>NW_022986260.1:82932-430896 GCF_902500255.1 Thalassophryne amazonica | reverse complement strand
GTGGTCGCTGCTCTCTGAATAAAGGGACTGTACACTGATCCAGATCAGTGGTTGCTACTCTGTGAATAAAAGGACTCTACACTGATCCAGATCAGTGGTCGCTACTCTCTGTATAAAGGGACTCTACACTGATCCAGATCAGTGGTCGCTACTCTCTGTATAAAGGGACTCTACACTGATCCAGATCTGTGGTTGCTACTCTGTGAATAAACGGACTCTACACTGATCCAGATCAGTGGTCGCTACTCTCTGTATAAAGGGACTCTACACTGATCCAGATCAGTGGTCGCTACTCTGTGAATAAACAGGACTCTACACTGATCCAGATCAGTGGTCGCTGCTCTCTGAATAAAGGGACTCTACACTGATCCAGATCAGTGGTCGCTACTCTGTGAATAAACGGACTCTACACTGATCCAGATCAGTGGTCGCTGCTCTCTGAATAAAGGGACTCTACACTGATCCAGATCAGTGGTCGCTACTCTCTGTATAAAGGGACTCTACACTGATCCAGATCAGTTGTCGCTACTCTGTGAATAAACGGACTCTACACTGATCCAGATCAGTGGTTGCTGCTCTCTGAATAAAGGGACTCCACGGTGATCCGTACTCAGATCAGTGGTTGCTGCTCTCTGAATAAAGGGACTCTACACTGATCCAGATCAGTGGTCGCTGCTCTCTGAATAAAGGGACTCCACAGTGATCCGTACCCAGATCAGTGGTCGCTACTCTGTGAATAAACGGACTCTACACTGATCCAGATCAGTGGTCGCTACTCTCTGAATAAACGGACTCCACAGTGATCCGTACCCAGATCAGTGGTCGCTACTCTGTGAATAAAGGGACTCTACACTGATCCAGATCAGTGGTCGCTACTCTGTGAATAAACGGACTCTACACTGATCCGTACCCAGATCAGTGGTCGCTACTCTGTGAATAAACGGACTCTACACTGATCCAGATCAGTGGTCGCTACTCTCTGAATAAAGGGACTCTACACTGATCCAGATCAGTGGTCGCTACTCTCTGAATAAACGGACTCCACAGTGATCCGTACCCAGATCAGTAGTCGCTACTCTGTGAATAAACGGACTCTACACTGATCCAGATCAGTGGTCGCTACTCTTTGAATAAAGGGACTCTACACTGATCCGTACCCAGATCAGTGGTCACTACTCTGTGAATAAAGGGACTCTACACTGATCCAGATCAGTGGTCGCTACTCTCTGAATAAAGGGACTCTACACTGATCCAGAACAGTGGTCGCTACTCTCTGAATAAACGGACTCCACAGTGATCCGTACCCCGATCTGTAATCGCTACTCTGTCAATAAATGGACTCTACACTGATCCAGATCAGTGGTCGCTACTCTCTGAATAAACGGACTCTACACTGATCTGTACCCAGATCAGTTGTCGCTACTCTGTGAATAAACGGAGTCCCCACTAAGCCGTACCCAGATCAGTGGTCGCTACTCTCTGAATAAACGGACTCTACACTGATCCGTACCCAGATCAGTAGTCGCTACTCTGTGAATAAACGGACTCTACACTGATCCGTACCCAAATCAGTGGTCGCTACTCTCTGAATAAAGGGACTCTACACTGATCCGTTCCCAGATCAGTGGTCGCTACTCTGTGAATAAACGGACACTACACTGATCCAGATCAGTGGTCGCTACTCTCTGAATAAACGGACTCCACAGTGATCCGTACCCAGATCAGTGGTCGCTACTCTCTGAATAAAGGGACTCTACACTGATCCGTACCCAGATCAGTGGTCGCTACTCTGTGAATAAACGGACTCTACACTGATCCAGATCAGTGGTTGCTGCTCTCTGAATAAAGGGACTCTACACTGATCCAGATCAGTGGTCGCTGCTCTCTGAATAAAGGGACTCTACACTGATCCAGATCAGTGGTCGCTACTCTCTGAATAAAGGGACTCTACACTGATCCAGATCAGTGGTCGCTGCTCTCTGAATAAAGGGACTCTACACTGATCCAGATCAGTGGTCGCTGCTCTCTGAATAAAGGGACTCTACACTGATCCAGATCAGTGGTCGCTGCTCTCTGAATAAAGGGACTCTACACTGATCCAGATCAGTGGTCGCTGCTCTCTGAATAAAGGGACTCTACACTGATCCAGATCAGTGGTCGCTGCTCTCTGAATAAAGGGACTCTACACCGATCCAGATCAGTGGTTGCTACTCTGTGAATAAACGGACTCTACACTGATCCAGATCAGTGGTCGCTGCTCTCTGAATAAAGGGACTCCACACTGATCCAGATCAGTGGTCGCTACTCTGTGAATAAAGGGACTCTACACTGTTCCGTCCCCAGATCAGTGGTCGCTGCTCTCTGAATAAAGGGACTCTACACTGATCCAGATCAGTGGTCGCTGCTCTCTGAATAAAGGGACTCTACACTGATCCAGATCAGTGGTTGCTGCTCTCTGAATAAAGGGACTCTACACTGATCCAGATCAGTGGTCGCTGCTCTCTGAATAAAGGGACTCTACACCGATCCAGATCAGTGGTCGCTGCTCTCTGAATAAAGGGACTCTACACCGATCCAGATCAGTGGTTGCTACTCTGTGAATAAACGGACTCTACACTGATCCAGATCAGTGGTCGCTGCTCTCTGAATAAAGGGACCCCACACTGATCCAGATCAGTGGTCGCTACTCTGTGAATAAAGGGACTCTACACTGTTCCGTCCCCAGATCAGTGGTCGCTGCTCTCTGAATAAAGGGACTCTACACTGATCCAGATCAGTGGTCGCTACTCTGTGAATAAACGGACTCTACACTGATCCAGATCAGTGGTCGCTACTCTCTGTATAAAGGGACTCTACACTGATCAAGATCAGTGGTCGCTACTCTGTGAATAAACGGACTCTACACTGATCCAGATCAGTGGTCGCTGCTCTCTGAATAAAGGGACTCTACACTGATCCAGATCAGTGGTCACTACTCTCTGTATAAAGGGACTCTACACTGATCCAGATCAGTTGTCGCTACTCTGTGAATAAACGGACTCTACACTGATCCAGATCAGTGGTTGCTGCTCTCTGAATAAAGGGACTCCAAAGTGATCCGTACTCAGATCAGTGGTTGCTGCTCTCTGAATAAAGGGACTCTACACTGATCCAGATCAGTGGTCGCTGCTCTCTGAATAAAGGGACTCTACACTGATCCAGATCAGTGGTCGCTACTCTCTGAATAAAGGACTCTACACTGATCCAGAACAGTGGTCGCTACTCTCTGAATAAACGGACTCCACAGTGATCCGTACCCCGATCTGTAATCGCTACTCTGTGAATAAACGGACTCTACACTGATCCAGATCAGTGGTCGCTACTCTCTGAATAAACGGACTCTACACTGATCCGTACCCAGATCAGTTGTCGCTACTCTGTGAATAAACGGAGTCCCCACTAAGCCGTACCCAGATCAGTGGTCGCTACTCTCTGAATAAACAGACTCTACACTGATCCGTACCCAGATCAGTAGTCGCTACTCTGTGAATAAACGGACTCTACACTGATCCGTACCCAAATCAGTGGTCGCTACTCTCTGAATAAAGGGACTCTACACTGATCCGTTCCCAGATCAGTGGTCGCTACTCTGTGAATAAACGGACACTACACTGATCCAGATCAGTGGTCGCTACTCTGTGAATAAACGGACTCCACAGTGATCCGTACCCAGATCAGTGGTCGCTACTCTCTGAATAAAGGGACTCTACACTGATCCGTACCCAGATCAGTGGTCGCTACTCTGTGAATAAACGGACTCTACACTGATCCAGATCAGTGGTCGCTACTCTCTGAATAAAGGGACTCTACACTGATCCAGATCAGTGGTCGCTACTCTCTGAATAAACGAACTCCACAGTGATCCGTACCCAGATCAGTTGTCGCTACTCTGTGAATAAAGGGACTCTACACTGATCCAGATCAGTGGTCGCTGCTCTCTGAATAAACGGACTCTACACTGATCCAGATCAGTGGTCGCTACTCTCTGTATAAAGGGACTCTACACTGATCCAGATCAGTGGTCGCTGCTCTCTGTATAAAGGGACTCTACACTGATCCAGATCTGTGGTTGCTACTCTGTGAATAAACGGACTCTACACTGATCCAGATCAGTGGTCGCTACTCTCTGTATAAAGGGACTCTACACTGATCCAGATCAGTGGTCGCTACTCTGTGAATAAACAGACTCTACACTGATCCAGATCAGTGGTCGCTGCTCTCTGAATAAAGGGACTCTACACTGATCCAGATCAGTGGTCGCTACTCTGTGAATAAACGGACTCTACACTGATCCAGATCAGTGGTCGCTGCTCTCTGAATAAAGGGACTCTACACTGATCCAGATCAGTGGTCGCTACTCTCTGTATAAAGGGACTCTACACTGATCCAGATCAGTGGTCGCTACTCTGTGAATAACGGACTCTACACTGATCCAGATCAGTGGTCGCTACTATGTGAATAAACGGACTCTACACTGATCCGTACCCAGATCAGTGGTCGCAACTCTGTGAATAAACGGACTCAACACTGATCCAGATCAGTGGTCGCTACTCTCTGTATAAATGGACTCTACACTGATCCAGATCAGTGGTTGCTACTCTGTGAATAAACGGACTCTACACTGATCCAGATCAGTGGTCGCTGCTCTCTGAATAAAGGGACTGTACACTGATCCAGATCAGTGGTTGCTACTCTGTGAATAAACGGACTCTACACTGATCCAGATCAGTGGTCGCTACTCTCTGTATAAAGGGACTCTACACTGATCCAGATCAGTGGTCGCTACTCTCTGTATAAAGGGACTCTACACTGATCCAGATCTGTGGTTGCTACTCTGTGAATAAACGGACTCTACACTGATCCAGATCAGTGGTCGCTACTCTCTGTATAAAGGGACTCTACACTGATCCAGATCAGTGGTCGCTGCTCTCTGAATAACGGGACTCTACACTGATCCAGATCAGTGGTCGCTACTCTGTGAATAAACGGACTCTACACTGATCCAGATCAGTGGTCGCTGCTCTCTGAATAAAGGGACTCTACACTGATCCAGATCAGTGGTCGCTACTCTCTGTATAAAGGGACTCTACACTGATCCAGATCAGTTGTCGCTACTCTGTGAATAAACGGACTCTACACTGATCCAGATCAGTGGTCGATGCTCTCTGAATAAAGGGACTCCACACTGATCCAGATCAGTGGTCGCTACTCTCTGTATAAAGGGACTCTACACTGATCCGTACCCAGATCAGTGGTCGCTACTCTCTGAATAAAGGGACTCTACACTGATCCGTACCCAGATCAGTGGTCGCTACTCTGTGAATGAACGGACTCTACACTGATCCAGATCAGTGGTCGCTACTCTGTGAATAAACGGACTCTACACTGATCCAGATCAGTGGTCGCTGCTCTCTGAATAAAGGGACTGTACACTGATCCAGATCAGTGGTTGCTACTCTGTGAATAAACAGACTCTACACTGATCCAGATCAGTGGTCGCTACTCTCTGTATAAAGGGACTCTACACTGATCCAGATCAGTGGTCGCTACTCTCTGTATAAAGGGACTCTACACTGATCCAGATCTGTGGTTGCTACTCTGTGAATAAACGGACTCTACACTGATCCAGATCAGTGGTCGCTACTCTCTGTATAAAGGGACTCTACACTGATCCAGATCAGTGGTCGCTACTCTGTGAATAAACAGACTCTACACTGATCCAGATCAGTGGTCGCTGCTCTCTGAATAACGGGACTCTACACTGATCCAGATCTGTGGTTGCTACTCTGTGAATAAACGGACTCTACACTGATCCAGATCAGTGGTCGCTACTCTCTGTATAAAGGGACTCTACACTGATCCAGATCAGTGGTCGCTACTCTGTGAATAAACAGACTCTACACTGATCCAGATCAGTGGTCGCTGCTCTCTGAATAAAGGGACTCTACACTGATCCAGATCAGTGGTCGCTACTCTGTGAATAAACGGACTCTACACTGATCCAGATCAGTGGTCGCTGCTCTCTGAATAAAGGGACTCTACACTGATCCAGATCAGTGGTCGCTACTCTCTGTATAAAGGGACTCTACACTGATCCAGATCAGTTGTCGCTACTCTGTGAATAAACGGACTCTACACTGATCCAGATCAGTGGTCGCTGCTCTCTGAATAAAGGGACTCTACACTGATCCAGATCAGTGGTCGCTACTCTCTGAATAAAGGGACTCTACACTGATCCGTACCCAGATCAGTGGTCGCTACTCTCTGAATAAAGGGACTCTACACTGATCCGTACCCAGATCAGTGGTCGCTACTCTGTGAATGAACGGACTCTACACTGATCCAGATCAGTGGTCGCTAGTCTGTGAATAAACGGACTCTACACTGATCCGTACCCAGATCAGTGGTCGCTACTCTGTGAATAAACGGACTCTACACTGATCCAGATCAGTGGTCGCTACTCTCTGTATAAAGGGACTCTACACTGATCCAGATCAGTGGTTGCTACTCTGTGAATAAACGGACTCTACACTGATCCAGATCAGTGGTCGCTGCTCTCTGAATAAAGGGACTGTACACTGATCCAGATCAGTGGTTGCTACTCTGTGAATAAACGGACTCTACACTGATCCAGATCAGTGGTCGCTACTCTCTGTATAAAGGGACTCTACACTGATCCAGATCAGTGGTCGCTGCTCTCTGTATAAAGGGACTCTACACTGATCCAGATCTGTGGTTGCTACTCTGTGAATAAACGGACTCTACACTGATCCAGATCAGTGGTCGCTACTCTCTGTATAAAGGGACTCTACACTGATCCAGATCAGTGGTCGCTACTCTGTGAATAAACAGACTCTACACTGATCCAGATCAGTGGTCGCTGCTCTCTGAATAACGGAACTCTACACTGATCCAGATCAGTGGTCGCTACTCTGTGAATAAACGGACTCTACACTGATCCAGATCAGTGGTCGCTGCTCTCTGAATAAAGGGACTCTACACTGATCCAGATCAGTGGTCGCTACTCTCTGTATAAAGGGACTCTACACTGATCCAGATCAGTTGTCGCTACTCTGTGAATAAACGGACTCTACACTGATCCAGATCAGTGGTCGCTACTCTCTGTATAAAGGGACTCTACACTGATCCAGATCAGTTGTCGCTACTCTGTGAATAAACGGACTCTACACTGATCCAGATCAGTGGTTGCTGCTCTCTGAATAAAGGGACTCCAAAGTGATCCGTACTCAGATCAGTGGTTGCTGCTCTCTGAATAAAGGGACTCTACACTGATCCAGATCAGTGGTCGCTGCTCTCTGAATAAAGGGACTCTACACTGATCCAGATCAGTGGTCGCTGCTCTCTGAATAAAGGGACTCTACACTGATCCAGATCAGTGGTCGCTGCTCTCTGAATAAAGGGACTCTACACTGATCCAGATCAGTGGTCGCTACTCTCTGAATAAAGGGACTCTACACTGATCCAGATCAGTGGTCGCTGCTCTCTGAATAAAGGGACTCTACACTGATCCAGATCAGTGGTCGCTGCTCTCTGAATAAAGGGACTCTACACTGATCCAGATCAGTGGTCGCTGCTCTCTGAATAAAGGGACTCTACACTGATCCAGATCAGTGGTCGCTGCTCTCTGAATAAAGGGACTCTACACCGATCCAGATCAGTGGTTGCTACTCTGTGAATAAACGGACTCTACACTGATCCAGATCAGTGGTCTCTGCTCTCTGAATAAAGGGACTCCACACTGATCCAGATCAGTGGTCGCTACTCTGTGAATAAAGGGACTCTACACTGTTCCGTCCCCAGACCAGTGGTCGCTGCTCTGTGAATAAACAGACTCTACACTGATCCAGATCAGTGGTCGCTGCTCTCTGAATAAAGGGACTCTACACTGATCCAGATCAGTGGTCGCTACTCTGTGAATAAACGGACTCTACACTGATCCAGATCAGTGGTCGCTGCTCTCTGAATAAAGGGACTCTACACTGATCCAGATCAGTGGTCGCTACTCTCTGTATAAAGGGACTCTACACTGATCCAGATCAGTTGTCGCTACTCTGTGAATAAACGGACTCTACACTGATCCAGATCAGTGGTTGCTGCTCTCTGAATAAAGGGACTCCAAAGTGATCCGTACTCAGATCAGTGGTTGCTGCTCTCTGAATAAAGGGACTCTACACTGATCCAGATCAGTGGTCGCTGCTCTCTGAATAAAGGGACTCCACACTGATCCAGATCAGTGGTCGCTACTCTCTGAATAAAGGGACTCTACACTGATCCGTACCCAGATCAGTGGTCGCTACTCTCTGAATAAAGGGACTCTACACTGATCCGTACCCAGATCAGTGGTCGCTACTCTGTGAATGAACGGACTCTACACTGATCCAGATCAGTGGTCGCTACTCTGTGAATAAACGGACTCTACACTGATCCGTACCCAGATCAGTGGTCGCTACTCTGTGAATAAACGGACTCTACACTGATCCAGATCAGTGGTCGCTACTCTCTGTATAAAGGGACTCTACACTGATCCAGATCAGTGGTTGCTACTCTGTGAATAAACGGACTCTACACTGATCCAGATCAGTGGTCGCTGCTCTCTGAATAAAGGGACTGTACACTGATCCAGATCAGTGGTTGCTACTCTGTGAATAAACGGACTCTACACTGATCCAGATCAGTGGTCGCTACTCTCTGTATAAAGGGACTCTACACTGATCCAGATCAGTGGTCGCTACTCTCTGTATAAAGGGACTCTACACTGATCCAGATCTGTGGTTGCTACTCTGTGAATAAACGGACTCTACACTGATCCAGATCAGTGGTCGCTACTCTCTGTATAAAGGGACTCTACACTGATCCAGATCAGTGGTCGCTGCTCTCTGAATAACGGGACTCTACACTGATCCAGATCAGTGGTCGCTACTCTGTGAATAAACGGACTCTACACTGATCCAGATCAGTGGTCGCTGCTCTCTGAATAAAGGGACTCTACACTGATCCAGATCTGTGGTTGCTACTCTGTGAATAAACGGACTCTACACTGATCCAGATCAGTGGTCGCTACTCTCTGTATAAAGGGACTCTACACTGATCCAGATCAGTGGTCGCTACTCTGTGAATAAACAGACTCTACACTGATCCAGATCAGTGGTCGCTGCTCTCTGAATAACGGAACTCTACACTGATCCAGATCAGTGGTCGCTACTCTGTGAATAAACGGACTCTACACTGATCCAGATCAGTGGTCGCTGCTCTCTGAATAAAGGGACTCTACACTGATCCAGATCAGTGGTCGCTACTCTCTGTATAAAGGGACTCTACACTGATCCAGATCAGTTGTCGCTACTCTGTGAATAAACGGACTCTACACTGATCCAGATCAGTGGTCGCTACTCTCTGTATAAAGGGACTCTACACTGATCCAGATCAGTTGTCGCTACTCTGTGAATAAACGGACTCTACACTGATCCAGATCAGTGGTTGCTGCTCTCTGAATAAAGGGACTCCAAAGTGATCCGTACTCAGATCAGTGGTTGCTGCTCTCTGAATAAAGGGACTCTACACTGATCCAGATCAGTGGTCGCTGCTCTCTGAATAAAGGGACTCTACACTGATCCAGATCAGTGGTCGCTGCTCTCTGAATAAAGGGACTCTACACTGATCCAGATCAGTGGTCGCTGCTCTCTGAATAAAGGGACTCTACACTGATCCAGATCAGTGGTCGCTACTCTCTGAATAAAGGGACTCTACACTGATCCAGATCAGTGGTCGCTGCTCTCTGAATAAAGGGACTCTACACTGATCCAGATCAGTGGTCGCTGCTCTCTGAATAAAGGGACTCTACACTGATCCAGATCAGTGGTCGCTGCTCTCTGAATAAAGGGACTCTACACTGATCCAGATCAGTGGTCGCTGCTCTCTGAATAAAGGGACTCTACACCGATCCAGATCAGTGGTTGCTACTCTGTGAATAAACGGACTCTACACTGATCCAGATCAGTGGTCTCTGCTCTCTGAATAAAGGGACTCCACACTGATCCAGATCAGTGGTCGCTACTCTGTGAATAAAGGGACTCTACACTGTTCCGTCCCCAGATCAGTGGTCGCTGCTCTGTGAATAAACAGACTCTACACTGATCCAGATCAGTGGTCGCTGCTCTCTGAATAAAGGGACTCTACACTGATCCAGATCAGTGGTCGCTACTCTGTGAATAAACGGACTCTACACTGATCCAGATCAGTGGTCGCTGCTCTCTGAATAAAGGGACTCTACACTGATCCAGATCAGTGGTCGCTACTCTCTGTATAAAGGGACTCTACACTGATCCAGATCAGGTGTCGCTACTCTGTGAATAAACGGACTCTACACTGATCCAGATCAGTGGTTGCTGCTCTCTGAATAAAGGGACTCCAAAGTGATCCGTACTCAGATCAGTGGTTGCTGCTCTCTGAATAAAGGGACTCTACACTGATCCAGATCAGTGGTCGCTGCTCTCTGAATAAAGGGACTCCACACTGATCCAGATCAGTGGTCGCTACTCTCTGAATAAAGGGACTCTACACTGATCCGTACCCAGATCAGTGGTCGCTACTCTCTGAATAAAGGGACTCTACACTGATCCGTACCCAGATCAGTGGTCGCTACTCTGTGAATGAACGGACTCTACACTGATCCAGATCAGTGGTCGCTACTCTGTGAATAAACGGACTCTACACTGATCCGTACCCAGATCAGTGGTCGCTACTCTGTGAATAAACGGACTCAACACTGATCCAGATCAGTGGTCGCTACTCTCTGTATAAATGGACTCTACACTGATCCAGATCAGTGGTTGCTACTCTGTGAATAAACGGACTCTACACTGATCCAGATCAGTGGTCGCTGCTCTCTGAATAAACGGACTCTACACTGATCCAGATCAGTGGTCGCTACTCTCTGTATAAAGGGACTCTACACTGATCCAGATCAGTGGTCGCTACTCTCTGTATAAAGGGACTCTACACTGATCCAGATCTGTGGTTGCTACTCTGTGAATAAACGGACTCTACACTGATCCAGATCAGTGGTCGCTACTCTCTGTATAAAGGGACTCTACACTGATCCAGATCAGTGGTCGCTACTCTGTGAATAAACGGACTCTACACTGATCCAGATCAGTGGTCGCTGCTCTCTGAAAAAGGGACTCTACACTGATCCAGATCAGTGGTCGCTACTCTGTGAATAAACGGACTCTACACTGATCGAGATCAGTGGTCGCTGCTCTCTGAATAAAGGGACTCTACACTGATCCAGATCAGTGGTCGCTACTCTCTGTATAAAGGGACTCTACACTGATCCAGATCAGTGGTCGCTACTCTGTGAATAAACTGACTCTACACTGATCCAGATCAGTGGTTGCTGCTCTCTGAATAAAGGGACTCCAAAGTGATCCGTACTCAGATCAGTGGTTGCTGCTCTCTGAATAAAGGGACTCTACACTGATCCAGATCAGTGGTCGCTGCTCTCTGAATAAAGGGACTCTACACTGATCCAGATCAGTGGTCGCTGCTCTCTGAATAAAGGGACTCTACACTGATCCAGATCAGTGGTCGCTGCTCTCTGAATAAAGGGACTCTACACTGATCCAGATCAGTGGTCGCTGCTCTCTGAATAAAGGGACTCTACACTGATCCAGATCAGTGGTCGCTGCTCTCTGAATAAAGGGACTCTACACTGATCCAGATCAGTGGTCGCTGCTCTCTGAATAAAGGGACTCTACACTGATCCAGATCAGTGGTCGCTGCTCTCTGAATAAAGGGACTCTACACTGATCCAGATCAGTGGTCGCTGCTCTCTGAATAAAGGGACTCTACACCGATCCAGATCAGTGGTTGCTACTCTGTGAATAAACGGACTCTACACTGATCCAGATCAGTGGTCGCTGCTCTCTGAATAAAGGGACTCCACACTGATCCAGATCAGTGGTCGCTACTCTGTGAATAAAGGGACTCTACACTGTTCCATGCCCAGATCAGTGGTCGCTGCTCTCTGAATAAAGGGACTCTACACTGATCCAGATCAGTGGTCGCTGCTCTCTGAATAAAGGGACTCTACACTGATCCAGATCAGTGGCCGCTGCTCTCTGAATAAAGGGACTCTACACTGATCCAGATCAGTGGTTGCTGCTCTCTGAATAAAGGGTCTCTACACTGATCCAGAGCAGTGGTCGCTGCTCTCTGAATAAATGGACTCTACACTGATCCAGATCAGTGGTCGCTGCTCTCTGAATAAAGGGACTCTACACTGATCCAGATCAGTGGTCGCTGCTCTCTGAATAAAGGGACTCTACACCGATCCAGATCAGTGGTTGCTACTCTGTGAATAAACGGACTCTACACTGATCCAGATCAGTGGTCGCTGCTCTTTGAATAAAGGGACTCCACACTGATCCAGATCAGTGGTCGCTACTCTGTGAATAAAGGGACTCTACACTGTTCCGTCCCCAGATCAGTGGTCGCTGCTCTCTGAATAAAGGGACTCTACACTGATCCAGATCAGTGGTCGCTGCTCTCTGAATAAAGGGACTCTACACTGATCCAGATCAGTGGTCGCTGCTCTCTGAATAAAGGGACTCTACACTGATCCAGATCAGTGGTTGCTACTCTGTGAATAAAGGGACTCTACACTGATCCAGATCAGTGGTTGCTACTCTGTGAATAAAGGGACTCTACACTGATCCAGATCAGTGGTCGCTACTCTGTGAATAAAGGGACTATACACTGATCCAGATCAGTGGTCGCTGCTCTCTGAATAAAGGGACTCTACACTGATCCAGATCAGTGGTTGCTACTCTGTGAATAAAGGGACTCTACACTGATCCAGATCAGTAGTCGCTACTCTGTGAATAAAGGGACTATACACTGATCCAGATCAGTGGTCGCTGCTCTCTGAATAAAGGGACTCTACACTGATCCAGATCAGTGGTTGCTACTCTGTGAATAAAGGGACTATACACTGATCCAGATCAGTGGTCGCTGCTCTCTGAATAAAGGGACTCTACACTGATCCAGATCAGTGGTTGCTACTCTGTGAATAAAGGGACTATACACTGATCCAGATCAGTGGTCGCTGCTCTCTGAATAAAGGGACTCTACACTGATCCAGATCAGTGGTTGCTACTCTGTGAATAAAGGGACTATACACTGATCCAGATCAGTGGTCGCTGCTCTCTGAATAAAGGGACTCTACACTGATCCAGATCAGTGGTTGCTACTCTGTGAATAAAGGGACTATACACTGATCCAGATCAGTGGTCGCTGCTCTCTGAATAAAGGGACTCTACACTGATCCAGATCAGTGGTTGCTACTCTGTGAATAAAGGGACTCTACACTGATCCAGATCAGTGGTTGCTACTCTGTGAATAAAGGGACTCTACACTGATCCAGATCAGTGGTTGCTACTCTGTGAATAAAGGGACTCTACACTGATCCGTACCCTGATCAGTGGATGTTTACCGCTGAAGAAGCAGAAGAAGACGGTGCTGCTCTCTGATTGGCTATTGCTAGGGGACAGACAGACTCGGTGGTTCGTTGGCGGAGCGGAGCTTCAGCGGCCTGTGGTCGGCCTTGTGGCGGAGCCGGGACGGAGGTGAGCTCGGAGAGCTAGCAGAGCTAGCACTTAGCATTGCTGAAACGTTCAGTGTCAGATTACCGTTTGGGCTGAAAACCTTCACAGATGAAGTTTTATTTTTCAGCTCTGTGTCTGCTGGCGGCAGTGGAAGAAGGTTTTGGTGTTTTTGGACGTTTGTTAAGGCAGGCTGTTTTTAAAATAACAGTGTAGGAACGGAGATGAACGAACAAGGAGCCTTAAGTGAGATAAAAAGAGCACAGAACAGTTCAAAGCCAGTGTTTGTGTCGAATCCCAGAGATCTTGGACTGCCCCTGACTGTGAATAATTAAAACGCTTTCCAGGGAGCTTGAGGTCACTTCACTGCCGATAAGATACGACGTAATATAATATGATACGATACGATATAATATAATATGATATAATATAATACGATATATTATAATATGATGTGATATAATATCAATCAAACAATTTTTTTTATATAGCGCCAAATCACAACAAACAGTTGCCCCAAGGCGCTTTATATTGTAAGGCAAGGCCATACAATAATTATGTAAAACCCCAACGGTCAAAACGACCCCCTGTGAGCAAGCACTTGGCTACAGTGGGAAGGAAAAACTCCCTTTTAACAGGAAGAAACCTCCAGCAGAACCAGGCTCAGGGAGGGGCAGTCTTCTGCTGGGACTGGTTGGGGCTGAGGGAGAGAACCAGGAAAAAGACATGCTGTGGAGGGGAGCAGAGATCGATCACTAATGATTTAATGCAGAGTGGTGCATACAGAGCAAAAAGAGAAAGAAACAGTGCATCATGGGAACCCCCCAGCAGTCTACGTCTATAGCAGCATAACTAAGGGATGGTTCAGGGTCACCTGATCCAGCCCTAACTATAAGCTTTAGCAAAAAGGAAAGTTTTAAGCCTAATCTTAAAAGTAGAGAGGGTGTCTGTCTCCCTGATCTGAATTGGGAGTTGGTTCCACAGGAGAGGAGCCTGAAAGCTGAAGGCTCTGCCTCCCATTCTACTCTTACAAACCCTAGGAACTACAAGTAAGCCTGCAGTCTGAGAGCGAAGCGCTCTATTGGGGTGATATGGTACTACGAGGTCCCTAAGATAAGATGGGACCTGATTATTCAAAACCTTATAAGTAAGAAGAAGAATTTTAAATTCTATTCTAGAATTAACAGGAAGCCAATGAAGAGAGGCCAATATGGGTGAGATATGCTCTCTCCTTCTAGTCCCCGTCAGTACTCTAGCTGCAGCATTTTGAATTAACTGAAGGCTTTTTAGGGAACTTTTAGGACAACCTGATAATAATGAATTACAATAGTCCAGCCTAGAGGAAATAAATGCATGAATTAGTTTTTCAGCATCACTCTGAGACAAGACCTTTCTGATTTTAGAGATATTGCGTAAATGCAAAAAAGCAGTCCTACATATTTGTTTAATATGCACTTTGAATGACATATCCTGATCAAAAATGACTCCAAGATTTCTCACAGTATTACTAGAGGTCAGGGTAATGCCATCCAGAGTAAGGATCTGGTTAGACACCATGTTTCTAAGATTTGTGGGGCCAAGTACAATAACTTCAGTTTTATCTGAGTTTAAAAGCAGGAAATTAGAGGTCATCCATGTCTTTATGTCTGTAAGACAATCCTGCAGTTTAGCTAATTGGTGTGTGTCCTCTGGCTTCATGGATAGATAAAGCTGGGTATCATCTGTGTAACAATGAAAATTTAAGCAATACCGTCTAATAATACTGCCTAAGGGAAGCATGTATAAAGTGAATAAAATTGGTCCTAGCACAGAACCTTGTGGAACTCCATAATTAACTTTAGTCTGTGAAGAAGATTCCCCATTTACATGAACAAATTGTAATCTATTAGACAAATATGATTCAAACCACTGCAGCACAGTGCCTTTAATACCTATGGCATGCTCTAATCTCTGTAATAAAATTTTATGGTCAACAGTATCAAAAGCAGCACTGAGGTCTAACAGAACAAGCACAGAGATGAGTCCACTGTCCGAGGCCATAAGAAGATCATTTGTAACCTTCACTAATGCTGTTTCTGTACTATGATGAATTCTAAACCCTGACTGAAACTCTTCAAATAGACCATTCCTCTGCAGATGATCAGTTAGCTGTTTTACAGCTACCCTTTCAAGAATTTTTGAGAGAAAAGGAAGGTTGGAGATTGGCCTATAATTAGCTAAGATAGCTGGGTCAAGTGATGGCTTTTTAAGTAATGGTTTAATTACTGCCACCTTAAAAGCCTGTGGTACATAGCCAACTAACAAAGATAGATTGATCATATTTAAGATCGAAGCATTAAATAATGGTAGGGCTTCCTTGAGCAGCCTGGTAGGAATGGGGTCTAATAAACATGTTGATGGTTTGGATGAAGTAACTAATGAAAATAACTCAGACCGAACAATCGGAGAGAAAGAGTCTAACCAAATACCGGCATCACTGAAAGCAGCCAAAGATAACGATACGTCTTTGGGATGGTTATGAGTAATTTTTTCTCTAATAGTTAAAATTTTGTTAGCAAAGAAAGTCATGAAGTCATTACTAGTTAAAGTTAATGGAATACTCAGCTCAATAGCGCTCTGACTCTTTGTCAGCCTGGCTACAGTGCTGAAAAGAAACCTGGGGTTGTTCTTATTTTCTTCAATTAGTGATGAGTAGAAAGATGTCCTAGCTTTACGGGGGGCTTTTTTTATAGAGCAACAGACTCTTTTTCCAGCTTAAGTGAAGATCTTCTAAATTAGTGAGACGCCATTTCCTCTCCAACTTACAGGTTATCTGCTTTAAGCTACGAGTTTGTGAGTTATACCACGGAGTCAGACACTTCTGATTTAAAGCTCTCTTTTTCAGAGGAGCTACAGCATCCAAAGTTGTCTTCAATGAGGATGTAAAACTATTGACGAGATACTCTATCTCACTTACAGAGTTTAGGTAGCTACTCTGCACTGTGTTGGTATATGGCATTAGAGAACATAAAGAAGGAATCATATCCTTAAACCTAGTTACAGCGCTTTCTGAAAGACTTCTAGTGTAATGAAACTTATTCCCCACTGCTGGGTAGTCCATCAGAGTAAATGTAAATGTTATTAAGAAATGATCAGACAGAAGGGAGTTTTCAGGGAATACTGTTAAGTCTTCTATTTCCATACCATAAGTCAGAACAAGATCTAAGATATGATTAAAGTGGTGGGTGGACTCATTTACTTTTTGAGCAAAGCCGATAGAGTCTAATAATAGATTAAATGCAGTGTTGAGGCTGTCATTCTCAGCATCTGTGTGGATGTTAAAATCGCCCACTATAATTATCTTATCTGAGCTAAGCACTAAGTCAGACAAAAGGTCTGAAAATTCACAGAGAAACTCACAGTAACGACCAGGTGGACGATAGATAATAACAAATAAAACTGGTTTTTGGGACTTCCAATTTGGATGGACAAGACTAAGAGACAAGCTTTCAAATGAATTAAAGCTCTGTCTGGGTTTTTGATTAATTAATAAGCTGGAATGGAAGATTGCTGCTAATCCTCCCCCTCGGCCCGTGCTACGAGCATTCTGACAGTTAGTGTGACTCGGGGGT
Organism: Thalassophryne amazonica; assembly: GCF_902500255.1. NCBI lineage: Eukaryota > Metazoa > Chordata > Actinopteri > Batrachoidiformes > Batrachoididae > Thalassophryne > Thalassophryne amazonica. The sequence continues at coordinate 413,624 of NW_022986260.1, read as the reverse complement.
GTTGACTCATTTAAACTAACATATTCATCCTGCTGTAACCAAGTTTCTGTTAGGCAGAATAAATCAATATGTTGATCAATTATTATATCATTTACCAACAGGGACTTAGAAGAGAGAGACCTAATGTTTAATAGACCACATTTAACTGTTTTAGTCTGTGGTGCAGTTGAAGGTGCTATATTATTTTTTCTTTTTGAATTTTTATGCTTAAATAGATTTTTGCTGGTTATTGGTGGTCTGGGAGCAGGCACCGTCTCTACGGGGATGGGGTAATGAGGGGATGGCAGGGGGAGAGAAGCTGCAGAGAGGTGTGTAAGACTACAACTCTGCTTCCTGGTCCCAACCCTGGATAGTCACGGTTTGGAAGATTTAAGAAAATTGGCCAGATTTCTAGAAATGAGAGCTGCTCCATCCAAAGTGGGATGGATGCCGTCTCTCCTAACAAGACCAGGTTTTCCCCAGAAGCTTTGCCAATTATCTATGAAGCCCACCTCATTTTTTGGACACCACTCAGACAGCCAGCAATTCAAGGAGAACATGCGGCTAAACTTGTCACTCCCGGTCCGATTGGGGAGGGGCCCAGAGAAAACTACAGAGTCCGACATTGTTTTTGCAAAGTTACACACCGATTTAATGTTAATTTTAGTGACCTCCGATTGGTGTAACCGGGTGTCATTACTGCCGACGTGAATTACAATCTTACCAAATTTACGCTTAGCCTTAGCCAGCAGTTTCAAATTTCCTTCAATGTCGCCTGCTGTGGCCCCCGGAAGACAATTAACTATGGTTGCTGGTGTCGCTAACTTCACATTTCTCAAAACAGAGTCGCCAATAACCAGAGTTTGATCCTCGGCGGGTGTGTCGTCGAGCGGGGAAAAACGGTTAGAGATGTGAACGGGTTGGCGGTGTACACGGGGCTTCTGTTTAGGGCTACGCTTCCTCCTCACAGTCACCCAGTCAGCCTGCTTTCCCGGCTGCTCGGGATCTGCCAGGGGGGAACTAACGGCGGCTAAGCTACCTTGGTCCGCACCGACTGCAGGGGCCTGGCTAGCTGTAGAATTTTCCACGGTGCGGAGCCGAGTCTCCAATTCGCCCAGCCTGGCCTCCAAAGCTACGAATAAGCTACACTTATTACAAGTACCGTTACTGCTAAAGGAGGCCGAGGAATAACTAAACATTTCACACCCAGAGCAGAAAAGTGCGGGAGAGACAGGAGAAGCCGCCATGCTAAATCGGCTAAGAGCTAGTAGCTACGCTAACCTAGCGGATTCCTAAAAACACGCAAAGTGAATAATGTGTAAATAATTTAGAGGTGATTCAGCAGAAGGAGTGCTTTAGTTAAGGCACGTAAAGATTACACTGGGAAACAAATCGTATTCTAGATAACTAGATCAATCTAACTGCGCAGATTAAACAGCTAACAGATACAGAAAAACACCGCTGTGCTCCGGAACAGGAAGTGATACAATACCGCAGTATAATATGATGTGATACAATATAATATAATATGATTTGATATAATATAATATGATATGATGTGATATAATATAATATGATATGATGTGATACAATATAATATGATATGATGTGATATAATATGATACGATATGTGATTTAATATGATATGATACGATACGATGTGATTTAATATGATATGATACAATACGATATATTATAATATGATGTGATACAATACGATATATTATAATATGATGTGATACAATATGATATGATGTGATTTAATATGATATGATACAATACGATATATTATAATATGATGTGATACAATATAATATGATGTAATTTAATATGATGTGATACAATACGATATATTATAATATGATGTGATACAGTATAATATGATGTGATATAATATAATATGATGTGATACAATATGATATAATATGATGTGATACAATATGATATAATATGATGTGATACGATACGATGTGATATGATAATATCAGTTATCAAGTTGTTCACTAATGAATATGGCTTTATCCACCCTGGTTTTGTTTAGGGTGTATAAAGCCATATTCATTGGTAAAACAACTGAATAAACGATTTTATCATATACCTACATATGATAAATGCTCTCCCTTCACTCACTGCCTCCGGGGGTACAGATGCAGAACCCGTAAAGAATCCAAGTCATGGCCACAGAGCTCTGTGGCTGCGGTTACCGAGACCATGCAGCGGGCACTGCGCATCAAAACGTGAGCGTAGTCTCTGGACCTGGTGCTGGAGTTGGATGCAGCTCGGCACAGCAGACAGGGCTGCGGTGTGAGTGGCCCGCTGCGGCGCTTAAAGAGCCTGCAGACTCAGTAAGTGCATCGGAGGCAGAGAGCGCAATCGTGGTGATGCCGACTGGTGCCGCGACCGGCCCGCCTGATAAGGACGCAGAACACAATGCGCTGTTAAAAACAAAAGAAGAAGAATAAGCATGCAAAATTGCACTAAAAAAATCCGCAAAACTGCGAGGCAGCGAAAGGTGAACCGCGATATAGCGAGAGACCACTGTATTAAATTACACATTGACAATACCTAGGATCGCACGTACCATGACGTCACCACATATGTATGGATTGGCTGATTACCAAGGCGACATTCATTTTGTGGGTTTTACTCAGGTGGTATGAAAAATATTACCCGTCCGTGAAAAATATCACAAGGGTGTATTGCTATTTATTCTTTAGTGTTTTATCCAATCATATTGGCGTATCATTTATAGGTATATGATGTGATACGATACAATGATAATACTCCTGTCTCGCTCTGAGCCGTGTGTAAATGCTCAGGCCAGAACAGCGCACTCACACATTGTCTTCTTTCAGCTGCTCCTGTTATGAAAATGATTCAGGCTCTTGTGGTTTGTTATCTGATCAAACAAACATGTAGGTCGTGATGTCAGTTTTGGTTAAAAGGCAAAGAAAACGTGAAAATACAAATACACACATTATGCAGAACAACTAAACCTGAAGGGGGTCAGGGTGAGAAAACAGTCATCAAAAAGTCTCCAAAGTGCATCCCTGGACATCAAAAAGACCAAACTTTCTGGGGGCCTTGTGCCACCCCTGACGACCTGTTGGAAAAGGGGGTTGTGCCCCCCCTGTGACAGGCCTGAGGTTTTAATTGGTGTTGAATGATAAGTAAAAGCTGTAGAAAAGCTGTGCCTTTAAAATGTTTTGATCAGAACTCAGAAGAAGTTTATTGCCAATGAACAGGATTCACAGACTAGGAATTTGCTTTGGTATAATGGTGCAACATTAAACAGAGAGCAATATAAAATGCTAAGATAAAATATGTGCTAAAATAAGATAAAATATGAAAATGATGTGCTGAAGTGTTTAAATAATGTGCAGATTAAAGTCTTCCTATAATGTGATACTGCATTAGAAAAGAGCAGCAGCAGTTAGTGAGTGAAACATAATGTGTTCATCAGGAGAACAATCTGCTGTTTTCCTAACCGTGATGCGACCACAAAAGGGTTTGTGTAAAAAGGTTGATGGTGAACGGATAATTTGGACACAAAAAAAAAGTCAGTTTTTGTTTTTTCTTTAATCACTGTATTTATGGTTTGTGAAAATGAGGGGTCTGTATGTAAAAGTGAGTGTTATTCTGAGATGTTATCGTGATAGTTTTTGTTGGAGCCCAACAGCTGAAAGTTGACACTGTAAGATCACCTGGATTGTTTCCTGTCACCTCCATGGTGGTGGTGCACAGTGCCAACATTACTGAGATTGTGTTGCTGTCCAAATACTTCTGGAAATGGCTTTAGCCACAGAAGACCATTCATTCACCACACATACTTTTTCCTTAATTCAGGTTAAACACAGTGAGAGTCCAAAACCTTAACTCTGCCCCCATAGTTTACAGTGTGACTGCTGTGCAGTCACTTACTGAGGCCTTCCTCCCCCAACACTGACGCATGAGTTCACATGTTGACAACATGTTTACATGGAAAATATTAAGAACACCGCTGAAGACACTGATCTGAATGTGATGTGTTCTTTTGTAGACCGCTGGCTGCCACGTCTTTGCCCGCTCTGGGATCAGGAAGTCAGCCTGGCTGAAATGGATGAACAGAGTGTGGAGGTATGTTTCTGGGGCCTGGTGCCTCTGTTTTGTGTCACCAGGTTAAGCGGAGCAGTTTTGGCCCTTGATTATCTGTATGTTTTTTGTTGTTTTTTTTTAATCATTGCCTTTTCACCTTGAGTTCACTCTGCAGCACACAGTCTGCATTGCAGACTCTTGCAAGTTCCCATAGAGCAGTCCTATGGAGACTCTTTTCAGCACACAAAAGAGTCAAGGTCACAGCAAGGTCAAACCCTAAAATCACCTAAACAAATCAAATTCCATATTTGAGTAAAACATATCGTGTAATACACCAAATTATAGGGCTGGTTGAGAGGATTCAGAATACGTCAAATCGTCTGCATTGTGACGTGATTTGGTGACGTTATAATGAGGAAAACGGTGCAAAACTTTGATAGTTAAGGGCGTGACAAAGCATGCAAATCATCTTGGATCGTCTTCAAAATAGATGTGTAGAAACTTGAAGAAACCTTGTCACAATTTTGGTCAAAGGAAGGTCAAAGACCAAGCTCAATAACTGAACATTCCTGGAGGAATTTTCTTGAATTGTTGCATCCAGATGTCATGAAATTACAGGGGTTAGCCTTGCAAAAGTGCTGTTGCCTCAGTAAAGTGAATGACCTTGACCTTCAGGGCTTGTCACGAGGTCAGATGTGACCTACATGTAGGTCACATTTAATTTCTGAGTGAAACATGGCATGTGGTACATCAAATGATAGGTCGTGGTGAGTGCTTTCCAAAGATATCATTGTTGCTCAGGTACGACATCATTGAGTGACGTTACGATGGAAAGTCTGGGTCAAATTATGACCTTAAAAGATGTGGTGCAGGGAGGACGTGACATAGGCGGTGAAGATGGCAGCGTAGGTTGTGAGCTCCACGTTGTAGCCAGCCTTTCTGTTTTTATAAGGGCGTGTTCCACTCGCTACCTTTGCTGAAACTATACTGTGTTTGTGATTTTAAGATACCATATCTGAAAATAATATCGAGAATGCCCATGCACCAGCAGAAACTCAAACTTCGCCATGGCGCTAACAAAGAAAGTGCAGCTAAACCTAGCGATGGTACACCGAACTCTCCTCCTTCACCACTGCCTGCATCAGAGACAGGTAAAACAAATGATCAAATGGCTGAGGACATCGCTAAGATATATGCACTTTTGAAAGAATCTTCCGAGAAGCAAAATCACAAGCTGTTCTCCATAGAGGCATCAACAAGAGCCGTGGATACTAAGCTAACGGAGTTAGTAAACCGTCTGGGAGACATTGAGTCTCGTATTGCTTTTCTTGAAGATCATGCTAACACCACACTGGAAGCTAATCCTCCGGCCACCCGAGCGGAGATTGAGGGCTTGCTCGTGAAAATAGATGACATGGAGAACAGATCATGCCGAAAGAACCTACGTGTTGTGGGCTTTCCAGAAGACTGTGAAAAGTCCAACACTCTCACCTTCATGCGCAAAGTTATCCCGGAGCTGCTGAATATTGAATTCGCTGGTGGGCTGGAGGTTGAACGCGCACATCCGACCCTCGGCAGACGAGCTCCCAGCGATCACCCACCCAGAGCCATCCTCATTCGCTTTCTACGCTTCCAGGACCGGGAGCGTGTTGTAGAGGCGGCGTACAGGATGGGGAAGTTGGATTGGAATGGTCATCATATTATAATTTTTCCAGATTACTCCAGACGGGTCGCGGAGAAACGGGCGGCGTTTAAACGATGTAAACGTCTGCTACACCAGAAGAAAATCGCCTCACACTCAGATATCCTGCTGTGCTGGTCCTGAAGCTGACGTCTGGTAAACAAGAGTTTACAGATCCCAAGAAAGCGCTGAACATGATCACTCCAATACCGTGAGTGGACATTGATTTGAACGAAGGTATGGACACAGACTATACAATTTCAGCAAAAGATCTTCAACGTTATTAAGGTATTTCTATTGAATTTTTGTTTTACATTTTACTGAATACAACAGTCCTTTGCCCTTGCTCATAGCTTTTTCAAATGTACAAGGCTGCTGCTTTAGCGCCTCTCCCTGAGTTGTCACATTGTTTCCAGTCATGGTCATAGAGTTTTTTGGTTTAGTTGATGCTATTTTGGGGCATCTTTGGGTGACTATTGTTCTGGGTTCCCATTTACATTATGATATTGTTATACGCTTATTCCTATATTTTTGTTGTGTTTTTTTAGTTTTTGTTTCTGTCTTTTACCCAGTGAGGAAGTCTCTGGTTGTGAATTGTAGAAACGTTTGGATTGCAATATGCACTGATTACGATGCTGGCTAATTCCCAAAGCACTCTAAATTTTTTAACCTGGAATGTTAAAGGTCTTAATCACCCAATCAAGAGGAAAAAGGTCTTAACATTTATAAAATTAAAAAAAGTAGATGTGGCACTACTCCAGGAGATCCATCTGACTGATACAGAATCAAAAAAACTTTGTCGAGACTAGGTCGGCCAGGTGTATGCTTCTTGCGGCAACAGCCAGAGCAGAGGGGTTCCTGTTCTTATAGCACTTGCACCTTAAATGTCTTAAAGAGGTCAGTGATGAGTCCGGGCGACTGCTTATAATCCTGGTAGAGATCCAAGGCTGCAAGTTCATCATAGCAAACGTCTACGCTCCAAACTCAGTCGACCCCGCATTCTATGCACAATTCGAACATAAAATTAGCGAAATGGGTAGCTATCCTATTTTAACAGGTGGCGATTTTAATCTGGTCATGGACAACACCCTCGACTGCAACATCCTTTCACAGCGCTCCCGTAGGTCTGGCTCTATACTGCAAGACGTGCAGTGCTCTTGGCCTGGTCGATATTTGGTGGTTATATAACCCTTCTACAAGAGATTACACCTTTTATTCCTCTGCTCACAATGTATTGTCTAGGATTGACTATTTTTTTGTGTCAAAGTCCTCCGTCTCCTCAGTAAATTATAGTTCCATTGGTAACATAGTACTCTCCGACCATGCTCCTGTCTTTTTACATATGGCCTTGCCATGTCAGCTTAAAAAATGTTCCAGATGGAGGCTTAATTCAAGTCTTCTTCTCAACCCTGAGTTTCTGTCCTCCCTAAAAGCAGAGATTTCCCTATATGTTGAGACAAATTGGAGCACAGCCCCCTCAACTAGTGTGGCTTGGGAGGCCTTTAACGCCTTTATAAGGGGCTTTGTTATCCATTATGCTTCATTCAAAAAAAAATCTGATACTTCTAAACAGATTGATCTAGAGAGAAAAATAGCTTTATGTGAGGCTGAATTCAAGCATAATTCAAACTCTGCTAATCTGTCATCTCTTGTAACGCTTAAGTATGAACTGAACTCAGTCCTTACACAAAAAGCAGAATTTTTTTTGTTCCGTCTTAGACATAAACAATTTGAGGAAGGGGATGAAGCAGGTAAAATGTTAGCCAGATACATCAAAACGAAAGAAGCGCAGAACATCATACCTGCAATCAGAGCACAGGATCCGAATGAAATCAATGAAGTTTTTAGACAATTTTACACTTCACTTTACTCATCTGAAATGCAAGCAGAATTTCAGGAGATCCACGGATTTTTGTCTTCTCTTTCTTTACCGTCCTTGACCAAGGAGCAAATAGACCTACTTGACGCCCCTATAACCAAAGAGGAAATTGCAAAAGTAATTAAAAGTCTTCCCACTGGTAAGGCACCAGGCTCTGATGGATTCACTGTAGAATTTTACAGGGCCTGTGCTGACGAGCTTTCACCTTTACTTTTAGAAACCTTCACAGATTCATTGGAAGAGGGCCACCTACCCCCTCTTTAAGGGAGGCTTTAATTTCTCTTATTTTAAAAAATAATAAAGATCCATTAGACTGTAAAAACTATAGGCCAATTAGTTTGATAAACTGTGACTGTAAAATTCTTCCTAAAATTTTAGCATTAAGATTGGATAAAGTTATGCCCGTTCTCATACACCTTGACCAGGTAGGCTTTATTCGGTCCCGTGGTGCTTCAGACAACATTAGGCGACTCATTGACACCATATGGTCACTCCAAAAGGACCCCTCGCTCAAACATCTCTCCCCAGCAGCAGCCCTGTCCCTGGACGCTGAAAAAGCATTTGACAGGGTGGAGTGGCAATATCTCTTTGCTGCCCTGGAGACCTTCGGCTTCGGTCCAAAATTTATCTCCTGGATCAAACTTCTATACGATGAACCCATAGCTTCAGTGACAACAAACTGAATCACATCTCACCCTTTCAGACTTTACAGGGGCATGCGCCAGGGCTGCCCATTAAGCCCCCTGCTCTTTGCTCTAGCATTAGAGCCATTAGCAGTAGCTCTTCGCAAAGAGTACAACTTTCCAGGTATTGAAATTCACAGTAAGACCCACAAGATTATGTTATACGCAGACAATGCTTTAGTACTGATTACTCAGCTACAAAAATCGATCCCAATTCTTCTTAAAATTATTAATACATTTTCACGTGTGTCTGCTTATAGAGTTAATTGGAGCAAGTCAGAGGCTCTCCTTCTAACACCTTACTGTCCTAAAACACTGTTCACAACAGGGGATGGCACAGATTTTTGTTGGCCCCAGGTAGGAATTAAATTTCTTCGTATTCTATTTCCCCATAATCTATCGAATATAATTCAAATTAATCTAGAGCCTTTATTAGATCATTTATTAGAGCCTTTATTAGATTTTACAGCAGACATTGAACGATGGTCTACTCTTTTTCTGTCTCTTTGGGGCCGGGTTAATGTTATTAAGATGATTAGTGCTCCTACATTTAATTACCTTCTACAACTCCTCCCTCTTAAAATTCCAGCTGGTTATTTTAGGCAATTTGATAGGCTGTGCAATAGGTTTATATGGAATGGCAAACGCCCTAGATTGAGGTTGAAAAATTACAAAAACCTACAGACTTGGGAGGTCTTGATGTCCCAAATTTAGCTCTATACCACTACGCCTTCAGTCTCCGACATATAATTCACTGGGCCCTCCCACCAGAGAGAGCTCCCCCTGGTTTGATCTAGAGAGTTATCTGAGTAGTCCTCTCCCCTTAATTCATCTTACTACCATGAAACTTTCCTCTGAATTTCAGACACACCCAGTAGTATCATTTTTACAGCATGTATGGAAAAGGATATCTGCTATACTGGGCACTAACTCCCATCTTCATTCATTAGCCTCCATTTGGCTAAACCCAAGCCTACGTATTGAAAAATCACCATTTATTTGGAAGCTATGGGTTAGGAAGGGAATTCTTTTGCTAAGAGATCATTATGAAAGGGGGAACCCTCAAATCATTTATGGATTTACAAGCTCAATATGGTTTACCTCAAAATCAATTATGGAAATACTTACAACTTCGACATCTGTTATGTCAAGTCTTTGTATCTCCCACAACCCCTCCCCCTGTTTTAGAGTGGCTGATTAAGACACTGGACATTATCAGTAAAGGTTGTAAAGCCTCAGCTTTCTATTCAGTGCTCCTCAAGAGCTCAAATAAAGACCTTCATACCCTCAAACGAGCATGGGAAATAGATCCATCCATCCATCCATCCATCCATTTTCTTCCGCTTTATCCGGAGTCGGGTCGCGGGGGCAGCAGCTGAAGCAAAGCCGCCCAGACCTTCCGATCCACACACACCTCCCCCAGCTCCTCCGGGGGAACCCCAAGGCGTTCCCAAGCCAGCCGAGAGATGTAGTCCCTCCAGCGTGTCCTGGGTCTTCCCCGGGGCCCGTGCCCGATACTTCGATCCAGGGTAGAAGTTAGAGATGCTTCTGGGCGACATAAAACGCTTCTTCCAAAGAAAAGGGGAAGACGTGGTGGAGTTTGCCAGCGGCTAAAAAGAGAGGGGATGCATCGAATTCCCCTTCCTACAATAATGCTATCTAATTCCCAGTCCTTATTGAGTAAAATCAATGAGCTACGAGCCAATGTGCACTTCTTGGAGGAATATAAAAACTCTTGCCTCATTGCGCTCACGGAAACGTGGCTAAAGAACCATGTAACCTCGGAGCTGGACTTAGCTGAGTTTGGACAGCCACTCAGACTCGATCGGGACTCCCAAGTGACCGGTAAGTCACTCGGGGGTGGAGTATGCCTGTACGTGAATCAAAATTGGTGCAAGACCGGAATTGTGAGGGAGTCTGTGTGCACGGAGGACATCGAACTCCTGTCAGTGTCTTTGCGCCCGTTCCACTTCCCGAGAGAATTCCCTCAGCTGTTTGTGACTGTTGTTTACATTCATCCAAAGGCGAATGCTGACGTAGATGCGCGGATGATTAAACGCACTGCGCAAATTCCAGGGTATCTCCCCAGATGCGCCTAATTTAATCATGGGAGATTTTAATAATTGTAACCCTAGTAAATCGCTTCCAGGGTTTGAACAATATGTAACTTGCCCCACACGACGCACAAAATACCTCGATCTGTGTTTTGGGTCAATCAAAGGCGCATATAGATCCTTCCGCAGAGCGCCACTAGGGTCGTCCGACCATAATGTCATTCACCTTGTGCCCTATTACCAACCTCTCTTTAAGAGAGTCAAAGCAGAGAGACGCACAGCGCCTGTGTGGAACACAGATTCCATTCAGTGCCTCCAGGAGTGCCTTGATTACACAGATTGGGATGTTTTTAAAGACAACTGCAAAGATCTTGATGAACTTACAGAAACAGTGTCTGCCTACATCTCGTTTTGTGAAAACATAACTATCCCTGGCAGATCATTTTGTTCCTTCTCAAACAACACATTCTGGTTCTCTAAAGATGTTAGAGACTCAATAATACAGAGAAATAAATGCTTTGAAGGAGGGGATATTTCTATGTATCACAGATTGCAGAAAGAATTCAAAAGAAATATTAAAAGAGCTAGAAATGACCATAAGAACAAAGTGCAAAGCCTTTTTACCTCAGGAAATCTTCATTCATCTTGGAAGGGAATGAAATCTATGTTAGGTATTGAATCAAAATCAAGCTCTGGTGTTCTGAGCACTAACCTGTTTCCTTCAGATGTGGTCTTTGCAAATGAATTGAATACTTTTTATAACCGATTTAATGTCCTGAATTTTAATCACAATTTGTGTGTCCTTCAGAATGATGAGCCCAGCAACATTAACTTACCCATTGATAGAGGTGTGGTCCTTAAGCACCTTAAAAGTGTCAAGGAAAGGACAAGTTCAGGGCCTGATGGTATTGGGGGAAGGGTACTAAAAAACTGTGCAGAGCAATTGGCTGATATAGTCTGCCACATCTTTTCTTGTTCAGTGGAACTCCGCACAGTACCCTCCCTTTGGAAATCCTCAACAATTGTTCCAATACCAAAAAATAAGTCACCTAAAGAACTGAACGATTACAGGCCTATAGCACTAACATCTCTTGTTATGAAGACTTTTGAGAAAATTGTTAAAGAGGAGCTTTTAAGACAAACACAGGGAGTGTTAGATCCACTCCAGTTCACATACAGATCTGGAAGGGGCGTGGATGATGCAATCTCCACTTTACTCAATCTGGCTTTGCAGCATCTTGAAGGTGCAAATACCTTTATTTGGATGTTGTTTATTGATTTCTCCTCTGCTTTTAACTGCATACAACCATATGTACTGGCAGAGCGATTAAGAGACATGAATATTGATGTTGGCTTAATCTTATGGATTATTGACTTTTTAACAAACAGATTCCAGAGAGTCAGAGTTAATGAAACTTTCTCCGATGCTGTTGTATCATCCACTGGAGTTCCTCAGGGCTGCATTTTATCCCCTTTGTTGTTTGTTTTTTATACTAATCTCTGTCAAAGCCAACATGATAATCATCACATCATAAAATATGCAGATGATTCAGTCATCCTGTCCCTTTTGCACGGTGATGACTCCACAGACCACAGTTTGGTCTTGCTGGACTTTTTAGAGTGGTGCCATTCATCTTTTCTACATATAAATGTGGAAAAACCAAAGAAATGCACATTGATTTCAGGAAAACACCACCTGTTCTGAATAATATGTCCATTGATGGGAAGCCCATAGATGTTGTTGAGAATTATAAGTATCTGGGCACCCAAATTGACAATAAATTATCCTTTGAATTGCAGGTTAATGCAGTGTGCAGTAAGGCTCATCAGAGAATGCACTTTCTGCGAAAACGTAGGAATTATAATGTAGATGGTGTCTTCATGAAAATGTTCTACAGTTGCTTTGTGGAGTCTGTGTTAACCTTTTCCTTCCTGTGTTGGCTCAACTTATTGAACCTTAAGAATCACAATCGTCTTTGTAATATTGTCAAGGAATATGGTAAAATTGTGGGAACTCAGTGCACGGACATCATGGACAAAAGTCAGGAAAATTATGGCCGATTCTACACAACCTCTGCACTCACAATTTAAGTTTCTGCCCTCGGGCAGACGCCTGGTAATGCCCAGATGCAGAACCAACAGACTAAAAAACTCTTTTATTCCCACAGCCATTGCTCTCCTAAATAACACCTAAGGACTCACTGTTGCACTTAAGTCTATACTGACTCACACCTTATTTCTGGGCTCTTGTTTTATATATTTATTCTGCTGTGTTTTTATGTTTTTTATGAATTTGTATGATGTGGTTTTATGAATGTAATGTAACTTTTACTGCTGAATTGCACCTGAATTGCCCCTATGGGGACTAAATAAATGATCAAAATCAAATCAAGATGGGTGACACTTTTCATTTGTTTTTTGAACAGTCTGGAGCACACAGTTTTTCATATATTCTTATGAAATTTTTTACAGAGGATTTGTATCCTGATAGGCAGGAACTGATTCAGTTTTCAAGGTCATAGGTCAGAGGGCAAAATCAGGAAAAAATCTTGGAAAATCCCTATCCTTTAACATTGGAAGAATTTATAAAAATTCATAACTCTGTCAAACAAGATCAATTTTTTTCATATTTGAGATCGTTGTGTAGGATGATATCCTTTATCGCCTGACAAAGTTTGATCCGGATTTGATCTAGATTACAGATTTTGTAGCCGTTTAAGTTTAACATTGAAAACCCCATTTAATGTGTATTTTACATTATATCTTAATCAAACATGCCCCGATCACTCTCATATTTGAAAAATGAGGTGCAGACTGGCACTCACTATCACCTGACAAAGCTTGATCCAGATCAGATCTGATCGGGATTATGGATTTTGTGTACATTTGAATTTAATATTGAAAAGCCCATTTAGTGAACATTTTTAGATTAAATTAGATAGAACTTTATTGATCCCTTGGGAAGACTCCCTCAGGGAAATTGAGGTTCCAGCAGCATTGTGTAGCAGCACACAGGGTAAGAAGCACACAGAGAATCAAAAGTGAAAGTAAAGGAAAACAGTTTGCAAATATAAATACCAGACATACTGATCAATACTGGTTTACTGGCTACTCCTGTTTCTCTCATTCCCGTCCTCTGTCTTCCTGTTACTCCTCCTCCCCCTGAGTGAGGAGTTGTACAGTCTGATGGTCTGAGGGACAAAGGAGTTTCTCAGTCTGTTGGTCCTGCACTTGGGAAGGAGCAGTCTGTGGCTGAAGAGGCTCCTCTGGTTGCTGATGACTGTGTGCAGAGGCTGACTGGTGTCGTCCAGAATGTCCAGCAGTTTGTCCAGTGTTCTCTTCTCTGCCACCGTCACCAGAGAGTCCAGCTTCATGCCAACCACAGAGTCAGCCTGCCTGATCAGTTTGTCCAGCCTGGATGTGTCCTTCTTGGATGTGCTGCCCCCAGCAGCCCCATTTTGTATCATATCTCAATCAAAAGTGCCTCAGTCACTCTCATATTTCTATTATTGATTTATTTATGCCACCAAAATTGGATGGAGGTTCCAGTTTTATGCCTGTCTGTCTTCCCATTATCAGTTGGAAACAAAGTGCCAAAAAGCAGTGACAAACTGTGCATACCAGAGATAACTGATGTTCTGTGCAAATGATCTGGAAATGAATTCAGAAACCGAAAAAGTTAGGAAAAAAACCCCTCATTACATCTAATTTAGTTTATGAAAAGACACTTCAGACTTACGGTCAGAACATCGACAAAATGGTCACATAGCGAGAGAGCTCCCGGTTGAACCAGAGCAAGGAGAGAAATTCCCCCAATCAAACTGAGCAAACTGTTCCACCGAGAGCAGAAGAAAAGGAGATCAGAGCTCCATCACCATTCAGAGCAGTAACCGTCTTCTGGAGACGAGTGGGTGAGAAAGACGAGCACAGCTACAATTAGCAGCTAATAAACGGCGAGTTCCAGCACGAAGAAATGGCTGACACGGAGCTGACCCTGCGAGAAACAAGAGGGTTTCACCAAGAAAATAAAGAACAATTAGAGAGAAATTGTGAAGGTGAATACTAGATTGGATGAGGCGGAAGGGTGAATTGAGAATACAGAAGAGAGAATCCAAAACACAGAGGACGTCATCGCGGCTATGCTAAAGCTACACACTAAACTGGAGGACAAGGTGCTCAATCTGGAAAGGCGCTCCAGACGAGAGAACTTAAGGATTTATGGGGTGCTGGAGGGAACTGAGATGGAAGCAATGTCGACGGTCTCATTTGTGGAAAAATTACTCCGTGAGGTTTTCAAGTTAACGGAGGACATGCCCGATCTGCAGATCGAAAGAGCTCATCGCTCGGTGGGCCCGCAGCCACCGTTGGACACGCTGCCACACTCCATTATAATAAAGTGTTTAAGTTTTAAAAGAAAAGAGACATTACCCTGCTAGGCACGGCAGGGGAGGGAGTCACCTGGCAAGAAAACCACTTCAACTTGGGTCACGAGACATTACCCCGCTAGGCACGGCAGGGGAGGGATTCACCCGGCAAGAAAACCACTTCAGCTTGGATCACGAGACATTACCCCGCTAGGCACGGCAGGGGAGGGATTCACCCGGCAAGAAAACCACTTCAACTTGGGTCACGAGACATTGCCCCGCTAGGCGCGGCAGGGGAGGGATTCACCCGGCAAGAAAACCACTTCAACTTGGGTCACGAGACATTGCCCCGCTAGGCTCGGCAGGGGAGGGATTCACCCGGCAAGAAAACCACTTCAACTTGGGTCATGTGACATTACCCCCCTAGGCACAGCAGGGGAGGGATTCACCTGGCAAGAAAACCACTTCAACTTGGGTCACGAGACATTGCCCCGCTACGCGCGACAGGGGAGGGATTCACCCGGCAAGAAAACCACTTCAACTTGGGTCACGTGACATTACCCCCCTAGGCACAGCAGGGGAGGGATTCACCTGGCAAGAAAACCACTTCAACTTGGATCATGACTGTCCACCTCACATCCTGAAAAAACAAAGAGAATATACAGAGATCTGCAAGGTGCTGAAGGAAAATAAGGTTTAGTTCCAGACCCTCTTCCCTGCCAGGCTGCGCATGAGACATGAAGACGGTACCAGAACCTACGATACAATAGAGGAGGCGTCAGAGGACATGCTGAGAAGAGGCTACACCGTGACAGCCATCAGACCTCCTTACGGAGCAGGTGCAGTGCTGTCCTGGAAGAGAGTGGACAGAGGAGGGATGAAGGACACATCCAAAGCTGGCAGGAGTCAAGCTACAAGGAGAAGCTCAGAGCCTTCAGGAGGTCTTCACCCGCATCCCCGGGACCTAAAGGATTCACCCCCAGCTCGAGGACCACACAGTTATAATAGTGAGATTCTTAGAACTGCATTATGACTGTAATTAGTGGGTGGGGATCTACTCTTGAATAGACTGGTTCATCTGGGACCGATTTCTCTCTTTTGATTTTTATTTATTTTATTTAACATGCAACTGTTTCGGGTAAGGGCCCCTCCCTCCAGAACCAGGAGGTGGACTTATCCTGTCGAGACGCCGTGGGTGACTCCACAGGGTCAGATCATCAGACCCCTACATGGTGGTCACATGGACCAATCGTGTGCAGTTTAGTATTTATTAATAGGTGAGTTGTTTGTCTGCTCTCAGTTTCTGCAGGGACGGGGGGGGGGGGGCACCGGGTTTTTGAGTGAGATTGAAGGAGAAATCAAATAAATGCAAAACGGGTCTTTAAAAATAGCATAGTTTAATATAAATGGTGGACTCAGTCCAATCAAAATTAAAGAGACAAAATCCAAAAGCGGATTTCAGTGTGACACAGTTCGGAGAATGTGATGCACTCTAGCGGCGGTGGCACCATCAAGCCTGTGCTTTAGCTGCAGTCATCTGCCAACAGGCCCGGGCTCTGGCTAGGCCGGGACCAGACTCCAGCAGAGGCTGGCTTCCACCGCAGCTATCGGCGCTGTTGTCGAGTGTCGGACCAGGCCGGTTTAGCCACCAGGCCTAGCAGCATCTAAACGTCCGGACAGGCTCTTCTCTGTGGTAGCTCCTCAGAGGGTGAAGGTAAAACCTTTTTTTCTTTAACTGATCATCATGCCAAAGAAACCATAAGCGGTAAAGACTTGTAGGAGATCAGACTGTCCTTGAACTTCATGTTGGAGGAACTCAGTGGAGTAGTAAAACAACAATCTGAACTGCTGAAGGAGGTTTGAGACCTTAGGAGACTAATGCAGGAGAAAGACATTAAAATGAGAACACTCGAAAATCGAGTTGATGAACTGGAGTAGTACACTAGCATGGAGGACGTAACTGTCACAGGACTAAAGATAAAACATCGTTCATATGCGAGGGCTGTAGCTGTTGGAAATGGTGCCGGTGTTGAAGAGGACACGCAAGGAGAAATCCACCTCCTGGAGCATAAAGTTATAATTTTTTTTTTCCTTCAAAGGACATCCACATTAACAATAGTGACATTGCAGACTTGACCAAGAAAAGACATTAAGTCTAAACCTGTCATTATTATTATTATTATCATTATTATTATTATTATTATTATTGAACAGCAAGTTCAAGAACGATTTGCTTCGACAAACAAAAAAGTTGTGAGGGTCGGATGTATATGTGAATGAACATTTGAGAAAGAAAAATGCTGAGATTTCAGGAAAAGCAAAAGAGCCCTGTGAAAGCAGAAAGAAATACAAGCGAGTAGATATTGTAAAGTGTGGATTAAATTAAATGGAAAGCCGGAGGTGGAGATCAGGACCTTCAGCATGCACTGGGGCTGTTTGCAGCCGAGTGTGAAGCGTCCGGGATGAAAATCAGCACCTCCAAATCCAAGGCCA
This sequence comes from Thalassophryne amazonica, assembly GCF_902500255.1. Taxonomy (NCBI): domain Eukaryota; kingdom Metazoa; phylum Chordata; class Actinopteri; order Batrachoidiformes; family Batrachoididae; genus Thalassophryne; species Thalassophryne amazonica. The sequence continues at coordinate 396,417 of NW_022986260.1, read as the reverse complement.
TGGTTCTCGACCGGAAAAAGGTGCTTTGCCCTCTTCAGGTCGGTGGAGTGTCCTTGCCTCAAGTGGAGGAGTTTAAGTATTTCGGGGTCTTGTTCACGAGTGAGGGACGGATGGAGCGTGAGATCGATAAACGGATCGGTGCAGCATCTGCAGGGAAGCGGTCGCTGTATCGGACCGTCGTGGTGAAGAGAGAGCTGAGTAAGGGGGCAAAGCTCTCAATTTACGGATCGATCTACGTTCCGATCCTCACCTATGGTCATGAGATTTGGCTCATGACCGAAAGAAGGAGATCACAAGTACAAGCGGCCGAGATGAGTTTCCTCCGCATGGTGGCTGGGCGCTCCCTTAGAGATAGGGTGAGGAGCTCGGTCACTCGGGAGGAGCTCGGAGTCGAGCCGCTGCTCCTCCACATCGAAAGGAGTCAGTTGAGGTGGCTCGGGCATCTTTTCCGGATGCCCCCTGGACACCTCGCTGGAGAGGTGTTCCGGGCACGTCCCATTGGGAGGAGGTCCCGGGGAAGACCCAGGACACGCTGAAGGGACTACATCTCTCAGCTGGCTTGGGAACGCCTTGGGTTTCCCCCGGAGGAGCTGGGGGAGGTGTGTGTGGATCGGGAGGTCTTGGCGGCTTTGCTTGAGCTGCTGCCCCCGTGACCCGACTCCGGATAAAGCGGAAGAAAATGGATGGATGGATGGAAAGCCGGAGGAAGTGAAAGTTATGTTAATAAGAGAGCTTTCGGACTTGGATAATTTTAAGTGACTGTTGAAACTGTTTAACAGTTTGTTTGTTGCTTGCTTTGAGTGCTTTTTTTTCTTGATCTTTTGTTACGGGACAAATTTTGAGAAATTCTATATCATGTTTAGGTTCGTATCATGAAGTTGGACTTTATTTAACTGCATTTCTTGAACTGTGATTATATTTGTTATATGATGTATTATGTATGATCATATTGAATTTACAAATTTCTAAAGGAAAATAACAGAGGAAACAATGGCAAGTCTTAGAACGGATTTAATGCAAAATTGGCATGATATTTATACAGAGGACATTGACCAATCATATGAATCATTTATCTCGATTATTTCCAATTTATATGATAAACAGTGTCCATTGATGTTAAAAGTTGGTAATAAGGAAAACTGATAAATCTTGAATCACTAAGGGTCTGCTGAATTTTTGTACAAGCAATTTTTGTACTTGGAAGCTCATAAATGAAATCATCAAAAAATAAAAAAAAAGTTGTCAGATTATCAAATATATTTTTACACAAATACTAATACAATTGTTAAGGAAAAGAAAGCTGTTGTAGATCATTTGAATGATTATTTTGCTAATGTGGGGAAAAATTTAGCATACTCAATTGTACCTTCTAATATGTGTTCTTGGGATAACAAGTAATAACCTTTCAGATTCAATATTTGTCAGAGAAACTGATGAATATGAAACAATTGACATAGTTCATAAACTAATAGTGGAGCAGATAACTATAACAATTGTTCATTTCTGGAAACAAGCACCAAAATTGGCACACATATATCTTATACATTACTCTTTTGTAAAAGCACATTAGCCACCTAAATTTTCAATAGGCAGCCAGGTAGGGGTCAATTGAAGAATTACACAGGGGTCAAAATTAAAAAATGCTCCAATCATGTTGAAAACTACACCACATTATTTGTCTGATCATGAAGATTCCAAAAGGGTATAGTTTGGACTATCTATGACTGAATATTATGAAGTTATGGGGTAAAAACAGTAAGAATGGTGACAAAGGTCAGTTTCAGTTTGTACAGGGGTCAAAAGTTAAAGTTTCTCCAATTTTGGTAAAAAGTGGTACAAATTATTGGTTGCATTGATAGGATTAACAAATTGAATAGTTTTGACTGTGTTGAATGCTTGGTCTGTAAGGTAAAGGTCAAACAATGTCGACGTCCATGGGATTCTACGGCATGTGATATGTTACCCTGTAACATGAACTAAGCATGACACATGATGCAAACTGTTACTTTTTAAAACCCTATTAACTCAACCAATAATTTGCATCATGTTTTACAATAATTGGAGCAACTTTAACTTCTGACTCCTGTACAAACCGAAGCTGACCTTTGTCAGAATTCTTGCCGTTTTTACCCCATAACTCCATAACATTCAGTCATAGATAGTCCAAACTATACCTTTTTGGAATAGTTATGATCAGACACATAATGTGTTATCACTTTCAATATATTGGAACATTTTTTAAATTTTGACCCCTGTGCAATTCTTCATTGACCCCTATTTGGCCCCGATTGAAAATTCAAATGGCTAATGTTATTTGTCTAAAATATATACCAAAAGGTATACACAGTCAAATTTTGGTGCTTGTAACCAGATTTGAACAATTCCTCTGCAAATATTCTGTTATCTGCTGCGCTATAAAGGGGGGAAACTCTACTGATTGCAATAATTTTAATATGTTTTTGATTAAAAAAATATGATTGATTGTGTCTCTAAACCTTTAACTTATATTTGTAATTTATCATATATGACTGGGAGATTTCCTTTCAAAATGAAAATAAAGTGATACCGCTGTTCAAATCTGGTGACAAACATGTTTTTTCAAACTACAAGCCAATCTCACTGCTACCTCAGTTTTCAAAAATTCTGGAAAAAGTATTCATAAAGAGGTTACATTATTTTATATCCAAACATCACGGTAATTGATTTCGTAGAACATATTACAGATGCAATTGAAAATAAGCAGTATAATGTAGGGTTTTTTTTTTTTGACTTACAGAAAGCTTTTGATACTATAGATCATACCTTTTTATTATTGGATAAATTATGGAAGTATGGCATCAGAGGATTAGCTCGTGATTGGATAGCAAGTTATCTGCACAGTAGGTATCAATGTGTAGGTATAATGGTGGCATAAATTCTGAATTTTTGTAGTGCCTTTGTGGGGTGCCCCAGGGCTCAGTCCTTGGACCTTTGTTGTTTCTTATTTCTGCATACTAAACCACAGTCCTATGCTAAGGCTGCATCTATGGACACTTTGCCTATGGTGAGTGATGTTGAATCAATTGAACAACAAGTCATTACATTTTTAGACAAACAGGGAATACAAGTACAAACTGACATAGAAATGGTAAATGGACTGCATTTATATAATGCTTTTCCATCTGCATCAGACGCTCAAAGCACTTTACAATTATGCCTCACATTCACCCCGATGTCAGGGTGCTGCCATACATGGCAATACGGGATTAAAGACCTTGCCCAAGGACCCTTAGTGATTTTCCAGTCAGGCGGGGATTTTGAACCGAGGATCTTCTGGTCTCAAGCCCAAACCCAACATAGAAGCATGTCACGTATGAAGGGTCAAAGTGATCAAAATTAATAGAAATATTGAATGTGGTAAATATGAACGCAGTAAAACATAGATTGTGGTACAAATGAAAGCAGTAAAACTTTGAATGTGGTGAAAATGAAAGCAGTAAAACAATTAATGTGGTTAAAAGTGAAAGCAGTAAATATTGAATATCGTTAAAAAATCAAAAGGATAAAACTGGACTTGATAAAAATGGAAGGTGTGAAGTACTGAACATGAAAATGAGTGACGTAAAAACAGCATCTGATTAATATTGCCCCTTTGAAAAATAGAATCGTTAAATTTGGATGCCATTAAAATCACATTATGGTAAATATTAATCTTACAAATATTATGTCTTAAAAATATAACAGCTGTGGTTTGCAGGGGAATTCTGTCAAAATTACAATGAAGATGTAAACGGTTTGCACATACATATTTATGTAAATTTTACAGTTTAAATCTGTAATTAAAACATATTAATCTGTAAATTTGACAGTCTTTTTCATGTTTTCATGTTGAAGTCGCATGGCCATGCTGATATTACACCTTTTTTTGTAAAATTTACAAATATATTAAGTCCCTTTGGCTGCTCCCATGATTTCACTCAGGGTCACCACAGCAGATGTAAGGGGGGTCTGCATGTTGATTTGGCACAAGCTGGACACCAGATGTCCTTCCTGCTGCAACTTCACATTACACACCCCCTTTTTTACTTTTTTTTTTACTAATAGCCCAATTTCATAGTCTTAAGAGTGTGCATATCATGAATGCTTGGTCTTGTTGGATTTGTGAGAATCTACTGAATCTACTGGTACCTTGTTTCCCATGTAACAATAAGAAATATACTCAAAACCTGGATTAATCTTTTAGTCACATAGCACTACTATTATTCTGAACACCACTGTATGTAGTCTGAGGAATAAAATGTATGACCTCTCTCTGTTTTTGCAATCAAATAATGATATTCTTCCAATTTCTGAAACCCATCTGGACAGTTTTATAGACAGTTCAGAGGTTTATATAGGAGGCTTTTCAATTTATAGGAATGATCGAAATAGGTTTGGAGGTGGTGTGGCCATTCTCATACGTGACAATTTTCCTGTTAAATTGAAACATGACGTGATGGTTAATGATGTTGAAGTGTTATGGCTGCAGATACCAAATTTTATCAAACTTTTACAGTGACTGATAAACACACAGACCATCTGTCAGTGCTTGTGCACAGTAACAGCTTAACTGGGATGATTCAGGGTCATGAGAGTTTGGAATTACAACCTTCTCAGTATACTGAACATCATATACAGGATCTGGAATATGAGATAGATCCGGACTATAATTTCTGTTCCCTCATAAATAGTAACTGTCAGTATTACACAGAGGACAAATACAGCAACTGCATTAAAAGTGATGGGAAACTCATTAATCCATTTTTACAGGAGGAGTCTATATAAAAGGTTTGTGAATATTAAAGATTATTTAAAACAGTTTTGTCAACCTTTTAGTGTAATTACTATAACTGAAACTTGGCTTACAGAGGGTGATGAAACAAGCTATGAATTGGATGGTTTAAGTTTGAGCACTATGTGAATTCACAACATTTGGAAATCGGCTTTTGTCACACATTATTCAAAGGTGGTGACCCAACAATCTTAAATAATTATAGGCCAATTTCAAAACTCTGCATCTTATCAAAAATTTTGGAATCCTTAATAAAAGAACAACTGAAAGAATTTTTGTATTCCAACAACATTTTATCCAAATTCCTGTCAGGTTTTAGCAAAGGTCATAGTACCATTACAGCAACATTGAAGGTGATCAATGATATCTCGACAGCTCTTGACAGTAAGCAACATTGTGTAGTGCTTTTCATTGATTTGTCAAAAGCTTTTGATTTTGTAAATCATATTTTACACAAAGAAAGATTGATCAATATTGGACTATCTAAAAAGGCAGTTGGATGGATCTGTAATTATCTCACTGACAGGTCCCAATGTGTTAAATCAGATAATATTTTTGTTCTAATATTCTTTCATTACTAAAGGAGTGCCCCCAAGGCTCTGTTTTGGGGCCACTCCTATTTACTATCTATGTGAACAATGTTGGCCAGGATATTGTGGGCAAATATTGTGCTGATAAAGTGCTGATCCCGACCTCTTCTGAAACTTCTCTGCTAGTCACACAACGTCCTGCATCAACAGAGCCTTAAATTTGGAAGTGATCTGCTCATTCCAGCCTGTCGATGGCCGCTCGGGGCGCGGTGCGCCCTCCGCCGCCGTGGGCCATTTATAATCCAGTTTTAATGGTCCTTAATCCGTGTGATACCGACAGAATCTTCACCTAAATCCATCTGAATCTTTCGAATGGTTTCCAACTGGCTGTCTCTAACAGTTTCTGAAAAAAAATTCATGGAGCAAAGCGGCAGCCTCTCAGCCATTTCACTGACAATAAAAATCTGACGAGGGGGGTGGACCAGTGCTCACTCAAAGCCTGCCCATAGGCGAATGATGCAACCGACAGGCGTGAAAAAAGTCACGCATGCGCACGAAGGTTCAAGCTTGTCTGATGCAAGCGCACATGATTCAAATCCATATAGTTTTTGAAAAAAATAAAAAGGTTGGATACTTTTCTCACAGACCTCGTATATTCAACCTAAAGCGGTTGGACTGTATTCTTTGCGCTCACAAGATGCACTGCTATTGTCTGTACCAAGTGTCTGTACAGAAGCTGGTAAGGTGGCATTTCAACATTCTGCCCCCACAACATGGAACAATTTACAAAAAGACTGGAAATTGAAGGAACTGATTTCAATAGGCCCATTTAAACTTTTGCTCAAAGGTTTGGAAATGAAAGCCATGGATTGTAAATGTTTTTAAATAGTCTTATGAAATTGTTTGTAATGTTCAGAATTGTTGTGATCTGTGCCGCTGTCTTGGCCAGGACTCCCTTGAAAAAGAGGTTGGTAATCTCAATGAAACTTTCCTGGTTAAATAAAGGTAAAATTAAAAAGAAAAAACCTTTGCCCAGACGACTTGGCTCCTTCATTTCAGCAGACGTCCGTGTCTGAGAGGAGGGCTGTCAATCAAAACTCGCTCTTCAGAAATGACCAATCACAGCAGAGCCACTACCAACCCTGGTTCCCTCCCCCATCCATTTGGCATGAGCAGAAATAAAGTTTGAGAGGGCGGGGGCGCGCTGGTTAGAGTGCCTTAATTGAGAGAGTGGTGACATGACGAGTCAGGGGTAGCGAAATTCTAAATCCTTCACATGGGCGCACCAAAATAAATGTAATGAATTTACATTAATTTACTTATTTGGAATGAATGACACCTCACACGGGCACCAGTTGAATGTAGTGAATAACTAGTTAAGACTCGCAATGTGTTATTGGCCTCACGGAGAGCACCAAAAATATGTAGCGAAAGTATTGTTAAACTCCCAAAATGAATTAAATTGGTCTAGATCTCATTTAATGGGTCAGCAAAATAATTAACAATTTTATTATTTAATTTGAATAATATCTAATCACCTCAGGGCACCACCTATTTAAAGCATAGGTACTTTAATTTAAACAACCATTAATTTATCAGTCTCAATTAATCAATCAGTCTCAATTTAATTAATCAGTCTTGGGTCTGAAAGTCTGAATTCTACAATACGATTGACCAATGGTTTACTTTTGAGCACAAAGAAACACAGCTGAAATATTTACATTTTATTTACAAGTATACAAGAAATGAACTGTTTACTGGCATTATTGTGGACAGTGATTAAATATGTTCATTTATGGACACAATTTGCTTACTCGTTAGACTTTGAAAGAAAGTAGAGGGATAAAGCTTAAAGACTTTAAGTAAATAAATCTGATTAGAATTTAGTGATGAAATTTGAAGCCAATTAATTTTAAGAAAATTATTAACCAAATATGAATATGTTTAAAAAGAAGCCACTTTGCATCCATTGACAACAAAACCCTTTTTCTGGAACCTTTAACTGGGTCACTTAGCAGATCCATTGAAGCGATGGTTCGGACGAACCGTCCGTCCATCGTTGACGTTTTAGGCTCTTTGCAGCGTGAGCTCACTTGGGTCAGGGGTTAACTCAGTGGTCTCCCCAGGCGATCCCAAGGCTTTGTGTCAGCTTGTTTTACCAACAGGATGGCTGCTTGCGGTCAGGTTGTCAGCTTGAAAGACCCCAGAGGTGGAAGGCGTTTGTTGAAAATGGGTTCTGTTAGCGTTTAAAAAGTTTGTTGGAGCCAGATTAAAAGTCTTTGTGAATTTAGAAAAAAAGTTAAAACTTTAAGAGCAGCATTGTACAGTACAGAAAAGGCAAGTCGCTTTTCTGTAAAATTTGCTATTATTTTGGAAAGTTCAGATTGGAAGTTCTCTTAAAAATTCGAAAGACTTGACAAACCTTAAAAGTGTCAGGCTTTTAATTTGTTGACTGCTATCAAAGAATAACAACAAATGAAACAACGACTGAATGCCATGTGGAAGCTCAGCTTATGCTAGCTTGGGGCCTTGTTGACCCAAAAATAAAATTAAGCGTTTGAAGAAAGGAAGAGAGAGAAGAAGAGGCTGAAGAAGAGGGTTGCAGAGCATTCCAAGAGAGAGAAAAAAACTCTGTTCTAATTTTTTAAAGGGGACTCAGGCCATTAAACTGCCCATTTAGGGTGTGTAATTTCACAGAAAACTTCATATGTTAGTGAAAGGCAGACAAAGAAGTAATTCAATTATTTAAACACATTAACTATTTTGGCATACTATTTGTTCTAAGACACTCGAATGGATACACATTATTAACAGTCACTTAAACACTCCATTTGGTTAAAACAATATTTCACCATCAACATATTGATAATACAGCAAAATCACACTTAAACACACATCAGTTACAAGGAACACATGTCAATAAAATGGAATGATTATATGCAAAGCATTTTGTTTGATTAATCAATACAAACAACATTAGAAGAAAAGAATGCTAATGCATTTTTTTTTTTATTTTAAGCAAAGGTCTTTTCCTTCATTTAGGCCTACAGATAATAGCTGGTTGTCAAGGCTCAAGGTTTATGGCTACGTCTTATCATGGAAGAGATCTACCTTCAGTGTCTGGAGAGGTTCTGGCCTTGGCCACTGAACTCTGCACGACGTGGATTAGACGTCACGGCTGAGCGCACGAAGCCAGGCCGCTGCATTGTTGGCCATCTTGCTTCCCCCAAAAGGTGGAAACGCCGCACAGTGGAATCGGGTCAATAGTATATAGGGTCAAACTCACAAATTTCTGCAGAATGAAGCCCTTCATCAAGTTGTTATGTAATATTATTAAACTCTGTTAAGGCCATTTATAAGACTTGTACACGTAGTGTAGCTTTTGATAGATTACTAAAGTAAATAGAAACAAAAACTTGTTAAATCTATGGACATTATCTCACCCGTGTTGGCCTCTCTTCATTGGCTTCCTGTTAATTCTAGAATAGAATTTAAAATTCTTCTTCTTACTTATAAGGTTTTGAATAATCAGGTCCCATCTTATCTTAGGGACCTCGTAGTACCATATCACCCTAATAGAGCGCTTCGCTCCCAGACTGCAGGCTTACTTGTAGTTCCTAGGGTTTGTAAGAGTAGAATGGGAGGCAGAGCCTTCAGCTTTCAGGCTCCTCTCCTGTGGAACCAGCTCCCAATTCAGATCAGGGAGACAGATACCCTCTCTACTTTTAAGATTAGGCTTAAAACTTTCCTTTTCGCTAAGGCTTATAGTTAGGGCTGGATCGGGTGACCCTGGACTATCCCTTAGTTATGCTGCTTTAGACGTAGACTGTGGGGGGGTTCCCATGATGCACTGTTTCTTTCTCTTTTTGCTCTGTATGCACCACTCCGCATTTAATCATTAGTGATCGATCTCTGCCCCCCTCCACAGCATGTCTTTTTCCTGGTTCTTTCCCTCAGCCCCAACCAGTCTCAGCAGAGGATTGCCCCTCCCTGGGCCTGGTTCTGCTGGAGGTTTCTTCCTGTTAAGAGGGAGTTTTTCCTTCCCACTGTTGCCAAGTGCTTGCTCACAGGGGGTCGTTTTGACCGTTGGGGTTTTTCATAATTATTGTATGGTTGCCTTGCAATGTGGAGCGCCTTGGGGCAACTGTTTGTTGTGATTTGGCGCTATATAAAAAAAAAGTTGAGTTGAGTTGAGACATTATAAGCTCTTGGAACACTGTTTGAATACTTTCTATCATATTATACGCTTGTGTACACGCACAAAGCTCCCCCCCCCCCCCCCCCACACACACACATAATGTTCATTTGACATAACACATACACACTCAAAAACACCCCCCAAACAGTGCACATCAACCACAATCAAATGCACAAATACATTTTAATGTCGTGCACACACACAGAAAGGCACACAAGTAATTGGTCAATCAATTAAAGTAAATATTAGAATGTATTATAGTTTTGCAGAAGTAGGAACATTGCAACAAATCACAATCACAGCTGATGTAAAGTAGTCAATCCATTCACACATGTCAATGTACACGATATCAAACTGAAAATGAACTATGTGACAGATTTAGTGTCTGAAACAACAAAATACAACTCGAGCAATGGCCCAATTTTATTTACATTATTTTATTTACATAGTTATTTACATTTCAAAACTTTACAGCGTCTGATTAACATAGTTTGAAAAATACCTTTTTATGCATGTACAGAGCGTGTAAGCACTTTCATCATCAGATTGAGCAGCACACGACTTTGTAGCTATGGAAGATCTGCATCTTACTTGGATCCAATCTAAAAAATAGTATTTGATAATGTTCTATAGAAGTTGACATTTTCAAAGAAGCTAGACCAAGTTAGAGGCAGAAAATTTCAAAATGTATATTACTGAATCTGGCCTGTCAACTGCATGGAAAACTCAGTAATAATAATAATAATAATAAAGCAAAACTGAAAATCAAGGTTCGGGCTTGTTGATGTGAATAGTATCTACGAGGTCTGTGAGAAAAGTATCCAGCCTTATTATTTTTTTAAAAAAACATATGGATTTGAATCACGTGTGATTACATCAGCCAAGCTTGAACCCTCGTGGACATGCGAGAGTTTTTTCACGCCTGTCGGTGACGTCATTCGCCTGTGAGCATGCCTTGTGGAAGGAGTGGTCCACCCCCTCGTCGGAATTCCTTTGTCTGAGAAGTTGCTGAGAGAGTGGTGCTGTGCTTGATCAAAATTTTTTCAAAAACTGTGAGGCACATCCGAGTGGACACCATTCGAGAAATTCAGCTGGTTTTCGGTGTAAATTTTAATGGCTGAGAGATTTTGGATTGTTTCTATCGCTGTAAGGACTTCCCACGGAGCGGGACGTCGCGCAGCGCTCCGAGGCGACGTCGTCATCCTGTTTCAAGCTGAAAACCTCCAAATTTAAGCCTCTGTTGACCCAGGACGTTGTGAGAGAACAGAGAACTTTCAGAAGAGGTCGGAATCAGCAGTTTATCCAGACATTCCGCTGTTAAAGGAGATTTTTTTTTTTAATGAAAGACGTGCGGATGGATTGGCGCGTCGGCTCGCAGCCGGCGCGGTGCCCCCGCCACAGGAAAAACACCTTTGTTGGAAGCCTTAAGGACAAGTTGGAACATGCCCTGCTGTTAAACAATTTCTCAGATTCTCACTCAACTGAAAGCCACCAAAAGCCGCCTGGATTTTACAAATGGTTATCAACACGGAGGTGTTTTTCCTGTGGCGGGTGCGCTGCGTCGGCTGCGAGCCGACGCGCCAATCCGTCCGCACGTCTTTCATTAAAAAAATATCCTTTAACAGTGGAATGTCCGGATAAACTGCTGATTCTGACCTCTTCTGAAAGTTCTCTGTTCTCTCACGACGTCCTGGGTCAACAGAGGCTTAAATTTGGAGGTTTTCAGCTTGAAACAGGATGACGTCGCCTCGGAGCGCTGCGCAATGTCCCGCTCCGTGGGAAGTCCTTACAGCGATAGAAACAATCCAAAATTTCTCATCAGCCGTTAAAATTTACACCGAAAACCAGCTGAATTTCTCGAATGGTCTCCACTCAGATGTGCCTCACAGTTCTTGAAAAAATTTTGATCAAGCACAGCGCCAGTCTCTCAGCAACTTCTCAGACAATGAAAATCCAACGAGGGGGCTGGACCACTCCTTCCACAAGGCGTGCTCACAGGCGAATGACGTCACCGACAGGCGTGAAAAAACTCACGCATGCGCACGAGGGTTCAAGCTTGGCTGATGTAATCACACGTGATTCAAATCCATATAGGTTTTTTAAAAAATAAAACTGTCGGTTTCTTTTCTAATAGACCTCGTACATTTATCTACTCAAGGATCAAGTTCTACCACAACACCAATGTACAACCAATTCCTGAGACTTTTATGGGAAAAATTATACAGGCGACTCCCGTTATAACAAAGTCCTCAGGACCAGTGGTTTTCTTTCGTTGTATCAAATTTTCATAATAACCAAACATTTAATGTATATAAAGCTATATAGATAGTAATTTTGAAACCTGAATTTTTACTTTGTCAACAGGAAATTCGTTATAACCGTGTTCTTTTTAACAGGAGTGGCCTGTATTAAACTTAAGTGTGGAAAACCTGTTGATAATCATTTTTACGTAACTTCCCAATCAAAGATGATTAAAATCAACATCACTGAATCGCTTAAAAAATGCTGAAACCTGTGGAGAATTTAGTGAACTGTATTCTTTTCACTGATGTCGGAACAAGATTGATTTAGTGAGTTGCTTTCTCACTTTAGGTCCTGTGATAGTCTGTTGTTTCTTTCCCAATTTTCGATGTTTTGGGGGAAGCAAGATTGCGTTTGCTGTACCTCTGAGGGCTTCATGCCTCAACAGCCAATCAATGTGCAGCGATCGATTGGGCCCATTCCACGTAGTGTCGAGTTCCAGAGGCCATAAAATTTGGATTCTCCTGTCCTGGGGAAGTTCAGATTCTGACATGAAGCAATTATAATGTCATGTAATTCACAGTGACCAAAATTTAACCTATAAACAAGCAAGGGCTCCTTTGAAGAACTCTGAGTTCTGTTGTGATGTGAAGCCACACTGGAGGCCCTCGGGGGAGGTGTCTCCAAAGATTATCTCCAGATGGGCCCAGGAATTTCTCAGTTGGGAGTGAAAACACAGTCTCTGTCCTCAGTTCAAAACCTCAGGTTTTTGTTGAGAAAGCATTAATGTATTTATTTAATTACGGCGAAGCGAGGCCATGCACTACACAGGGGACAAAAAAAAGTTCACGTGACTCATGGTGCTATCTTGGGTTCAAAATAACGTTGGCTATTAATGTGTCTGCATATAAATCAACTGTTTTATTTATTTATTCTCTGAAAATGCCAGATTGTTGTGCATTTGGAGGCACAAATAGACACAACAAGGGCTTCAAGATGTACAGATTCCCTTCTGATCCGAACAGAAGAAACATTATTAAAGAAAATACAGTCAGCTGTGTGGGATGGAAGAGACTTCATCATCAAAGCTTTGAGAGGTCAATTCATTGTTCAGTCCCATGTCCAGTAAAACTCACCTAAACCGTCATCATATAAACCAGATATTCACAGTCACCGGACAAAAAAATGTGCCAAAGTTTTTGTATTGTTTTCCATTTATTAAACACCGTATATAATGGGTTTTGTTTCATGGATTTTCGCTCTCATCAGATAAAATGTCCCGTCCGATCACAATGTATTTCCATTAAAACCCCGAGCACTCTGGACGTGCACAGTAACAGAGGTACAAAATAAAGCTCAGCTCTGACACTTGCTGATTTGTGGGACTGGAGTCATTTCTATGATTAAAAACATTTTTTTCACACCGTGTTCAGACTCGGACCCGCAGCCTGACGTGCACCTGTTAAATCAGACACAAAAGGCTTTGATTTGACACTTTTCTGCTTTCAATCCTTCGTCTGCCATCATATTATAATAGTTTTTGAAGTGCGCAGGCTGATAAATGGATCAGAAAAGTCTGCACATTTACAGCATGAAGTCGGTAAAAGAGGAAAATGTTCAGTTTCCTTTTGATTTGGAGGTGATGACTGTAGAAAGAAAAACTTGTTGAGGGTCAAATTAGTCCAGAATAAAGCAAAATCCAGAGATGGAGAACTTTAAAACTGTCACACAGGTCACTGTGTGACACGGAGTTACAGAGCTGCAGAATCATAAATCAGGCTTTAAATTCATTAAATAAATCATCATAAATCATCATATTGTAAATTTGATAGCTTAACTATTTTTATATATATTTTGATAGCACCTGTACCTGGACGTGGTTAAATGATTAAAAAAAGTTGAAAACATTAAAGGTTCATTCAGTAGTTCAGCGCAGTTGTAACCAAAATGGCGCCATGTTCTGAGTGGACGCCACTCTCTCAATTAAAGCACTCTAGTGCTGGTCACATGTTTCTCAAGGTGCAGGTTCTTCTGAGTCCACATGCGGACATAATTTGCATGCTTGCAGTTAATATCTACGCGTGTGAAATCATATAGGCTTGAATGCATGTTTTATCATGTGAGTGCTTTTGGCACAAATCTGGCATCATAGCTGTCGTCCAGTGTTTTGAGGAACCAGATAAAAAGTGGCTGTGGATGGTTCCTTAATTCTTCTCAGTCTAAGCCAACAGACCACCTACTCTCTGACAGACGGCCACACACTTTCAGAAAGCTCACAGCTGGTTTGACAGGATTCATTGTCCAGCAGCAGGGACACGGACCCCTTCAGGAGATGTGCTGTGAGCTGCGGCTGGACGGGTGCGGACGCCAGCCTGGCGTTTTGGCTGGACGGTGTGTGACAGCCTCGTGTTCCTCTCTGTTTGTGCAGAGCATTGCTGAGGTGTTCCGCTGTTTCATCTGCATGGAGAAGCTGAGGGATGCCCGTCTGTGCCCGCACTGCTCCAAACTCTGCTGTTTCACCTGCATACGGGTGAGTCACTCCGCTCACACACACAGACATGACAATTTTCAGCCGAGCCGCGGATTTCCGACTTTATCTGGGCCATTTCTGAGGTCTGCGTAAATCCATTGAGAAAATGTTGGGGGGTGGGGTGGGGGGATGCACAGGAGCTTAACCCTCCCCTCATATGCAGGGGGACCAGAATAGCATTGCTAAAACGCACAGTGTCATTGGTTATTTTTTCTACAACAGAGAACTCTTAGCCAATCAGAATCTCTGTAATATTGAAAGTCACTGAAAGTACCTGGAAGTGGACATTTTGAGTTTCTGGAAGTTTGGCCTGTCGGGCTGCATCTTTAACATCGAGTGAGAGGACAAAGGCCGCGTAAAGACATCGATAGTGGTGTAAAAAATAGGTTAAAGTGGACATCTGTGGAGCAGGGCATGAACAGGACAAAGACTCGGTGAATTCATCCGTTAGGTTGAGCTCCCCGGTAAAGCCCTCTGCATGTTATGTTCGGATTTCATCAGCAAAACCTTGGACGTACACTGTTAATCTTAAACGGAGGCCCAGCGAGCCCCAAAGCCCACAGCACTCGTACCGCTCAGCGACCCAACATCCCGTACTCAGGGGCGTGTCCAATAATTCTATTCACGCAATTAAAATGTATTTACAATCACTGACATTTTTAAGTGTGGTGCAGTTATTTGTACTGCAGTTGAAAATGGATTTATGTCAAAATTTGTTTCCGAGACTTCCAGTTGGTAAACGAATGGAGTAGATGTGTGGTGAACGTGCTCCGGCTGTTTTTTTTTTTTTTTTTACCTTTTCATATCCTTCTGCCGTCATACCACTTTAATTTTGTGCCGCTTTTGTCGGTAATAACATTTTTTATCATTTGAACCGGTCAAAGTTGACTACGATGCCGACTAAGGGGGCAAAACCTGCCGACAAAGAGGGTGCTAGCGCAGCCGGTCCAGGCCTCACGCTTGACGCCATCACTGAGCTACTGGAGGAACACCACCAGAAGCTATCTGATAACTTCAAGGAATCTTTCGGTATAATTAATTCCAAACTGGATCAAATTAAAATATCTGTGGATGACCATGACCAACGAATTTCTTCACTTGAGCTTGCCTCTGACAACCTGAGCCAGCGAGTTCTGGATCTGGAAAACTCCTGTTCCTCCTTCTGAGACGAGAACGCTAAGCTAAAAGCTAAAGTGGTTGATTTGGAGAACCACAGTCGCCGCCAGAACATACGCATCCTTGGGCTAGCCGAAGCCACAGAGAGTGGTCGTCCGACTGAGTTTTTGTCTGAACTACTTCAGAAGATCTATGGGGAGGAAACTTTATCATCGCCACCTGAGATAGACCAAGCACATCGGTCATTAGCTCCCAAGCCAGCTGCTGGAAAGCAGCCGCAACCTGTTATTCTTCGCCTACACCGTTACCAGACCAAGGAGCTTCTTATCAGGGAAGCACGGCGCAGGGGCAAGTTTGTTTACAACGGCTAAGAGATCCGAGTCGTGGAGGATTACATTGCGGAAATTGCGAGTCAACGTGCACGGTATAGGGACATGATGGTGGAGCTGTACAGGCGGGGACGGAAACCAGCTTTGCTGTTCCCAGCTCGTCTTTGTATAACGCTGCCAAGTGGAGCCAAAAAGTGGCTCAACAGTGTTGATGAAGCACAAAAATATATTGATGAGAATTCTGCATTGCCTGGCCCGTCTGGTTCTACGTGAGTGCTGCGTGAACTTTTGACTTGAAGCACAAAAATATATCGACGAGAATTCTGCATTGCCTGGCCCGTCTGGTTCTATGTGAGTGCTGCGTGAACTTTTGACTGGGGCCTCGATTGTTTTTAGTGATGTTTCCTTCCCAACCAGCGCCAGTTTGGGTGATGCTCTTCTTCTTCTCGTGGTGTTTTGTGGCAGCTGGCAGGCATCTTTCAGATGTGCATTACCGCCACCTACTGAATAGGAGTATAGATAATCTTTTCCTTCTTCTTCTCTGATTTTTTCTGTGGCGGTTGGCAAGTACCTTTCAGATGTGAATTACCGCCACCTACTGAATAGGAGTATGGATCATCATCTTGTTTGTTTTTTTTTTTTTGTTTTTTTTTTTCCTTCCAGTACAAGTACTTTAAAGCTGTGTCAGAGGCAGTGATTTCAGTGATTTTCACCTAGAGGGAATTCTCAATCCCGGTTACAACAGTTTCTGTGTGTCAGCAGTTTCTGTTAAAAGGACATGAAAGGATTTCATAGAAATCTTGGGTTTGTTAATAAAGAACTAGTTAGATTATGCTGCTGATCTGTATCTTGTTTATGCCTTTGATGAGTGATCCTTTTAAAAGGAAGGTGAAAAATCAGTATTAAGGAGAATCAATCAGCGATATCTAGGCAAGCATTTAGGTGAAGTTACTGTTCCATTCTCACGTTTACTTTTGTTTTCATAGCACATTTGGACAGATATAATGTTTTTGATGCTATGAGACGTTTGTGTGCAGTTAGTGCTTATTGTCAATATCAATGCACTCCAGTTCAGCTTACAAACTTTTTTTTTTCTCCCTATGTTTTGGCTATATCCTTCCTTTTTTTTTTTTTTTTTTTTTTTTTTGCAAGAACATCCTGGATCATAAATATAATATGCTTCTGTTTGTACGTGCCTGACACGAGTCGTACTTCCCTCTTTTTTTTTTTTTTGAGGTGGTATCATTTTTTTCTTTGTTTTTTGAAGGCTGGAGCACTTTTCTCGGTTTACTTATTAATTTTTTTGTAACTTGGAAGTCGAGGTTTTTGAGAAGTTTTTTTTATGCAGCTTGCTGCTGTTCGGGTTAGCAGCTGTCTTGGCGGGGTGGGGGGAGGGGGGAAGGAGGGATTTGTCATTTCCAGTATCTTTTGGCCAATTGCTAGAATAGAGTGCTGGTCACTCAGTTCACTGTCCCACTCACCAGGTCTTTGCTATCGGTCTTGGTTGCCTTTCTTTATTTGTGTAATATGACTAATAATCTTAATCTAACGAGCTGGAATGTTAAAGGCTTAAACCATCCTGTCAAAAGAAAGAAGGTTTTCTCCCATCTCAAACACCTTAGGACCGAAATAGCCGTTTTGCAAGAGACCCATGTTTGTAGCTCAGATTCTAGTCGATTACTGTCACATTGGTCAGGTCAGGGCTTTCACTCGTGTTTTGAGGCTAGGGCTCGAGGGGTTTCAATACTTATTAGTCATAACGTTTCATTTAAACTTCATAACGTCATTTCTGATAAATACGGACGGTATGTTATCGTTCTAGGTAAACTATACAATACGTTGGTGGTTTTGGTAAATGTGTATGCCCCAAATTCAGACGATGCGGACTTTTTCAAACGGTTGTTTTCTTTACTGCCGGATTTAACTACTCATAGCCTTATCTTATGGGGGGATTTTAACTGTTGGTTGGATCCTGTCTTGGACAGGTCTTCTCTCAATCCCAGCACAGCCAGTAAGTCAGCCAATCTTATTTGCAATTTCCTTTCCGAGTTTGGTGTTCGTGATATTTGGCGCTTATTGCATCCTACTAACAGGGAATACTCATTCTTCTCACAGGTCCATCACTCTTACAATAGAATCGATTATTTTTTTTGTAGATAGTCAACTTCTCTCATTGGTCCACTCTTGCGAATACCAGCCAATTGTGATCTCTGATCATGCTCCTCTCACATTATCTATGTCTTTTTCTGGTCTTACTCCTGGAAACAGACAGTGGCGATTCAACTCCACAGTTCTAGCTGACGCAAATTTTGTTAAGTTTGTTGAAAAAGAAATAGCCTTTTTCATTGATACGAATGCCACTCCAGAAATATCTTATTGTGTGGGATGCACTTAAAGCCTACTTGCGCGGACAAATCATTTCCTACAGTGCTCGGATGAAATGTGAAGCAAACAAGGAACGGAATGAGGTAATTTACCAAATTGGGCTTATTGATAGGCAATATGCTCAAAATAAATGCCCAGATCTACACAAACAACGAGTAGAGCTAAAGACCAGATTTCAATCAATCAATCAACTTTTTTCTTATATAGCGCCAGATCACAACAAACAGTTGCCCCAAGGCGCTCCATATTGCAAGGCAAGGCCATACAATAACCATGAAAAACCCCAACGGTCAAAACGACCCCCTATGAGCAAGCACTTGGCCACAGTGGGAAGGAAAAACTCCCTTTTAACAGGAAGAAACCTCCAGCAGAACCAGGCTCAGGGAGGGGCAGTCTTCTGCTGAGACTGGTTGGGGCTGAGGGAAAGAACCAGGAAAAAGACATGCCGAGAAGGGGGGCAGAGATCGATCACTAATGATTAAATGCAGAGTGATGCATACGGAGCAAAAAAAGAAAGAAACAGTGCATCATGGGAACCCCCCCACAGTCTACGTCTAAAGCAACATAACCAAGGGATGGTCCAGGGTCACCCGATCCAGCCTTAACTATAAGCCTTAGCGAAAAGGAAAGTTTTAAGCCTAATCTTAAAAGTAGAGAGGGTATCTGTCTCCCTGATCTGAATTGGGAGCTGATTCCACAGGAGAGGAGCCTGAAAGCTAAAGGCTCTGCCTCCCATTCTACTCTTACAAACCCTAGGAACTACAAGTAAGCCCGCAGTCTGAGAGCGAAGCGCTCTAATGGGGTAATATGGTACTACGAGGTCCCTAAGATAGGATGGGACCTGATTATTCAAAACCTTATAAGTAAGAAGAAGAATTTTAAATTCTATTCTAGAATTAACAGGAAGCCAATGAAGAGAGGCCAACACGGGTGAGATATGCTCTCTCCTGCTAGTCCCCGTCAGTACTCTAGCTGCAGCATTCTGAACCAACTGAAGGCTTTTTAGGGAACTTTTAGGACAACCTGATAATAATGAATTACAATAGTCCAGCCTAGAGGAAATAAATGCATGAATTAGTTTTTCAGCATCACTCTGAGACAAGACCTTTCTGATTTTAGAGATATTGCGTAAATGCAAAAAGGCAGTCCTACATATTTGTTTAATATGCGCTTTGAATGACATATCCTGATCAAAAATAACTCCAAGATTTCTCACAGTATTACTAGAGATCAGGGAAATGCCATCCAGAGTAACGATCTGGTTAGACACCATGCTTCTAAGATTTGTGGGGCCAAGTACAATAACTTCAGTTTTATCTGAGTTTAAAAGCAGGAAATTAGAGGTCATCCATGTCTTTGTCTGTAAGACAATCCTGCAGTTTAGCTAATTGGTGTGTATCCTCTGGCTTCATGGATAGATAAAGCTGGGTATCATCTGCGTAACAGTGAAAATTTAAGCAATACCGTCTAATAATACTGCCCAAGGGAAGCATGTATAAAGTGAATAAAATTGGTCCTAGCACAGAACCTTGTGGAACTTCATAATTAACTTTAGTCTGTGAAGAAGATTCCCCATTTACATGAACAAACTGTAATCTATTAGACAAATATGATTCAAACCACCGCAGCGCAGTGCCTTTAATACCTATGACATGCTCTAATCTCTGTAATAAAATTCTATGGTCAACAGTATCAAAAGCAGCACTGAGGTCCAACAGAACAAGCACAGACATAAGTCCACTGTCCGAAGCCATAAGAAGATCATTTGTAACCTTCACTAATGCTGATTCTGTACTATGATGAATTCTAAAACCTGACTGAAACTCTTCAAATAGACCATTCCTCTGCAGGTGATCAGTTAGCTGTTTTACAACTACCCTCTCAAGAATCTTTGAGAGAAAAGGAAGGTTGGAGATTGGCCTATAATTTGATTTGACTTGCTTTCTACACACCATACTGAATAACTCCTTATGAGAAATAAAGCCACTTTCTATACATATGGTGACAAGACGGACAAATTATTGGCAAACCAACTTAAAGGCTTCAGAGCAAAACAGGCCATTTCTGAAATACAACTGGACTCTGGTCAAATGACAACTGATCCTTTGAAACTTAATGTCGCTTTCAGGAATTATACTAAACTTTACACTTCTGAGACAAATACAGACCTCAACGTAATTTCTGATTTTCTCAATGGGCTCGATATCCCAACTTTTTCTGCAGAATCTATGAACCAGCTAGAAGGTTCTATAACACAGGAAGAAATTGCTAAGGCCATCATGTCAATGCAATCTAACAAGTGTCCCGGTCCAGATGGTTTCCCGATAGAATTTTTTAAGAAATTTTCCTCGCTCCTCTCACTGCTGCTTCAGTTAGTCTTTGCCGAGTCTAGTAAACTACATCACTTACCCCAAACTTTCACTCAGACCTGTATTATGTTAATTGCAAAGAAAGACAAGGATCCAACCAACTGTGCATCATACAGGCCAATCTCACTTCTGAACACGGATGCCAAAGTCTTGGCAAAAGTCTTGGCCCATAGGCTGGATACAGTTCTCCCTACTGTCATATCTGGTGACCAGACTGGCTTCATTAAAAGCCGGCAGGCATATTTTAACATTAGGCGACTCTTTGATATTATTTACTCTGCTCCTGAAGTTAGGCCTGAATGCGTGATTGCTTTTGACGCAGAAAAAGCATTTGATCGGATTGAATGGCCTTACCTATTTGCTGTGCTGGAGAGATTTGGCTTGGGTCCTGCTTTTAGGCTATGGATTAAATTACTTTATTCTGAACCCTCGGCAGTTATCCGTTCAAACTTACAAATATCTAACCCTTTCAACTTGTTCCGTGGAACACACCAGGGATGCCCCTTGAGCCCTTTGCTTTTCAATTTAGCGATAGAGCCTCTTGCTATAGCTCTTTGTAGCAGTACGGACTTATGTGGGGTTTGGAGAGGAGGTGTGGAGCATAGGGTCTCCCTATATGCGGATGATCTCCTGCTGTACATCTCTAATCCAAATGAATCCCTTCCAAAGTGTTTAGCGCTGCTTAATCATTTTGGTAGTTTTTCGGGCTATAAGTTGAATACTAGTAAGAGTGTGCTTTTTCCTATTAATGAAGCAGCATGAGCCCTAGACTTGACCAATCTCAGTTTTAAAGTTGAATGCACCAAATTTACTTTTCTTGGAGTCACAGTCACTTGAAAGTTTAAAGATTTGTTTAAAGAAAACTTTGCTGATCTATCAAGGATCAAACAGATATTATCACAGTGGTCACCCATGTCAATATCTTTAATTGGACGGGTAAACTCTATTAAAATGGTTATTTTGCCCAAATTGTTATATCTTTTTCAAACTTTGCCAATTTTTATCCCTGCCTCATTCTTCCAGCAGCTGGATTCCATTATCTCCTCATATATATGGCAGAGTAAACGTCCTTGACTAAATAAAATACACCTTCAAAAAAACTAGGAGGCCTTGCTTTGCCAAATTTCCGTTTTTATTACTGGGCGTCTAACCTGCGAAATCTTTTACATTGGTGCTTTTATTCTGACCAACCAGCCCGCCCTAATTGGGTTACGCTGGAGATATGTCCATGTAATAATATCTTCCCTCTAGCTGTTGTTAACTCTGCTTTGCCTCCACGTTTCACTTTTATTGCATCTTTCAAAAACCCTGTCGTTAAACACTCACTAAGGATATGGGCTCAGTTTAGAAAGCAATTTGGTCTTTGTAGTTTCTCGGTTTGGAGCCCTATTGCTGCTAATAACTTTTTTAAGCCATCCATCATGGATTCAGGCTTCCAACGTTGGCACCGAAATGTATCAAACGTTTCAGGGATCTATTGATGGATGGGATTGTACCATCATTTGCTCAGATTAAAGAGAAATTCAATCTTTCAAACTCTGACTTCTTTCGTTATCTTCAGGCACGTCACTTTCTCACTTCCCAATTGCCCAATTTTACATCTACCAAAGAGACCGAAACAATGGACAGAATTATGTCATTAAACCCGTCAAAGAAAGGTCTCATTTCTAGGCTATATAATCTAATGCTGGATCTAAAAACCCCATTACAAGATAAATCCAAGATGGCTTGGGAAAAAGATATTGACCTCCCCATATCTAATAATGCATGGGTCTCTGCTCTAGGGCTGGTTACCTCATCCTCTCTTTGTACACGGCACCAGCTGACCCAGTTTAAGGTGGTACATCGGGCTCATTTTTCAAGGGCTAAGCTGGCTTCTGTGTACCCGACGGTCAGCCCATTATGTATCAGATGTAATCTTGCAGAGGCCTCGCTTGGCCATATGTTCTTTTCATGCGTTAGTTTGAGTAATTTTTGGAAGGAAATATTTGAAACATTATCTCGTATTCAACACCAAACTGGAACCTAACCCCCTAGCAGCTATTTTTGGGGTACTTGAGGACAAACTACATTTAAGTAAGGTTAAAAAAACACTCTATCACCTTCTCTTTACTCATAGCACGACATGCAATCCTACTCAGATGGAAAGACGCCTCCCCCCCAGGGAGTAGGGGTTGATTTTTTTTTTTTTTTTAGTTTGTGTGTCTGTTTGTGTGTATATATATATATATATATATATATATATATATATATATATATATATATATATATATATATATATATATATATATATATATATATATATAAATCAGTTGATATAGATTTGTTTGGGCAACTTTTTATTTTGGCTTGACAAATATATTCTGTATTATGATGGTGTGCCCTGTTCTTTTCTGTTTTGTACATGTAATTTCAATAAAATATATATGAGTAAAAAAAAGAAAAGAAAATTGTTTCCATGTTCCCTTTATTAAGTCATATAAAACCTAGAACTTCATATAACTATATTATGACTTTATTTTGACACGAAGCTTGCTTTATCTGAAAATGTGACCCAGTGGAGGAAAAACAAACCCTCTTCTGTGGTGTTTAATGGCAGACGGCATCCTTATTGTTGCGTTGCTGCCACCTGCTGCATCAGTCCGTTATAGCATCCTCTCGATGAGTTCATTGTCTTTCAAGTATTTAAAAAGCCAACAATTCTCCCTCTTAATTGACCTTATGGCTAAAATAAATCCTACAGAAACGTATTTCAGGCTTTACAATTGATTTCCTTCAGTTTTTGCATGAAGTTCAAGTATATTCCACAGTTCATTGCAGGTTAAAGAAAGACACTTGAACAATAGTTTTGGCAAGTTCAGTGATACCTGTCCAATGCTGTGGTATTTATAGTAAGTACATGTGCCACAGCACGAGGCAGGTATCACTGAAAGAAGGTCGACACAGACAGATTCTGTTCTTACAGTCAGGTTTCCACAAACACCAACATACAAACAATATAAAATGGAAATTCAGAAAATTAGGTCTCTGTAGTGGCTCCAAAATGCCTCTATAATACTCAAAACCTGTGTTTTCAGTATTTTCTTTTTTTCTTTGCCCATTCTCATCCCTGTATACACACACACACACACACCTGTCATCAGGCACACCTGTTGACACAAGTAGAGATGTCCCAATAAAGATTTCAAATTCCCAATCCCAGTCTGATTCATTCAATATAATCGATTGGTACCAGGGCCCCATCTGATATGTATTTGAGACACGACAAGTATGTGAAGGTTGATCCAGACCCTAAGACTGATACTCACCAGGTCTGTAGTGCATTAAAAATAGAGCAAAAATAACTGACTCCACAGAGAAAAGCCAGGCGTGAGCTGGAGGAACAGAGACAAAAATAACTGACTCCACAGAGAAAAGCCAGGCGTGAGCTGGAGGAACGGAGCCAAAAATAACTGACTCCACAGAGAAAAGCCAGGCGTGAGTTGGAGGAACGGAACCAAAAATAACTGACTCCACAGAGAAAAGCCAGGCGTGAGCTGGAGGAACGGAACCAAAAATAACTGACTCCACAGAGAAAAGCCAGGCGTGAGAGGGAGGAAGGGAACCAAAAATAACTGACTCCACAGAGCAAAGCCAGGCGTGAGCTGGAGGAACGGAACCAAAAATAACTGATTCCGCAGACAAAAGCCAGGCGTGAGCTGGAGGAACGGAGCCAAAAATAACTGACTCCACAGAGAAAAGCCAGGCGTGAGAGGGAGGAAGGGAACCAAAAGTAACTGACTCCACAGAGAAAGGCCAGGCATGAGCTGGAGGCACGGAACCAAAAATAACTGACTCCACAGAGAAAAGCCAGGCGTGAGAGGGAGGAAGGGAACCAAAAATAACTGATTCCGCAGACAAAAGCCAGGCGTGAGCTGGAGGAACGGAACCAAAAATAACTGACTCCGCAGAGAAAAGCCAGGTGTGAGCTGGAGGAATGGAACCAAAAATAACTGACTCCACAGAGAAAGGCCAGGCATGAGCTGGAGGAACGGAACCAAAAATAACTGACTCCACAGAGAAAAGCCAGGCGTGTGCTGGAGGAACGGAACCAAAAATAACTGACTCCACAGAGAAAAGCCAGGCGTGAGAGGGAGGAAGGGAACCAAAAATAACTGATTCCGCAGACAAAAGCCAGGCGTGAGCTGGAGGAACGGAACCAAAAATAACTGACTCCACAGAGAAAAGCCAGGCGTGAGCTGGAGGAATGGAACCAAAAATAACTGACTCCACAGAGAAAGGCCAGGCATGAGTTGGAGGAACGGAACCAAAAATAACTGACTCCACAGAGAAAAGCCAGGCGTGTGCTGGAGGAACGGAACCAAAAATAACTGACTCCACAGAGAAAAGCCAGGCGTGTGCTGGAGGAAGGGAACCCAAAATAACTGGCTCCACACAGAAAAGCCTGGCTTGAGCTGGAGGAACGGAGCCAAAAATAACTGACTCCACAGAGAAAAGCCAGGCGTGAGAGGGAGGAAGGGAACCCAAAATAACGGACTCCACGGAGAAAAGCCAGGCGTGAGCTGACTCCACAGAGAAAAGCCAGGCATGAGCGGGAGGAACAAGGTAAAGTGTTGATAGCTTTGAATGGCAGACAGTGTTTCGGGTCTTCAACAATCATACGCCGTCTTCCAGGCGATCCCACCACGGTTGATCAGACCGCGGTGTGTGTTCAGGTTGCAACCGCTTATCTCCATTATCATCCAGAGCCATCAATGGGCTTTCTCCTCTGCTTCGGTGATGTTCCTGATAGCTCTGGTCTTTGCTCCTCTGTGATGTCCAGTACACTGTGGGCTTTGTGGAGTGACTGACCCACAAATCCTCTACAGTCTATGTCAGTGGGCAGACACCTTGCCTTCCAGCCCTGTTCTCGAGAGCCGGTGACCAGATGTTCATATTTGGTCCTCTTCCTTTCGTGAGCCTTCCCCAAACGGTCTTCCCATGGCACTGTCCGCTCTATGATAGGGATGTTCTTGGTAGCCTCGGAGACCAGAAGTATATCTGGCCTCAACGTGGTGCTGATGATGTGTTGTGGGAATATCAGCTCTTTCTCAAGGTCCACAAGGAGCTGCCAGCCCTGGGCTGTTGAAGGGTCCCTGCTGCCACAGTCCTGTGTGCTGGCCTTGGCTGCACTCCTGCTTTGACAACAGCTGTTGCGCTGGTGGTATTTTGCACTCGACTGTAGCTACTGATGCCCTTGCTGATGGCTTCTGCAGTCGGTTTCAGTACCTGATTATTGTGCCATTACACTTGGCAGGTGTAATGGCCCTCACCAAAAGCTTTTTGGCTGGACCTCAGAATGTGCTCCAACATACCCCTTGCTGAGCACAGCGGGCAATTCAGGGTCTCTGCCTTTCCCCAGGTGGAGAGGTTCACTGGGCTGGGCAAGGCAGGACATCATACATTGCCCGGATTAGGAAGATGATACGGTGTGGCTCCTTCTGCCAGAGATCTGTCCAGGTGACTTTACGGTACATTGCATGCTCCCACATTGTCCGGGCCCCTGTTGCCTCAGACCAACCACCTTGCTTGATCTTTCTTCTTCCACTATAGTCCTCACCTCATCCTTTAGTCTGCCTCTGCTTCTCCTTCCCCTTGCATTACCTATGCCAAGGTGCTGGGAACATCCCCAATCCCTCTCTGCCATGAGTCACCACGCCCACCAGATCTTTTTGCCACAGCCGGGACTTGGCATCTGGCATAGCAGCCTGGGCACTCCACTTATTTCCTGTCTTAACCACCACTCCACCCTGGGCCACCTTTGGGTCTCTTGAGTCTGTACATCAGCACTCCCCTGGTCTGTGTGATCATGAATTGTTCTTCCAGAGACTTCAAGGGCAACCAGAGCCTTGTGCTGTTCCCATAGAGAGCAGTGCTGCTGAGACTCTTGGGCAACCCCAACCATCTCCTGAGGCAGCTGCTGACCTTCCTCTCTAAGGTCTCCACAGTGGACATGTAGCGGCCATAGTATCCTGAGCAGAATACCATGCTGGTAGGTCCACGCTTTAAACTTGCCTGGGAAGCCGGATATGTCAACTGCAATTAGCCAGCTATCCAGTTCCTGGCAGGTGGACTTAACCGATGAACAGTCCTTGAGGCTGCTGTCAAACACCTTGCCCAAGCTCTTCACTGGCTTCTGAGAGACGGTTGGTATTTGCTTCCCTTCGATGTTAAATCAGAACCTGTATGTGACCTTGCCCTTCTTCACCACTAGTGATCTGGACTTGGCTGGTTTAAAACTCATCCGCATCCACTGGATAAGCTTTTCCAGCCCTTGCAAGATCCATCTACCTCCGGGTACAGACTTCATGGTGACTGTTAGGTTATCCATCAAGGCTCTGATTGGTGGCTGCTGGATCCCTGATTGAGTCTGGGGGCCGCGACACCCTGGTTCAGCTGACTTAACAATCATGTTCATGGCCAAGGCAAACAAGGTTATCGCAATGGTGCAGCCTGTAATTTTCCCAACCTCCAGCTTATGCCACTCAGATGTTACAGCTCCTGCTGAGACTCTCATCCTAAACTGATTAGAATAATCCAGGATCAAGTCTACAACATGCTGTGGCACATGGTGTTAGGTCATTGTGGTCTCGACCAGCTTGTGAGGTATGTAGCTGTATGCATTGGCAAGGTCTAACAATGGAACTCTTGAGGTCTCCCTTGTTCTCACGGACTTCCCTGATGAGATGCATCACCAGTCAATTCCATTCAATTTATTTCATAGATATAGCGCCAAATCACAACAAAGTTGCCTCAAGGGGCTTCACACAAGTAAGGTCTAACCTTACCAACCCCCAGAGCAAGCACACAGGCGGCAGTGGTAAGGAAAAACTCCCTCTGATGATTTGGGGAAGAAACCCCAAGGAGACCAGACTCAAAGGGGCGACCCTCGACTTGGGCCATGCCAATTTACAAAACAAATATACAGGAAATGTTGCCGGTGCACAGGACAAGAGGGTTTCAGAAACAGACACCACACCCATCTCTGGATGGAGCTGTGCCTCAAACAGAGAGAAAGACAACAAATACAGTATAATTTGTCAGCATTAAACAAGAAATTTTTCAATCTATTTTCATTTATATAGCGCCAAATCACAACAGAGTTGCCTCAAGGCGCTTCACACAAGTAAGATCTAACCTTACTAACCCCCAGAGTGACAGTGGTAAGGAAAAACTCCCTCTGAAGATGAAACCTCAAGCAGATCAGACTCAAAGGGGTGACCCTCTGCTTGGGCCATGATACAGACACAAATTACAAAACAATTCACAGAAACAATTCACAAAATGAATATACAGGAAATGCTGTTGGTGCACAGGACAGGAGGGTTTCCAACACAAATACAATTCCCATCTCTGGATGGAGCTGCACCTTAAACAGAGAGGGTAAAAAAACAGAACCAAGCATCAGAAAGACAAGAAATACAGCATAATTTGTCAGCATTAAACAACAAGAAAAAAACAAGAAATACTAAAGTGATCGCCGGCCACTAGCCCCAAGCTTCATTAAAAGACCCAGAATTTAGGTAAAGTTGAGGCTGCGGCCCACTGAGTTTCCTAATAAAATGAATTAAAATAGTAAAACACGTAAAACAAAACTATAGCAGTATGCTAGCCATACAAAGGGAAAATAAGTGTGGACTTGAAAGTCTCCACAGAATCCGACTGTTGTATTGATGCAGGGAGATCATTCCACAGTACAGGGGCATGATAAGAGAAAGCTCTATGACCTGCAGACTTCTTATTCACCCTAGGGACACAAGGTGGTCCTGCACCCTGAGAACACAAAGCCCGGGCTGGTACGTAAGGTTTAATTAGGTCAGCTAGGTAGGGAGGTGCCAGTCCGTGAACAATTTTATAGACTAGTAGTAGAACCTTAAAATCTGATCTCACTGAGACAGGAAGCCAGTGAAGGGATGCCAAAATGAGTGTAATGTGGTCAAACTTTCTGCTTCGTGTCAAAAGTCTGGTTGCAGCATTTTGAACCAATTGGAGAGCCCTAATGCTGGACTGCAGTAAACCAGAAACTAGAACATAGCACTAGTCCAATCTGGAAGAGATCAGGGTCTCAGCATCAGCCATAGACAGGATGGGACGAATCTTCTCTATATTTCGCAGGTGGAAAAAAAGCAGTTCTTGTAATATTTCTAATGTGGAGGTCAAAGGACAACATAAGATCAAAAATTACCCCAAGGTTCCTCAGTTTGTCAGTGTGATGTGTGACACATTAGCCTAGGTTAAGCGTTCGCTCGTCAAATTGATGACGATGTCTCACTGGACCAAGAACCATCATTTCAGTCTTATCAGAGTTCAAAAGTAGGAAGTTTCTAGACATCCAACTTCTCACTGCTGCAAGGTAATCTAAGAATTTGATGTGAACGAGATTATCAGCAGTTATCGGCAAATATAACTGAGTATCATCAGCATAGCAGTGAAAGGTAATCCCAAAGCACCGCAAAATGTGCCCAAGGGGTGCTATATAAAGGGAGAAAAGCACGGGTCCTAAGATGGACCCCTGTGGAACCCCAAATTTCATGTCACTAAGGTTAGAGGTAGTGTTACTGTACAAAACACAGTGAGAATGACTGGTCAAGTATGACGTTAGCCATGCAAGGGCACTCCCAGTAATCCCAAAATGATTTTCCAGCCTATCAAGTAGAATATGATGATCCACTGTATCAAATTCAGCACTAAGATCTAACAGCACCAGAACCGTAATGGTGTCCGTATCCATTGTAAGCAGAAGATCATTCACCACTTTAGTGAGAGCCGTCTCTGTGGAATGATATTTTCTAAAAGGAGACTGGAGTGGCTCAATTTAGAGATTATTCTCAGTAAGATGGTCCACGAGCTGCAGTGACACCACTTCTTCCAGAATTTTGGAGCAAAATGATAGATTTGATATCGGCCGATAGTTTTTCAAGACACTAGGGTCAAGATTAGGTTTCTTAAGTAATGGTTTAATCACTGCAGATATGAAACATTTATAGGAACAGATCCAGAAGTTAAAGAAAGATTAATAATTTCCAGCACAGTCGGCCCAAGAGTGGGCCACAGGTCCTTAAACAGTTTTGTTGGTATAGGATCAAATAAACAGGTTGTGCTTTTTGTTGAAATTACAAGTTTCATCAGCATGTCTAGAGAGATATCAAATTCTGTAAATCTAGGTAATACCTCAGTAGTGGCGCCCACCTCAATAGCAGGGCGTAGTGGCTGGGTTAAGGCATGCTGGGATATCTTTAACCTAATGTCTTCTATTTTATTCTCAAAGTAATACAGGAAATCTTGTGCTGTAAAAGGAGAGCGAACTACAGGTGGTTGTCCATGAATAAGTGTTGCCACCGTGTCGAACAAGAACTTTGAGTTATGCTTGTTTTTGTTGATCAAATCAGAGTAATTGGTCCACTTTTTAGCCAATAATGCATGATTATAGTCTAAGATAGCATCACGCCATGCAAGGTGGAAAACTTCCATTTTGCCATTTCCGTTCTGGACCTCTAGCCTTATGCTTGAGGTCACGTAGGTAATCACTGAACCAAGGTGACTGTGTTTTGGGGGAGCGCGGTTTTAAAACAGGCGGTGCAATCATGTCGAGTGTAGTTTTGAACACTGAGAAAATCACTGAGAGAATCAGATACTCAAATGAGTTATATTTGTGATCCCCAACAGCTAATAAGCTAAACCTAGATTTATAAATAAGAGCAACACCCCCTGCCTTGCTTCGCATTACGAGGGACGTGGCAGGCCTCATTTAAGGGGAGGACAGCTGTAGGTTTAAGCCAGGTTTCACATAACCCAATCATATCTAAGTGATGATCAACAATTAGATCATTAATCAACAGTAGCTACGGTTACATGGACCAAAAGTAATCTGATTGAACAACCAGATTGAACAGTCAGATCAAAATCACACCATGTAAACAGCTCCATCTGATTAGAATAGCCCAATCCGATCAAAATTACGATCGGGTTAGAGGAGGTGGTGTAACCCTGTTTTTAACCCGATTGCGTTCCATGTAAACGGCCCGTCGGATTGTCCGCCTGTGAGGAGCCTTACTGCACGTCTGTTACGTCACATCACCACGTGACGCTTCCTGCTCTGTGTTTGCGGAAATGGCGACGGAAAAAACACAGCTGGACTTTACAAGAGCCAACACTCCTCAACATTTTAAAAGAATTTACAATAAGTGGGAAAAGCTTGACGGACGTAAGTTGGCAGCACAGACTTGTGTCCTGAGTTAGCAGCTCAGTAGAGCAAATTAAAAACTGCTGGGAAGCAACGAGTGCTTTCTACAAGGAGAAGCTAAATGTGCAGAAGCGGTGCGGCTCCAACCAGCTTCACTTATTATGAATTAATGGAGTAATAATCGGAGGACGACCCTCTCCAAGGAGCACACTGGAGTAGAAGTCGGTTTTCCACCGGAGGAAAGTTCGCCCGAAACACCGGAAAGCCTGGAGGTAAGTCCTGATAAAATCACGCTAACTCAACATTCCTTTTTTTTATTTTTTTACGAGGCGTACTTTGAACCAAATGTGTGGATTTAGTTCAAGTTAATGTTGGGGATTCATTTTAAGTTATCCCATAAGTTTATTCTCAGAGTAAAGTGCATGAACACAGTCTGATCATCGAGTTAACCGACACTCTTTATCGTCGTTCACTTTAGTGCATCATGTTAATTTCTGCTCTCATATATACAGATGTAAAGAGCACGTAGGAGGAGATTGATGACAGCAGATCTCCACAACCTGAAGACCACACAGAGGAGGCTCCAGACAAAAAAGTGAATTTTTTTTAAAGAGTAATATGCTGCAAAATAAGACCGCAGTGAGTTATTGAAATTTCATCTAGAGCTTGTTGAAAAAATAACGTTCAAAGTCATTGCATATTTATTTATTTATTTGGAGTGCTTTATTTTTTAGAAATGGTAATATAACAAAGTTCCAGCAGAATATGACAGTTAATGTTGTTTAGACAGTTGAGACACAAACATTCCTGTTTTGAGCTTTGTGAAGTCAAAAGCTGTGTGGATGAGTTACAACATATTTGAATACAGAAGCAGGATGATTCTTTTGTATAATACATGACTGAGAGATCCACAAAGAGAAAAACATAAACCCTCTTTTTCTTTGCTAACTGAAATTATACATTCTTTCTAGATCGAAAGCCATCATCTGGTGATGCCAAGCTCCTGGGTGATCGATCAGCCCAGCAGAGATCTTTCCTGGACAACATGCAACAGCAGCATGAGAGGAATCTGGAAAAAGAAGAGAGGCTTCTTTCCAGGTTTATGGAAGAAAGTATCCACTCAACTGAAAGCATTATAGGGCAGCGGTTTGATGGTCTTCAGGCTCTCCTTTCTCAGTCCTACTCATCAGCTCCACATTTACATGAACAAAGTTAGTCTCGGACCTAGTTGAGACAAGCATGTAACAGCCCGAAAACTACCACTCGTTCGGAGTGTTACTTCAAATACAGCTGGATTTTCTAAACTGCAGCAGCTATAGAATTTCCAAGGTACTCAATATGCTCAGAATGACCAGTACATGTTTAGAAGGGACACAGAAGAGTGTAAAATTTCAAATTTTTATATTTTAAGAAAAAAACAAAACAAAACATTAGATTAAACAACCTACATACAGTCTGGAATCACGACATATTTAGTATCTTAAACTTTCTGTTGTGGATGTTCTCTGATAATCTTTAAAATATTTAAGAGCTCTAGATACTGCTGTCTGCCAAAGATACAAGGTTTGTTTTGTATTTTCCACTTTAAATGCATATTCTTTTGATAACAGTAGGACTGAAAATAAAAATGTAATATTTGGAAAATGTTCATTTTTCTTTGGATGTGTGATAATATGTTGACCCACTTATTTTAACCATTTTCTCTTAAAATATAAAAATAGAAATGTCACACTTTTTTTTGACCCTCCCAAAGATGTACTGGTTATTTTCAACATGTTCAACACCTTGGAAAATCTCTAGCTGCTGCTGTTTAGAAAATACATCTGTATTTGAAGTAACACTTGGGATGAAAAAGCATGAGCATTTTGGGCTGTTAGTCCTGGACAGAGATTTTGGCACATATCTCAAGTTGTTCATTGGGGTCATATTAGTTTGGAACAGGTGAGTTAACCTCTCCTAAATGATGTGCACGCATCTCAGCTCGGTCCTCTACTAAGTCCACTATTTCTTCATGAATCACAGCGAGCCACCTGACCACCCGACCCAATAACAGTGGAAACTTTGACTACAGCCCACATAACATGTAGAAACTGAATATAAGAAACTGGCCCTGATGTTTAGTTTGTTCAATTTTTTTCTGGAAGTATGTTGTTTTGCTGACAAAGAGTCACCTTTAGGGTTTGGTTTTATGATCTGACATCACAGTAATGGCAGTTTAAGAAGTCATGCCAAGCTCTGATGGAAGTGAATAAAAGTTTTTAGCACTATATTTTATTTTTAACCAAATTGTTGTGGTGCTGCCAGGTTTTTATTTTATATATGTGTATGGAAGAAAGTTGTATTCACTTTAATAAAAAAAAGAAAATGTGTTTGTCAGATTTTTTTAATTATTATTTTGTTAATGGAGATGACCATTTCAGAGAGGGAAGTGATTGAACATGTATTCCTTCAATGCCATCGTTGTCCTGCTCCCACTGGAAGGGCTCTGCATCCAGACCTGTGATCCAGGCTGAGGAGAGATGCCATCAAAGTGACCAGCGTTCTCCAACCAGTATCACCCTCCACCTTGACTTCAAAATCCATGAAGTGTTTTCTACTGTTACACAGAGTGAGCTGAGGTTCACATGAACAGATTTCTCCTCTGGGGTCAGATGTGTAGAATTTATGTGGCCTTTCAGTAACCAGTCACGGAGTGGATCTGCAGGGTCACCAATGATTTGTAGCCGTACGTCTTCGCCCTCAGTGTTTTTCACACCCTAAAACAGAAAATGGTTATGTATTTTAAAATTCTGATGCTTAATGAGCAATTATATCCTTAAGAATAAATCAGGGGAAAAAAAGCACAGGGTGTAGTGGATATGACTTTTTTTTTCTCAAAAGTTTGAAAGGTACCTTTGGCAGTTGAGCTCTCAAAAAGGTCTGAATGGCACAAAACATTGGAATCTTGGGTTTTTCCAGGCATTTTGCAACTGATGTTCCAAAATCTAAAAGAAAACGACTTGTTTTAGTTGAGTAAAGTAAGTAGGAAATGTAAAAAGACCTCACACACAAGGTTTGTTTCATTTATTCATGAAACTGATTTATTGTCATATTTTGAAATAGTTCATTGTTTAAAATAAGTTTTGTGAGATTTCATAGTGGGCTCTACCTAAAACCCAGAAAAAAAGTTAGCTGAAATCATAAAAGTGGCAGCTGTGATGTTATTGATTGTGAGTCAATGAAAAGGACAGACGTTCAGAAATAACTGACCTGCATGTGTCTGTGTGTCCCGTCAGTTAGTCCCATTATTTGAGGGATATGATGTTTCCTCAAAGCTCCGTCTGATCTCCAAGGCTTCATTTTCATTTGGCTGGTAAATCAGCTGTTTAATCCGTCGGTGTTTTCATTACGGCTTTACTAACCGTGCTCTGTGCTACCTCACGTAAAAACACATTCCGCTGCGCTCGTTTCTTTCTGAACAAGTCCTGAAGAAGAAGCATGTTCCTCTGATGCAGTTTCAAAAGAAATGCACAAAGAATAACAATCTTGATTACGCCGGCTAACAAATCCATTGTTTATACGGGCGGCTTCCGGGTACAATTCATTTGCGTATGTCACAAGCAGCAGACGTCACAACGCAAAGCATTATGGGATTGCTCTACTGACTGAATCAGATCGTAATCACGGTGCATGTAAACACGCACAGCAAGCGGATCACTTTAGGGCACGTTCATGTAAACAGGACAATCTGATCCACCAATCGGATAGAATTCAATCAGATCAGAAATAAAGTGTCCATGTAAACATAGCTAATGATTGGTTGAAATAAAAGGATCAATAAATGAAATAGTTTTGACTGTGTTGAGTGCTTTGTCTCCAAAATAAAGGTCAAACAAGGTCAACATCCATTGGATTCTATGGCATGTGACACGTTACCCTGTAACATGATAACTAAGCATGGTAGATGGTGCAAACTATTCCTTTTTAGAACCCTATTAAGCCAAACAATAATTTGCATAATATTTTCCTGAAATTGGAACAACTTTAATGTTTGACCCCTGTACAAACTGAAATTGACCTTTTGTCACCATTTTTGCTGCTTTTACCCTATAACTCCAGAACATTCCGTCATAGATAGTCCAAGCTGTACCTTTTTGAAATTGTTATGATCAGACAAATGATGTGATATAGTTTTCAACATGATTGGAGCATTTTTAAAGCTTGACCTCTGTGTAATTCTTCATTGACCCCTACCTGGCTGCAGCTACCACCCTGGGATGGCTATAATACATTTTTGTGTAGGCCATGATACACTGAGGCTAGATTCTAAGTGTCGTTTTTTTTTCCCCCCCTTAAGTGGTACCAAAAACCTGCTTGGTCCATGGACTAAATTATTAAGATCCTATTGACTTACGTACAGTTTGTACATGTTCAATAAAACTCTATCAATCAATCATAAACAATATTTATGTTTTAATGGCATCTGCAGGAGGCCTTTAAAAGAGAAGACCAGAGGATCCTCAGTTCAAATCCCAGCCTGAACGGAAAATCACTAAGGGCCCTTGGGCAAGGCCCTTAATCCCCTAGTTGGTCCCAGTGTGTAGTGAGCACCTTGTATGGCAGCAGCCTGACTTCGGGTGAATGTGAGGCATTGATATGTAAAGCACTTTGAGCCTCTGATGCAGATGGAAAAGCGCTATATAAATGCAGTCCATTTATACAGGAGCTTTTGGCAAGAGTGGAAGTTAGCTTTGAGTTATCTGAAGTTAGCGTGCATGCTAATGTCCACGAAATGTCTTGTAAATGACTCCCATTAACAGTGTTTTCAGTTTTAGAAGAGTTTGTTTCTCGCTGCCTTTTATATAATACATGAAAAAAAGGTTATATTTACACACAAAGGAAACGGTTTTCAGCTAGCCCAACCAGTGGCGGGCACAGTTCCGATAATCTGATAACCGATAATTATAGAAGATAATGTTTTCAAACCATTATCGGACAAATTATCTTGCGATAAATTTTTGTCCGATAATTTTTAGACCGATAACGTGGTAAATAAAGCTGAACAGCTACAAACATTTATAAAATTTAAAAACAGTTGAGCACCTACCTATTAAATGTTTTGTAGCAGATGTGTAGTTCTCGCCTCTGCAAAACAGAAGAGAGCTGCTTCTCGAAGAAACCGCTCTATCCTCTGCAGGCAAAGGAGAACTGGTCACCAAAGAAAAACTCATTTCTTTTAACCTCATACTGATATGCGGGCAATATCACCCAAGTCATCCATTTTTAACTTATGGTTCAAATTTTAACCAAACTAATTTTGGACAAGTTATTTAATGTCATGTCTGAAGTTTTATAAAGTGAAAATATCAGATATATGTTTTAGTTTTAAAGTAATGCGCTAATTTTTAAGGTTTTAGTGTGGACATGCTGTGTCCAGGTTGTCAGATCCCGTTATTTTTTTTTAGGTACACGCGGCACACGCTCACCCTCCGATGAGCGCGTTTGTGTACTATGAACCAGCTCTCCGTCTCTGGGGTCCGACCTTCGTATCTCCACGGGTATTACCCGGCAGGGCTGCACAAAGGCTGTTCAAGCTGGTGGCGAGGAGATTCGTCTAGCTGCTCACTGCCTCCATCCGGACGTCCACCCCGCTGATGCTGATCTCGCACCCCGGTCGAATAGCCTCCTCTGGAACCATGATACGAGCCGGCCACGCCCGTTAATGGCAGCTCTCCTCTTATGGATCAGGGCTCTTGGAATGTTGCTAGATTTTGAATTTAGTGACTCGTACAGCGAGTCCCCAGGATGCGTTAATTTCATTAAAATCCAGACTGTTGTGTGGGCCGCTGAAGAGGAGGTACTGCTGGCCCACTACCACCAGAGGGCGCCCTGCTTGGAGTGCGGGCTCCAAGCACACTCACTCATCATATTTCTGCTTTCTGCCAGCAGTACCAGGGTCGACAGCCGAAGACAGAGGCCACCTGGGGACTCGGGACTTGGCGGCTCCGGTGTTCTTCAGACCGTTGGTGGTGGAAGCCGTGTGAGACGCAGCTTCTCTCTCGTCGGGAGTCTTCTATCTTTGAGCCTGCCCACACGTCACCTGGTGTTAAATTGACTGTGCAGATTACAGTACGTTTCGTTGTGTATTATCGCAACATTAAATTGTTACCTTTTTGGCTTATTCATTGTCCGTTCATTTGCGCCCCCTGTTGTGGGTCCGTGCTACGACACCTTCCCATCAGGATTTCTCGGCCATCGTCATGGATTCCGAGGGGCGTCAACCCGAGCTTGAACGGCCAATGGAAGAGCCAGGAGCGCAGGCGTCAGCGGGAGGCGTGTTGAGTGAGCTGCAGCATATCTTAACCGCCTTCACGGCTCGGTTAGATTTAGTGACCGAGCAGAGTGTCCTCCTTAATCGGAGGGTGGAGGCTCTCACCGCCAGGGTGGAAGCGCGCGATCAGGGCGCTGCTGCAGCCACTCCTCTGGCTGGTCCTGGGCCTGTATCAGACATTCCACTGGTCGTTCAACGAACCCCCCCACCGTCCCCTGAAGCATACATAAGCCCTCCGGAACCGTACGGGGGCTGTGTCGAGACGTGCGCGGACTTCCTCATGCAGTGTTCGCTCGTCTTTTCACAGCACCCTGTCATGTACGCATCAGATACTAGCCGGGTGGCTTATGTTGTTAATTTGCTTCGAGGAGAGGCACGCGCATGGGCTACGGCGCTTTGGGAGCAGGATTCACGGCTCCTAACGTCTTATACTGGGTTTGTACGGGAGTTCAAACAAGTGTTTGATCATCCCAACAGAGGCGAGACCGCTTCGAACGTGCTGCTGTCGATGAGACAGGGGCGCCGTAGCGCAGCCGAGTATGCAGTCGACTTCCGCATCGCGGTGGCGAGGTCCGGCTGGAATAACGTTGCGCTCCGCGCCACCTTTGTAAATGGACTGTCCCCGGTCCTTAAGGAGCACCTACTGGCTAAGGAGGAACCGCAGGATTTTGACGGGCTTGTCGATTTAGTTATACGCTTAGACAACCGTTTAAACGAGCATCGTCGGGAGCAGGCCGGGGGGCGTGACTGGGCACGAGCCGTCCCTCCCCCTTCCAGTTCCGACAAGGTGACGTCGTCCCCACGCTTCACTGCCAGAGAGCTCCGTGTGGCTACAGCTCCCCCTGCTGAGGAGGCTAGGGACACGAGCAGGGCCAAAGTGAAAACAAATGTCAGACGAAGGAGGCTGGCCCGCGGGGAGTGTTTTGTCTGCGGCTCTTGCGAGCACATGCAGAGGGACTGCCCCCAAACGGTCAAACTACAACGCCCGTCCTTAGAAACTGGGCTAAGGGTGGGCCATAACACGCACGCGGGAAAACCCCGCAAATCTGCACGAATCCCAGTAACAATCCTTTGTGGGGATTTAACCCTTCACGCCCCAGCACTGGTAGACACGGGGTCTGAAGGGAATCTGCTGGACAGCAGATGGGTAAAGGAAGTAGGGCTCCCTCTGGTGGCTCTGCCGACACCATTGCGGGTGCGAGCACTAGATGGCACCCTGCTTCCATTAATCACACATCAGACACAACCAGTGACTTTGGTTGTGTCTGGGAATCACAGGGAGGAGATAGTGTTCCATGTAACACCTTCTACCTCCCGAGTGATTTTGGGCTTTCCATGGATGGTGAAGCACAATCCCCGGATAGATTGGCCGTCCGGGGTAGTCACGCAGTGGAGCGAAACCTGCCACCGGGAGTGTTTAGGATCCTCGGTCCCTCCCGGCACTACGGCTAATGAGGAGGTCAAAGTCCCCCCCAATCTATCGGCGGTGCCAAAGGAGTACCATGATCTTGCTGACGTTTTCAGCAAAGATCTGGCGCTCACTCTTCCCCCGCACCGACCGTATGATTGTGCCATCGATTTGGTCCCGGGCGCTGAGTACCCGTCCAGTAGGTTGTACAACCTCTCACGTCCGGAACGCGAATCAATGGAGACCTACATCCGGGACTCCTTAGCTGCCGGGCTGATCCGGAACTCCACCTCCCCGATGGGTGCTGGTTTCTTTTTTGTGGGTAAAAAAGACGGCGGACTCCGTCCATGCATTGATTACAGAGGGCTGAACGAGATCACGGTTCGCAACCGATACCCGTTACCTCTCTTGGATTCAGTGTTCACGCCCCTGCATGGAGCCCAAATTTTCACTAAATTGGATCTTAGAAACGCGTACCACCTGGTTCGGATCCGGAAGGGAGACGAATGGAAGACAGCATTCAACACCCCGTTAGGTCATTTTGAGTACCTGGTCATGCCGTTCGGCCTCACTAACGCCCCCGCGACGTTCCAAGCTTTGGTAAATGACGTCTTGCGGGACTTCCTGCATCGGTTCGTCTTCGTATATCTGGACGATATACTCATCTTTTCCCCGGACCCTGAGACCCATGTCCAGCATGTACGTCAGGTCCTACAGCGGTTGTTGGAGAACCGGCTGTTTGTGAAGGGCGAGAAGTGCGAGTTCCACCGCACATCTTTGTCCTTCCTGGGGTTCATCATCTCCTCCAACTCCGTCGCCCCTGATCCGGCTAAGGTTGCCGCGGTGAGAGATTGGCCCCAACCAACAAGCCGCAGGAAACTACAGCAGTTCCTAGGCTTTGCAAATTTCTACAGGAGGTTTATTAAAGGTTACAGTCAGGTAGTTGGCCCCCTGACTGCCCTGACCTCCACCAAGGTCCCCTTCGCCTGGTCGGATCGGTGCGAAGCCGCGTTCCAGGAGTTGAAACGCCGGTTCTTGACTGCACCAGTTCTGGTGCAGCCTGATCCTGATCGCCAGTACATAGTAGAAGTGGACGCCTCTGACTCAGGGATAGGAGCCGTGCTGTCCCAGAGCGTGGAGGCTGATAAGGTTCTCCATCCTTGTGCCTTTTATTCCCGGAGGTTGACCCCCGCTGAACGGAACTATGACGTCGGCAATCGGAACTTCTTGCGGTGAAGGAGGCTCTTGAAGAGTGGAGACACCTGCTGGAGGGGGCATCGTTGCCCTTCACGGTTTTCACGGACCATCGGAACCTGGAGTACATCCGGACCACCAAGCGGCTGAACCCCAGGCAAGCCCGCTGGTCTCTGTTCTTCGGGCGCTTTGACTTCCAGATCACGTATCGCCCCGGGACCAAGAACCAAAAACCAGATGCATTGTCCCGGGTGCACGAAGAAGAAGCCAAAGCGGGGCTGTCGAACCCCACCGAGACCATCATCCCCGAGTCCACTGTCGTGGCCACCCTCACCTGGGACGTGGAGAAGACCGTCCGGGAGGCCCTGACAAGGAGCCCGGACCCGGGGACTGGCCCCAAGAACCGACTGTACGTCCCACCAGAGGCAAGAGCTGCCGTATTGGACTTCTGTCACGGGTCCAAGCTGTCCTGTCATCCCGGAGTGCGTAGGACCGTGGCAGTAGTCCAGCAGCGCTTCTGGTGGGCGTCCCTGGAAACCGACGTCCGGGACTACGTCCAGGCCTGTACCATCTGCGCCAGGGGCAAGGCAGACCATCGGAGGACGACGGGCCTCCTCCAACCCCTGCCAGTGCCTCATCGCCCCTGGTCTCACATCGGCCTGGATTTCATCACGGGCCTCCCGCCGTCCCAGGGCAACACCGTGATTCTCACGATAGTGGACCGGTTCTCCAAGGCGGCCCACTTCGTGGCCCTCCCGAAGCTCCAGTCGGCCCAGGAGACGGCAGACCTCCTGGTCCACCACGTCATGCGGCTGCATGGGATACCATCGGACATTGTATCAGATCGTGGTCCCCAGTTCTCTTCACAGGTGTGGAAGAGTTTCTGCAAGGAGCTGGGGGCCACCGTGAGTCTCTCGTCCGGGTACCACCCCCAGACCAACGGCCAGGCAGAGCGGGCCAACCAGGAGTTGGAGCAGGCCCTTTGGTGTGTCACCTCCGCGCATCCGGCGGCCTGGAGTCACCATCTGGCCTGGATCGAGTATGCCCACAACAGCCAAGTTTCGTCTGCTACCGGCCTCTCCCCTTTTGAGGCATGTTTGGGGTACCAGCCCCCATTGTTCCCGCTGGTTCAGGGAGAGGTCGGTGTGCCCTCGGTCCAGGCCCACCTCAGGAGGTGCCGCCGGGTGTGGCGGGCCGCCCGCTCTGCCCTGTTAAAGGCCCGGACGAGGGCCAAGGCCCATGCGGACCGCCGGCGTTCCCCGGCCCCCACATACCAGCCTGGGCAGGAGGTGTGGCTCTCGACCAAGGACATCCCTTTGTGTGTCGACTCCCCAAAGTTGAAAGACAGATTCATTGGACCCTTTAAGATCCTCAAGATCATCAACCCGGCCGCAGTGAAGCTTCAACTCCCGGCTTCACTGCGGATTCACCCTGTCTTTCATGTTTCCCGTCTCAAACCACACCGCACCTCGCACCTCTGTACTCCGGGACCTACGCCGCCTCCTGCCCGGCTCATTGACGGGGAGCCTGCCTGGACAGTCCGCAGGCTCCTGGACGTCCGTCGTAAGGGCCGGGGTTTCCAATATCTGGTGGACTGGGAGGGGTATGGACCTGAAGAACGCTCCTGGGTGAAGAGGAGCTTCATCCTGGACCCGGCCCTCCTGGCCGAGTTCTACGCAAGACATCCGGACAAGCCTGGTCGGACGCCAGGAGGCGCCCGTTGAGGGTGGGGTCCTGTTGTGTGGGCCGCTGAAGAGGAGGTACTGCTGGCCCACCACCACCAGAGGGCGCCCTGCTTGGAGTGCGGGCTCCAAGCACGAGAGGGCACCAGACCCAGAAGAAGTGACAGCTGTCACTCATCCTCTGCACCAGCTGTCACTCGTTCATCATCACCACCATAAAAGCCGGACTGCAACTCCACCTCCCCGCCGAGAAATCGACTACCATTACCAAGGTAATTTCTCTGTGAACTTAAGACTGTATATCTGTCTAAACTCTTCTTTGCAGCCGTTTTCCTGTCGGTGAGACTCGTCTGTGGAGGTGGCGTTTGAGGTGTTCAGCGACGGCTTCGCAACACCTCCCACCCAGATAAGTGCTCAAACAGGAGCTGCACGAGTGTGTGCTTGGAGGTGGAGGCGCTTCCTCCCTCGTTAACTGTGGATTTACTGAGTGTGCGGACTCACACTCACTCATCATATTTCTGCTTTCTGCCAGCAGTACCAGGGTCGACAGCCGAAGACAGAGGCCACCTGGGGACTCGGGACTTGGCGGCTCCGGTGTTCTTCAGACCGTTGGTGGTGGAAGCCGTGTGAGACGCAGCTTCTCTCTCGTCGGGGGTCTTCTATCTTCGAGCCTGCCCACACGTCACCTGGTGTTAAATTGACTGTGCAGATTACAGTACGTTTCGTTGTGTATTATCGCAACATTAAATTGTTACCTTTTTGGCTTATTCATTGTCCGTTCATTTGCGCCCCCTGTTGTGGGTCCGTGCTACGACACCTTCCCAACACAGACTAACCTTTTAGAGCACTTTTTGATGTTGTACACCCAGTAAACTTTAACTTTTACACCTTAAGAAGCATCAATAAATCCAATGTCCGAGCCTTAACACTTTAACTGCATGCTTGGAAATTTATTGCAGGTTTTGCAAGTGCCGACAACATAATCAAAATAGGTTATATGATGATAATTTCACAACAGAAATTCAAATATAATCAGAATAATGATTGGCAGAGATTTTTGTTTTTAATTCAATAATACTGTCTGATCTTACTTTGACTGGACTGGATTAACTTCTTAACAATTTTTCTAGGAGTGAGGGAAGGAGGTTTTTGATGTTAAAATCCCCAGCTCGATGAACTTGATTTCCTCTTCATCAGCTATTAGTTGTTAGCTGACCACGATCCTTGTGTGATGTTGTAATCCTTCAGGAAATAAATCCACATAAGAGTTTATTACTTCTTCAATCAACCAAAAGTTGATCTAATCCATTCTGGTATGATGTGATGTTCCTTGAGAGAGAAAACATTGAAACTTCCCCACTCAGACTTAAGGCCAGTGATTATTCTCCAATGCTCTGCTACTCCGTGACTGGACAGCCTGAGTGGGAGTTGAAAACTCTCTCAAATGATCTCTTATGGCTCCAATCCTCTCACTCCACGATTCCAATTGCTGCTCACAAGATGGTCAAGTCTTGTGATCTCCTCGTAGCAGGGGAGAAGTGACAACAGCACCTCTCCCTGGAAGAATAACCCCGTTTCCTGGTGTTTTGCAGCTTATATATGAGCTTGACTCTTGTTGTTCTTCAGATGATCTTGGTTACCATGGGGACGATGGTGACTCAAAACCTCCTCCCTACTCCTTCCCTTACTGGAAGCCATCTGCAGCCCTTTGCCAGTAACTTATTTCTCAAGTTCCTCTTTTCTGTTAACACATCAGCTTTTCTGAGAATTCATTATTTTTAAATCATGTCTTTAGAATCACATCAATCATATTCAGTCATTTAATTACAACTCTCTTTCACATAAAAACAATTCATATGATCATATACAACATTTTCATTCCTTATTATTCATTTCATGTTTCATCACATCTTAATCATTTTCAGTTGTTTATCATCAGCTCTTCTGGCCTTGCTTGCAACGTCACTAACTTCCTCTTTCTCTGACTCTGCACTAAAAACAACTTCTTCAGTTCCTCTTTCTTCTGACTGCAATGAAAAACAACTTCTTCAATCATTAATTTCACTTATTTGTAACATACTTTTTCTAATCAACTCTTACTTTTATTACATTAATAGTTCATTTAATCATACTTGTTATGTTAGAATCATTCTTAGACATATTCCATCGTCTTCACCACTGAGTTCATTCCATGGGTCTCCCCATTTGTAATGGAAAAGTCCGGTATGACCTCACTTACTCCGGGAAAGTACCAAACACTGTCCAGTTTATTCCAACAACATGTGTGTTAATCCCATGGCACGTATTATATTCCAAGATGAAAACAAGCTGAAAGCAAGCTTAAAGTCATCTTTCTTGACAAGGTGCATTATGGGTAGGATAGGGTAATTTCAGTACGTTCACGACATGAGAAATGCATTTGAAACACTGATCAGGCTCCACGGACAACAGCATTAAACTCTAGTGCCTAAAACCCTCGTGAATATATTCTCTGGGTTTATAGACGTTGTTATTGTGTTTGTGTTTAATAAATTCCACGCATCTTAAACGCAGCAAGTAGCAACACAGATTATCTGGAATTTTGTTTTGGCAAGTTTTTTTACGGTCTCTACTGCCATCTACTGGCCAGTAGTGTTCATGGCAGTATTCAAACTGAAGCTGGGCTGATATTTTCAATCACTGTACTCGGTTCTAGCTCAAACTGTACCACAGAACCGCATGGTGTAAAAGTTCAGAGCGCCCAATTTATGTTCTCACACACGTACGTTCAAAAACCACACGTTGGACTCGTGTTTCCAGAAGTAAAACATAAACAGAAGCTTTTTTTTACATTTAATTTACATTTCTTATTTTTTACAAAAAAAAAACATTACAAGACAGGTCTGCGGTGTTTGCACAGGCACAGTGCGAGAGGTTGGATGCTTGCAGCTCTTCAGCAGCGGGATACCCTCACGACGGCCGACCAGAATATCAAACAGGTTTGATTTTCATCTGAACATACAGTCGGCAATCAGGAGGTGGTCGTGAGATGTTAAATGCAGCTCGTTACTCCATGTATACTAAACGATGCAGGACGCGCGATTAACCTGAAACTCTGTGCGATCCAAAAAATTCTCGCACGAATGAAAAATCAGATGAAAAAGGGCCAAAACTTGCACAATGTAAACTCAGCTTAAGTACTGAATGTCTAAAAATTTTAATATTTTACAAAAGCACATTTATCTGT
Organism: Thalassophryne amazonica; assembly: GCF_902500255.1. Taxonomy (NCBI): domain Eukaryota; kingdom Metazoa; phylum Chordata; class Actinopteri; order Batrachoidiformes; family Batrachoididae; genus Thalassophryne; species Thalassophryne amazonica. Next base: position 351,867 of record NW_022986260.1, on the reverse strand, counting down.
AAACACCAACACACGTCACATTAACGTGTTGGTATACATAATGAATGACTCAACCAATCAGTGTTAGCAGAGGCACATTTTACCCAGAATCCTTTGCGATCTGTCTGTTTGTTACAAAACTTCAGAATTAGTGCATTATTCAACATTAAAAGATATGTGTTATATTTTAACTTTGCACAAATGACAGAATTGACATTAATGGAGTTATTCTATCAGTATTCATTTTATTTATACATCAAACCATAACTCAGCATTGCTTTATTTTCCAAGACCTCGGCCTGATGCAGCACTGTGATTGAGTAGAGTTGAGATTTGTGGCTTCTCTAAGCTCCTGTTTACTACATGGCTTCCAGCAGGGGGCAGGACGTTCAAAGACAGAAGTGCTGATTCATTGTTTGGGTCTGTCGTCATCTTTGTTGCTTCCAGAAGCGATCGTGGTGTTAAAACTCAAAATCAGCTTGTTAGTAGTTGCAAGTGTACCAGAGACAATACTGGAATTTATTGTTTATCAGTTATCTGTAACTTCCAATACATTTTTGGGTGGTTTATCTTTATCAAAGATAACTTTTAAGTTATCTGATTATCTGTTATCAAAGTTAATTTTTTGGTTATCTGTGCTCACCACTGAGCTCGACCAGCCCCTGACCTCACGGTGCTGCTCTACTCTGTCAGTCAATCATAAACAGTATTTACATTTTCATGACGTTTGCAGGAGGCCGTGTGTGTGTGTGTGTGTGTGTGTGTGTGTGTGTGTGTGTGTGTGTGCGTGCATGAGCTTTTGACAAGAGTGTAAGTTGTGCAAATCAAGGAATATTTGTCGATCACCCAAATTTAATTCCATTGAAAGTTAGCTTTCTTAGCACATTAATGCTGCAAAATGCCTTGTAAATGGCTTCAGAGGTGGTTTCAAATACATTTTTTTTTTCTAAAATTATCTTCCTTAACTCAAACTGAAAGCAGATCTCTACAACTTGATATAAATTATTTAAAAATCTAAAATCCAGCTTCCTGATGAAGTGGTGTAGAGGAGGATTTTCTTCAAAAGAAGACCTGAAAGTTCAGCTACAATTTGACAGAAAGTACATTTGAGATGAAAAACTAGATTTGATGTTTTGGTGAAAGAAACTTTTGTATTTCTTCATAATTGATGTAAATAAAGTCCAAGACATATTCAGTGACTTGGAAATGTTCATGTTTCCATCCCCTAACTTGTCTGAAGAAAACTGGTAATAAAACTGATTATTATTTACAGGGTTTATCAAGTTTTAGAGATTTGATTTCAGTTTGAGTTTGAGGAAGATGTAATGACATAAATAAATTAAAATGTGTGAGATTCGAAGTGTTCCAATACTTTTGGAGGCCACAGTATCCTAACCTTATGATGAGTACAAAATGAGTGTGATATTATTACTGTTTAGCTTAAGAAGGTTTAATTTTCACTGTTGCTGCGCTTTGTGTCAAATCATAGTCATATCGTATGTCATACTGATATGACAATATTGAGATATGATAATTTGTCCATATTGTACAGCCCTACTGTCAACTAGCTGAAAACTTTGAATATTAATTTACATCTACATTTAAAAAAAATGCTTAAAGTGGCAGGGGATTAAGAGGGCTGTAATTAGGGGGCTCAGCTGAGAGGCAAAACAAAAGTTTTACGCCAAACCTGTGCCAATTCAACATGCAGATCCACCTTGGATTTGCTGTGGTGACCGAGTGCAAACAAGGGAGCAGCCGAAGGGTCTTAGTTTATATATAAACACACAGTTTTGAAGAGACAAGCCACTGATGTCACAGTGCAGCTCTATGCTGATTGGCTGTCACCCGAGTCACTCAAAAACAAAACTGAACAGATTGGAACACAATGTGACTTTTTAACCTCATAAAATAGGTCAGTGACCATCTTTGAACTTGTCCAAGGTCTGTATCCCAAGAATGTTCCCTGTGAATTTGAAGACTCTGACAGTAACAGGACTGGACTTATGCTGAGCACAGACACAAAGCCTTCACATAATACCTGATGGCCATATTTGATGACCTCAGGTAAAAATAAAACTGCAAAAACATAAACCTGCAGTACAACAATACGCGTCTAAAAAAATAAAACTGCAGTACAACAATACGCGTCTAAAGAATAAAACTGCAGTACAACAATACGCATTTAAAAAAATAAAACTGCAGTACAACAATACGCGTCTAAAGAATAAAACTGCAGTACAACAATACGCGTTTAAAAAAATAAAACTGCAGTACAACAATACTCGTCTAAAAAAAATAAAACTGCAGTACAACAATACACGTCTAAAGAATAAAACTGCAGTACAACAATACGCGTCTAAAGAATAAAACTGCAGTACAACAATACGCATTTAAAAAATAAAACTGCAGTACAATATGCATCTAAAAAAAATAAAACTGCAGTTCAACAATATGTCTAAAAAATAAAACTGCAGTACAACAATACGCATTTAAAAAATAAAACTGCAGTACAACAATACGCATTTAAAAAATAAAACTGCAGTACAATATGCATCTAAAAAAAATAAAACTGCAGTTCAACAATATGTCTAAAAAAATAAAACTGCAGTACAACAATACGCGTCTACAAAATAAAACTGCAGTACAACAATACGCGTTTAAAAAAATAAAACTGCAGTACAACGATACGCGTTTAAAAAAATAAAACTGCAGTACAACAATACGCGTTTAAAAAAATAAAACTGCAGTTCAACAATATGTGTCTAAAAAAATAAAACTGCAGTACAACAATACGCGTCTAAAAAATAAAACTGCAGTACAACAATACACGTCTAAAAAAATAAAACTGCAGTACAACAATACGCGTCTAAAAAAATAAAACTGCAGTACAATAATATGCGTATAAATAAATAATACTGCAACACAAGAATACGCTTATAAATAAATAATACTGCAACACAAGAATACGCGTATAAATAAATAATACTGCAACACAAGAATATGCGTATAATAAAAATAAAACTGCAGTACAACAATATGCGTATAAATAAATAAAACTGCAATACAACAATATGCGTATAATAAAAATAAAACTGCAGTACAATAATATGCGTATAAATAAATAAAACTGCAACACAAGAATACGCGTATAAATAAATAAATCTGCAATACAACAATATGAGTATAATAAAAATAAAACTGCAGTACAACAATATGCGTATAAATAAATAAAACTGCAGTACAACAATATGCGTATAATAAAAATAAAACTGCAATACAACAATATGCGTATAAATAAATAAAACTGCAACACAACAATACACGTGTAAAAAAAACAGAAATACAACAATTCGCGTATTACAAAATAAAACTACAACAAAACAAGTATAAAAATAAAACTACAATACGAGTATAAAAAATAAAACTACAACACAACAATTCATGTATTACAAAATACAACTACAACACAACAATACGCTTCTAAAAACACTGCAGTACAACAATACGTGTCTAAAAAACTGTAACACAATATGCGTCAAAAAAAATTAAACTGCCGTACAACAATACGCGTATAAAATAAAACTGCAACACAACAATATGTGTATATTTCAATAAATAAAACTGCAACACAATATACATATATACGAGTAGAAATAAATAAAAAATATGCGTATAAATAAAGAAAACCACAATACGAGTATAAAAAATACAACTGCAACACAATACGAGTATAAAAAATACAACTGCAACACAACAATACGTGTAAAAAAAAATACAACTGCAACACAATACGAGTATAAAAAATACAACTGCAACACAATACGTGTAAAAAAAAAAAATACAACTGCAACACAACAATACTCGTATAAAAAATACAACTGCAACACAACAATACGTGTAAAAAAAAAAAATACAACTGCAACACAACAATACGCGTAAAAAAAAAAATACAACTGCAACACAACAATACGCGTATAAAAAAAATACAACTGCAACACAACAATACGCGTATAAAAAAAAATACAACTGCAACACAACAATACGCGTATAAAAAAAAAATACAACTGCAACACAACAATACGAGTATAAAAAATACAACTGCAACACAACAATACGAGTATAAAAAATACAACTGCAACACAAAAATACGAGTATAAAAAAATAAAAGTTCGACACAGTAATACGTGTATAAAAAAATAAAACTTCGACACAACAATACACATATAAAAATAAAACTGCAACACAACCATACACATATAAAACAATAAAACTGCAATACAACTGGCATGTTTACAAATACTGTGTTGAAAATTCCTTGCTGTGTTAAAAACACACTTGTAAATAATTTGATGAAAATGTTAATTTCATAGGTGCTGGTAATTTTGACTTTATTGTCCTTGAATCCTTCAAAGTCCCCAAAGTCCGCCATGGTCCTCATAAGAGTAAAACGTTTTAGGCAAATACAATACTTTGTGTTACTTTCTCCATAAATGGACTGCATTTATATAGTGCTTTTCCATCGATATCAGAACCTCAAAGCGCTTTACAATGATGCCTTGCATTCACCCATGCACACAGACACACTCACACACTGACACCAGGATGCTGCAACACAAGGCGCTCGCTCCACACCCGGGTTAGGATGGGTTAAATTCAGAGGACAAATGTCATTGTCTAAATGACAATAAAGGCACTTTACGTACTTCACTTGTGACTGTCCTGGATCAGTACCAAGATCCAGGCTTTTAATGACTTCCTCGACTTGGTTGCCAGAGGTTTATCTGTGTGTGATGAAAGTGTTGAACTTTGAGAGATGTTCACTTCCCTCTGCAGTGACATTCATGTCTCTGGGTCCTCTGTCTTTGGGATCAACAGACACTTAGGAAGAGCTTATGGAGTCATGAGGTCAATGGACAGTTTTTTCCATATTTGGTCAAAATTACTCTTTATTTGTCTGTGGGACTTTGGGTTGTTTTTTTATATATATATGTATATACACACGCACAAATATATTTTTTTTCTGTGAAACACCACATGATTTCTTCTTTAATTAAAAAAAAAAGTCGAAAAATTCTAAGGGTGTAATGACATTTTGACAGTTGTCTTGTAATTGCGGCGTGGTGAGGTAACTGTGTGTTGGGTCCTGAGGAGCGTTTGGATAAATGATGCTCGTTTTGACTTTAGCTAAAGTTTGTTGATCGATTAGTTTGTGTTCAATGTGTGATGGATGTGTGGCTTGTGCGTGTCAGACTGGATCTTGGTTTGAGCTGGTGGTGGGGAGGTGCGGTGGGCGTGGCATGTCTGTTAACCCTTCTCGTTGTCTGTTGTCTTACAGCGGTGGCTGACGGAGCAGAGAGCCCAGTGCCCACACTGCCGGTAAGATCCTGCTGCTCCACACGTCTCAAACGGATGGGTGTGTCTGTGTCACAGGTGGGACCAAGTCACCAACAAGTCACTCTCAAGTCATCAGTCTGCAAGTCTCAAGCCATAATGACCACCAGTGGTTTGCAAGCTGACTTGAGACTTGCAGATTGATGACTTGACAGTGACTTCGTCCCACCTCTGGTCTGTGTTGTCATGAAGACATATTTCAGCTTTGATTTGATCTTCTCCCCATTCTTCTTTTGATTACTTTGTGTCCTGCAGTTTTATTTCAGAAGATCAATCAATCAATCAATTTTTTTATATAGCGCCAAATCAATCAATCAATCAATCAACTTTTTTCTTATATAGCGCCAGATCACAACAAACAGTTGCCCCAAGGCGCTCCATATTGCAAGGCAAGGCCATACAATAACCATGAAAAACCCCAACGGTCAAAACGACCCCCTATGAGCAAGCACTTGGCCACAGTGGGAAGGAAAAACTCCCTTTTAACAGGAAGAAACCTCCAGCAGAACCAGGCTCAGGGAGGGGCAGTCTTCTGCTGAGACTGGTTGGGGCTGAGGGAAAGAACCAGGAAAAAGACATGCCGAGAAGGGGGGCAGAGATCGATCACTAATGATTAAATGCAGAGTGATGCATACGGAGCAAAAAAGAAAGAAACAGTGCATCATGGGAACCCCCCCACAGTCTACGTCTAAAGCAACATAACCAAGGGATGGTCCAGGGTCACCCGATCCAGCCCTAACTATAAGCCTTAGCGAAAAGGAAAGTTTTAAGCCTAATCTTAAAAGTAGAGAGGGTATCTGTCTCCCTGATCTGAATTGGGAGCTGGTTCCACAGGAGAGGAGCCTGAAAGCTGAAGGCTCTGCCTCCCATTCTACTCTTACAAACCCTAGGAACTACAAGTAAGCCCGCAGTCTGAGAGCGAAGCGCTCTAATGGGGTAATATGGTACTACGAGGTCCCTAAGATAGGATGGGACCTGATTATTCAAAACCTTATAAGTAAGAAGAAGAATTTTAAATTCTATTCTAGAATTAACAGGAAGCCAATGAAGAGAGGCCAACACGGGTGAGATATGCTCTCTCCTGCTAGTCCCCGTCAGTACTCTAGCTGCAGCATTCTGAACCAACTGAAGGCTTTTTAGGGAACTTTTAGGACAACCTGATAATAATGAATTACAGTAGTCCAGCCTAGAGGAAATAAATGCATGAATTAGTTTTTCAGCATCACTCTGAGACAAGACCTTTCTGATTTTAGAGATATTGCGTAAATGCAAAAAGGCAGTCCTACATATTTGTTTAATATGCGCTTTGAATGACATATCCTGATCAAAAATAACTCCAAGATTTCTCACAGTATTACTAGAGATCAGGGAAATGCCATCCAGAGTAACGATCTGGTTAGACACCATGCTTCTAAGATTTGTGGGGCCAAGTACAATAACTTCAGTTTTATCTGAGTTTAAAAGCAGGAAATTAGAGGTCATCCATGTCTTTATGTCTGTAAGACAATCCTGCAGTTTAGCTAATTGGTGTGTATCCTCTGGCTTTATGGCTAGATAAAGCTGGGTATCATCTGCGTAACAATGAAAATTTAAGCAATACCGTCTAATAATACTGCCCAAGGGAAGCATGTATAAAGTGAATAAAATTGGTCCCAGCACAGAACCTTGTGGAACTCCACAATTAACTTTAGTCTGTGAAGAAGACTCCCCATTTACATGAACAAACTGTAATCTACTAGACAAATATGATTCAAACCACGGCAGCGCAGTGCCTTTAATACCTATGACATGCTCTAATCTCTGTAATAAAATTTTATGGTCAACAGTATCAAAAGCAGCACTGAGGTCTAACAGAACAAGCACAGAGATGAGTCCACTGTCCGAGGCCATAAGAAGATCATTTGTAACCTTCACTAATTGTTATGTGTCAGACGCAGCTCGGAGAACCGACCAGCGTTTGAAGGACCCAGTATGAAATAAGCAGAGCACGGTACAAAGGCTAACTGAATTTAATACATAACAGTGATAATACAAAAAGGTGCGGCCTGGCGTGGTGCGCTCCCAGCAGCGCTAACGGTCCGGAGCCAGAAGCTGTTTCGGACCCAAGGACCCCGCCGACACCCCCCAGGTGGCCGCAACAACCGAGTCTGTGAAAGAAGGAACCATTATGTGAGTCCACACTCTACACACAGAACACTTAAAGGTGTACAAACAGCAAACACTTCCTGGCTTGATTACTGATCAGCTTCCAACCTGCAGGCATGGAACATCCAGTTCACAAAACTCCACCGCAGTGGAAGCTGATACATGACTAACAAACAGCTCAATACAATAAGGTGTGAGGGACACCACATTTACTGACTGTATAACTGTTAGTCACAAAATCTAACGTACCTCAGGAAGTGTGCTGACGAGCGTGAGACCTCACCCCCTCCTCTTTCACAGACTGTGCATCAAACCTGGACGTTTCTCAGCATCCGCTGCTCATGAGATGGCTCCTGAGACGACGATCTCACCCGTCTGGTCACAAGGTCGAGTCTCTGGCAAATACACACTGTGCACTCCAGTCTTAAATGCCAACATGCTCCAATCCATCCAGATGCACCTCAGCTGTGAGTCCTGACGAGTCGCAGGTGATCAGGGTGAGGTCCTGACAGCCTCAGCAACACAGCCACTCAGTCCCAAATGCACGCCACCTGGGAGGAAAACAAACAGACAAACAAACCGGCAGCCAGGCCCCCCCCAGCCATATAACACTAATGCTGTTTCTGTACTATGATGAATTCTAAAACCTGACTGAAACTCTTCAAATAGACCATTCCTCTGCAGATGATCAGTTAGCTGTTTTACAACTACCCTTTCAAGAATTTTTGAGAGAAAAGGAAGGTTGGAGATTGGCCTATAATTAGCTAAGATAGCTGGGTCAAGTGATGGCTTTTTAAGTAATGGTTTAATTACTGCCACCTTAAAAGCCTGTGGTACATAGCCAACTAACAAAGATAGATTGATCATATTTAAGATCAAAGCATTAAATAATGGTAGGGCTTCCTTGAGCAGCCTGGTAGGAATGGGGTCTAATAAACATGTTGATGGTTTGGATGAAGTAACTAATGAAAATAACTCAGACAGAACAATCGGAGAGAAAGAGTCTAACCAAATACCGGCATCACTGAAAGCAGCCAAAGATAACGATATGTCTTTGGGATGGTTATGAGTAATTTTTTCTCTAATAGTTAAAATTTTGTTAGCAAAGAAAGTCATGAAGTCATTACTAGTTAAAGTTAATGGAATACTCAGCTCAATAGAGCTCTGACTCTTTGTCAGCCTGGCTACAGTGCTGAAAAGAAACCTGGGGTTGTTCTTATTTTCTTCAATTAGTGATGAGTAGAAAGATGTCCTAGCTTTACGGAGGGCTTTTTTATAGAGCAACAGACTCTTTTTCCAGGCTAAGTGAAGATCTTCTAAATTAGTGAGACGGCATTTCCTCTCCAACTTACGGGTTATCTGCTTTAAGCTACGTGTTTGTGAGTTATACCACGGAGTCAGGCACTTCTGATTTAAAGCTCTCTTTTTCAGAGGAGCTACAGCATCCAAAGTTGTCTTCAATGAGGATGTAAAACTATTGACGAGATACTCTATCTCACTTACAGAGTTTAGGTAGCTACTCTGCACTGTGTTGGTATATGGCATTAGAGAACATAAAGAAGGAATCATATCCTTAAACCTAGTTACAGCGCTTTCTGAAAGACTTCTAGTGTAATGAAACTTATTCCCCACTGCTGGGTAGTCCATCAGAGTAAATGTAAATGTTATTAAGAAATGATCAGACAGAAGGGAGTTTTCAGGGAATACTGTTAAGTCTTCTATTTCCATACCATAAGTCAGAACAAGATCTAAGATATGATTAAAGTGGTGGGTGGACTCATTTACTTTTTGAGCAAAGCCAATAGAGTCTAATAATAGATTAAATGCAGTGTTGAGGCTGTCATTCTCAGCATCTGTGTGGATGTTAAAATCGCCCACTATAATTATCTTATCTGAGCTAAGCACTAAGTCAGACAAAAGGTCTGAAAATTCACAGAGAAACTCACAGTAACGACCAGGTGGACGATAGATAATAACAAATAAAACTGGTTTTTGGGACTTCCAATTTGGATGGACAAGACTAAGAGACAAGCTTTCAAATGAATTAAAGCTCTGTCTGGGTTTTTGATTAATTAATAAGCTGGAATGGAAGATTGCTGCTAATCCTCCTCCTCGGCCCGTGCTACGAGCATTCTGACAGTTAGTGTGACTCGGGGGTGTTGACTCATTTAAACTAACATATTCATCCTGCTGTAACCAGGTTTCTGTAAGGCAGAATAAATCAATATGTTGATCAATTATTATATCATTTACCAACAGGGACTTAGAAGAGAGAGACCTAATGTTTAATAGACCACATTTAACTGTTTTAGTCTGTGGTGCAGTTGAAGGTGCTATATTATTTTTTCTTTTTGAATTTTTATGCTTAAATAGATTTTTGCTGGTTATTGGTGGTCTGGGAGCAGGCACAAGATGTGGCAACAGAAACAGTTCATCTGTGGTAATACAGGGAGGCACTTATTACCTTAATCCAAATAAAAAAAACTTCAGTAAAAGATACAAAACATAAATAATTCATGGCCTGTGGTCTTACAGTTTTTCAAAATGTGGTGGTGATGGACACATAATGATCCTGACATTTACTTTGTCTTTTATTTCTGTAACTGCAGACTGTATGAAACCAACACATTTCATGTTTTGTGAGGTCAGCTTTATTTTTATTTAGTTTTTGTTAATATATCCATTCCTGCATTTGAGACCTGCAGCATTTTCCAAGAAAAAAAAGGTTGGGACAGGGTAGTTTATTGTTAATGGAAGAATTAATTAATAATTTTTACAGCAAGTTTTCTTGAGAAATGTCAGAATGAAAACATGAACATTTCCAACTCACTGAATTATGTTGGGGAAAGTGTAGTGACACGGACCCACAACAGGGGGCGCAAATGAACGGTCAATAGATGAGCCAAAAGGTAACAATTTAATGTTGTGAATGTGCACAACGAATATACAGACAATCTCAGAATCTGATAACAGTCAATACACAAAGGTGACGTGTGGGCAGGCTCGAGGATAGAAGACGTCTGTCCTGAGAAGAGCCGGAACCACACGATTTCCGCCGCCACCGAACCTGGTGAATACTGGAGCCGCCAAGTCCCGAATTCCCAGGTGATCACCGTTCCCGACTGTCGGATCTGGTACTGCTGGCAAGGAGCACAAACAGTGAGATGTGGGCGTGTGCACACCCAGTAACAAAAACAGTCAGAAGGTAGAAAGTCACCTCCACCTCTAATCACACACTCGTGCAGCTCCTGTTAACCACTTATCTGGTTGGGGTGTGAAGCGAAGCCGTTGCTGATCACCACAGGAAAACGGCTGCAAAGAAGTTCAGACTATAAAGTCAGTGTTAAGTTCAGACACAGCAGAGAATATTACCTTCACAGGTAGATGATATCTCGGCAGTGAGGTGGAGATGACGTCCGGGTTTTATGCAGTAGTATGATGAAGTGTAGATGGGTGACAGCTGTCATGAGATAATGAGTGACAGCTGTCACCCCCGGCTGTGTCCGTGGCGGCAGCGCCCTCTCGTGCCTGAAGCCTGCACTTCAGGCAGGGCGCCCTCTGGTGGTGGGCCAGCAGTACCTCCTCTTCTGGCGGCCCACACAACAGAATATTTCTTAGACTTCATTTATATCAGTCATTCAGAAATACAAACAGTGTGGTACTTTATGGTAAATCTGTGTCAGGTAGGCAGTTCTCAAAAAACTAAATGTCCATGCTGGAAGAAGACAAGTGAGGGAAGCCACCAAGACACAACTCTGGAAGAATCTTTGGCTTCTGTGGGTGTGAGTGGAGAAACTGGCAATATAACAGCATTTTTTTTTTTATCTTCATTTTCTGATTTGTGGTTGTTTCTGTTCCATTTCTGAAATCACAGAACTGCTATAAGAAAAGTGTGAACATTTTATTGTTTTTCAAACTTTGTAGAACAAACACAAACACCAAACTCTTATGAAGAAGCAAAAAATACACAAACGTGCATGAAAAACTGAACAATGCAGACTGGTTTGACTCATTTTTGAAAATAATAAGACGTAACTTACTTTGAAATAAATGAAATGCAGAGCTGCAGCCTGATAACTTTGAAAAATAAAAATCAGCAGCTTGTATTTTTATTCAGATTAGAGTTCATTTCCTCTTTTTTTTTCTCCTCCTCAGTCACGATTTGTGCTTGAACATTAAACAACTACATGAAGTCACCTAAAATAAATATCTTTGTAAAATAAGAGCCTGTTAAAGTTCAGAGTTCTCAGCTGCTTTATGTGATTTCTGCTTCTGAACATCACTGCAGAGTTTCTACACATCAGGATTTTTTTAAACACACGTGTGTGATTTTTATAACGTTCATTCATATATTCTCATTTTAAGGAATTTTGACCATTTATTTCATCTCATAATTTCAGTCTAACTGTCACTGACACGTGCACACGGTGTGAACAGGACGAACCGCCAGAGCACTCCAGAGAGAAATAAAGGCAGCGCGGTAAAGTGTAGTTGACTGACTCAGACACAGTGCACTGCGAGTGTGTAATGCGTTTCATCGTCACTGTTAAGCTGTATCAAATCAAATCAGTTTTATTCATATAGCGCCAAATCACAACAACAGTTGCCCCAATGGTCAAAACGACCCCCTGTGAGCAAGCACTTGGCGACAGTGGGAAGGAAAAACTCCCTTTTAACAGGAAGAAACCTCCAGCGGAACCAGGCTCAGGGAGGGGCAGTCTTCTGCTGGGACTGGTTGGGGCTGAGGGAGAGAACCAGGAAAAAGACATGCTGTGGAAGAGAGCAGAGATCAATCACTAATGATTAAATGCAGAGTGGTGCATACAGAGCAAAAAGAGAAAGAAACACTCAGTGCATCATGGGAACCCCCCAGCAGTCTAAGTCTATAGCAGCATAACTAAGGGATGGTTCAGGGTCACCTGATCCAGCCCTAACTATAAGCTTTAGCAAAAAGGAAAGTTTTAAGCCTAATCTTAAAAGTAGAGAGGGTGTCTGTCTCCCTGATCTGAATTGGGAGCTGGTTCCACAGGAGAGGAGCCTGAAAGCTGAAGGCTCTGCCTCCCATTCTACTCTTACAAACCCTAGGAACTACAAGTAAGCCTGCAGTCTGAGAGCGAAGCGCTCTATTGGGGTGATATGGTACTACGAGGTCCCTAAGATAAGATGGGACCTGATTATTCAAAACCTTATAAGTAAGAAGAAGAATTTTAAATTCTATTCTAGAATTAACAGGAAGCCAATGAAGAGAGGCCAACACGGGTGAGATATGCTCTCTCCTTCTAGTCCCCGTCAGTACTCTAGCTGCAGCATTTTGAATTAACTGAAGACTTTTCAGGGAACTTTTAGGACAACCTGATAATAATGAATTACAATAGTCCAGCCTAGAGGAAGGGGTATGAGGGTATATTATTCAGTTCTGGCCACGTGATGGGGCCAAACACAACAAACTTTTCTTGATGTTTAAAAATGTTTTTCTTGTTTTTTTTTTTTGTTGTTGTTGTTTTTTTTGTATAAAACTTTATAAGAACAGGAAGTGAGCAGGCCGGGCGACACTGTGCTTCTGGTTATAGTTTGGATGTGGCCTCAGATAGAGCCTTGGAATTAATAAGGGATGATACATAGTCATAAGTTTGTTACGCAATATGAGACTAGATATGACATGGTGAATTTGGAGGGAAAATCTGTTTTGAGAACTTTGATTTTATCATTCATTCATCATACATCATTCTGTGGAAGACTATTTAGAATCCAGTTGTATCAGCAACCATCCATGCTTCACTTTCTCCCAGATGTGTTTGCAAGCCTTTAAATGTTTACTAGAAAATATTATTTTCATAATTTCTGTGTTTTTGAGAACTTAGATATCAGACTTTGATTGCAAGTACTATGTCACTTTATATGCCATAGATCTTTTGAACAGTGAGTGTGGGTGGGTGGGTTGGTTGCACGTGAGTCATGCAGATTTCTACCAACTATATTTAAAAACAGTCAGGAATCTCTTAAATGTGTGAAAATGCTGGTGTGAAAGTGTTTGATTCCTGTTGAGAGAGAAAGACAGTGAGCCACGCACAGACGAAGGGAGACTGAGTTTTTGCCCAATGGAAGATGAGAGAATACAGCTGAAATACAGGACTCTCTGAAACAAAGTGGTCTGACTGTTTCAAGATGCACAATAAGGAGGCACTTGAAAAAAAATGGGCTGCATGGTCGAGTCACCTGAAGAAAGCCATGACTACGCAAATGCCACAAAGTATCCTGCTTACAATACACCAAGCAGCACAGAACAGAGTCATTTGGAGTGATGAGACCAATATTTAACTTTGTGGCCACAACCATAAACATTATATTTGGAGAGGAGTCAACAAGGCCTATGATGAAAGGTAGACCCTTCCTACTGGAAAAAAAACATTTGCACTAATCAGCCCAGAAGCTGTACATGGGGCGTACTTGGATGTTCCAACATGACAATGATTGAAAACACAAGGCCAGGCTGAGTCGACCTGTCATTGGCTACAGCAGAATAAAGTGAAGGTTCTGGAGTGGCCATCTCATTCTCCTGACGTCAGTATCATTGAGCCACTCTGGGGAGATTTCAAATGTGCTTTTCATGCAAGACAGCCCAGGAATTTACAGGAACTGGAGGCTTTTTGCCCAGAAGAATGGGCACCTTTACCATCAGAGGAAATAAAGAGCCTCGTCCACAATGACCACAAAAGACTCCAAGCTGTCATTGATGTCAAAGGTGCAATATATGGTGTGCAGGTGACACCACAGATCATGTGGCATGTGGTCGCGCTCTATAGTGGATGGCAGCTCCGGCATTGCATGAACAGCAAATGTGGTCTTTCACTTTATGACTGTCTACACAAATTATACCAACATGGTGTTTCATTTCATTTTGTGTTTCACGAGCCGTCAACAGAAGGGCTCTTGGGTCTATTTTTTAAATAATTTTCCTGCTGATAAACAGCGTGTAAAAGTGGCCATTTTAAAGTTCGCTGTTGCATCTTTATGCAATTTTCTGGATTATGCTTTTTCTGGATTCATTTGTCCCTCAACAAACTCTTTTTTTCTACAATCAGTCAACCTCCAAACCAAAGGTAAGATGGACAGTTACCTCCATGAACTGTGGGTCATTTGAGTGACTTTGTAGTTTTTTGACTCTGTGTTATGAAGTTGGACATATTTGTGGACTTTTCTGCCAAACGTATTTGATCCATGATCAAAATGTAATTAATGGGCACACTGCAAAAACTATTAAAATATGACTGGAGAGGAAGGAGTGAAAACGTAAAAGTAAATAGCCTTTTTTTGTTGTCCAATGTAGAAGCACGTCAGACTGCGGGTCCCTGGTCTGAGCACGGTTTCAAAGAAAAATTATTGGCCAGCCTTTTAATAAAGGAAATACGGTACCCACTTTGCTTGAATCAGTAAGTGTCAATGCTGAAATTTTATATCATTCCTCTCTTACTGTGCACACCCAGACTGGTCTGTCCAGTACGTGTGAGTGGTTTTTAATGGAAATGTATTGTGATCAGACAGGACGTTTTGTCTGATGTGAGTGGAGGGGATCTGTTTCCAAAATCCATTATAGATTGTGTTTATTACTTGGACAACAATACGAAAACACTGGACGTTTGTCCGGTGAGTGTGAGTATCCGGTTTGAATGAATAATGATTGAACAAATACGCACATAAACAAAATACCAACATAACAATCTCTTACTAACAAAAATAAAAAAGAAAGAAAACAGGAGAAAATACAGCACTAACTCAAACAGTTTCCCAATTGGGTGTGGCCGAAAGGGCATGGGCTGAAGCAAAAGCTTATCACCCACCCCCCACACCAGTTACTATACACATTTAAATACACTCAGAACAAGGTAGCAATCAGAAAAATAATGTAACTGAACAGAACAAAACAATCAATAATACTGTATGATGTGCAAATAAACAAAAAAGAACCATGAAAAGAGTTAGCCTATTATAGCGTACTATAGTAAAAAATTACGTTTTTATAGTCTTTTGACACATGGTTCCCCCGGGGTCTAAAAAAGTCTTAAAAAGTCTGAAATTCAGAAACTAAAATTTTAGGCCTTTAAATGTCTTAAAAACACCCACATTTTCATCGCAGGTCTAAAATTTAATTTACTCAAGTCTTAAAAAAGTACATTCCCTCCATCCATTCCGAGAAGTGTCTGTAGAACAGAAAAATGAAACACTTTCCAACACTTCTTGACGTCAGACGCATCGCTTCGGAAGCGGCTAGGGGGCAGTTTCACAACCTGAAAAAAGTTCAGCGATCAGCATCTTGAATTTGCGTCACCTGAACCACAAAAAAACTTTAAAAAACAGCAGTAGAACGATTCTCCCATCACCCTGCTGGGAGAAGCTTTTTTTCAGCTACTTTTCGGAGTGACGCCGACCGAAGGAGGACTGATGACTTGGTGGGATATCGATCGAACCGCGACAGCGGGCCGACCCACACGGAGAAGCCGGCCTTCAGGCATCATCACTGGGCAGACCGAGGCAGGCAGCCGGGGTGATGGAGCAAACCCACTCAGTCTGAAATCTCCCACTTCTTGGATATACGAGGGCTGTCAATAAAGTAACGGTCCTTTTTATTTTTTCAAAAACTATATGGATTTCATTCATATGTTTTTACGTCAGACATGCTTGAACCCTCGTGCGCATGCGTGAGTTTTTCCACGCCTGTCGGTGACGTCATTCGCCTGTGAGCACTCCTTGTGGGAGGAGTCGTCCAGCCCCTCGTCGGAATTCCTTTGTCTGAGAAGTTGCTGAGAGACTGGCGCGTTGTTTGATCAAAATTTTTTCTAAACCTGTGAGACACATCGAAGTGGACACGGTTCGAAAAATTAAGCTGGTTTTCAGTGAAAATTTTAACGGCTGATGAGAGATTTTGAGGTGATTCTGTCGCTTTAAGGACTTCCCACGGTGCGAGACGTCGCTCAGCGCTCTCAGGCAGCGTCATCAGCCTGTTCAAGTTGAAAACCTCCACATTTCAGGCTCTATTGATCCAGGACGTCGTGAGAGAACAGAGAAGTTTCAGAAGAAGTCGGTTTCAGCATTTTATCCGGATATTCCACTGTTAAAGGAGATTTTTTTAATGAAAGACGTGCGGACGGGTCCGCGCGTCGGGACGCAGCCGACGCGGTGCGGCGGCACAGGAAAAACACCTCCGTGTTGATAACCATTTGTAAAATCCAGGCGACTTTTGATGGCTTTCAGTGGAGTGAGTATATGAGAAATTGTTTAACAGCAGGACATGTTCCAAGTTGTCCTTAGGGCTTCCAACAGAGGTGTTTTTCCTGTGGCGGAGCGTCGCGGCGGCTGCGTCCCGACGCGCGGATCCGTCCGCATGTCTTTCATTAAAAAAATCTCCTTTAACAGTGGAATATCCGGATAAAATGCTGAAACCGACTTCTTCTGAAACTTCTCTGTTCTCTCACGACGTCCTGGATCAATAGAGCCTGAAATGTGGAGGTTTTCAGCTTGAACAGGCTGATGACGCCGCCTGAGAGCGCTGCGCGACGTCTCGCACCGTGAAAAGTCCTTAAAGCGACAGAATCACCTCAAAATCTCTCATCAGCTGTTAAAATTTTCACTGAAAACCAGCTTAATTTTTCGAACCGTGTCCACTTCGATGTGTCTCACAGGTTTAGAAAAAATTTTGATCAAACAACGCGCCAGTCTCTCAGCAACTTCTCAGACAAAGGAATTCCGACGACGGGCTGGACGACTCCTCCCACAAGGAGTGCTCACAGGCGAATGACGTCACCGACAGGCGTGGAAAAACTCACGCATGCGCACGAGGGTTCAAGCATGTCTGACGTAAAAACATATGAATGAAATCCATATAGTTTTTGAAAAAATAAAAAGGGCCGTAACTTTATTGACAGCCCACGTATGTGAAGTCCCAGTTTGACCAACGGAGTTTAGTTCTGCAGCTTTATCAAGGTGAGAATAATGTAAAAATAAAACTTGACGTTTGCTGAACTGCTGTGAAGGTAATGATCGGCAAACGTTAGCGTAGCCTCTTAGCACAGTTGATCTGAGTGAACACTTTCATTTCTAAATTTAAATTAAATCTAATAAATCTAAATTAATTTCTTTTTCATTTTTACCAAATAAAGCTACAGCTTTTTTCAGACACCACAAAAGCTCAACTTTAAATAACTTTTTTTTTTGGGGTGTTTTTTCTGTCGTTTTTTTTTTCTCGTTTTTTTCCCTTTTTATATACAAACTGTTTAGTGTTTCTTTATATTTAAAAGAATATTTTTATTTGTCCCAATCAGGAACATTTGCTGTGCAGACAACCAAACTTCCACTGATGAGCTGAACACCACGAAGTCCAGTCGAAAGAAAACATCTCTGCTTTTCAGCAACACCACCAGAGTTAAAAGTTGCAGAAGAGACCTTCATCTGGTCCAGAGAATCCAGCAGAACATCACCTGCTTCTAAATAAAAGGCTCTTTAAACATCACCTATTTCATTATTTTTTAAAAAGCTGTTTCATTTTATATTTTAACAATAAATGAACAGATCATTAAAAATGTCCATGAATCAAAGTCCAAAGACATTTGCACAAGTAGAAGCTCTCCACTTATTGTGCTCATATTCATATTTTAGAAATGACTCTGTCCTGATAACAGCATTAAAGGCAATTACATATTTTGATGAAATTATAAGTTTAAATGACTATAAAAAAAATTCATCATGAGGTTTATGTGACAGAAATCCTACTTTACAATCACACTGCAGTCATTGTTAAATTATTTCCTGTTGCATTTATAATACACATTTGTATTTATTTAGTGTCTTTTTCTGGTTGAAATGAGATATAAATAATCTACCAGACTTAAAAAAATGTACAAGTTTCCATGTTATTTTATTTGTCTAAAAATAAATGTCCAAGGTTCCTTATGTTATACAAGAAATTATCTAATCTGAAATAACAGGTGGTTTTAATTTACAGATGAAAGGTTTTTAAAGAACCATTTATTGATTTATTTAGCTATTTAATTGCAAGTGTTCTAAACTTTTTTTTAACAGTAATCAGAAATTTTGAGGTAACAAACAACAAAAAAACATTTCCAATGATTTTTCTTCAGAAAACTGCTCTATAAATGAGCAGTCCTATCACACGTTAATATTTTGTACACATCAGTGGTTTCCACCGATCCATTTTGTAGAGATCAGTGGTTTCTGCCACTCGTCTTCCGTGTTTTGGTCCAACGCGTCGTTCCTATTGGACAACGCAAAGGTACATCACAGCTCAGAGTGTCGAAAGTTGGATTGGATTGAACTTTGACCCTGTCAGCCTGCCGCCAAGAGGCAATGCGCTCTCCTGTCAGAAGCGTCATTTTAGCTCGGCTTTTGACGCGACGCTTCTGACGCGTCTAAAAAGCAATGCGTCTCTTTGAAAATAATGCTTTTTAGACCGATTTTTGACGCTTCTGACGCGTTCGGTGTGAAAGGCCCTTAATAAGTTGGCTCGGTATGTCCACTACCGCGTTCCGTACCTTTCAAAATTTCGTCATTTTCGTTTCCGCCAAGTGTATGCCACTGCCGTTAGTCAAGAATCAATAGTGTGGACAACGTGTGTTTGTGAAATGGGTAACACAATTGTTGCCCAAAGGCTCATATGTGATTTTGTTGCAATGCATGGAGGTGTCACTCAGGTCCCCCTCACCAAGGAACTTGTGGCATCTGTGGATGCAGCCCGGTCAAAAATACCGACTCTTTCTGGATCAGGAGCGTGTCAGAAAAGACAAGGAAACCCAGGGCCAGAAAAGAAAGCTAGCCGAGCAGGCTCTGGAGGACCTGAAGAAGAGGAAGACGAGTCTGGAAAGTGTGTCCGCCTGTCTTTCCAGTGAGGCAGATGCACTCGCTGAAGAGGCGGAGAAGAGAGCTGGCTCAAAGATGGCTCAGCTGCTTTCGAAGTTGAATGCTCTGAGAAGAGCACACAAAGACAAAGTCGCTGAAGTGAAAGCTCTTGAGGCTGAGATTAGCGCAAAAGGAGAGGAGCTGAGATATATGGTTGCATAGCGCCTTTTGAGAATTTAACTTTTTTCCGGTTGGTTGTTGTGTATTATCACTCAGTCTTGTTTTCTGCTTTTGGTGTACTTTGACATGTTTGAAACCAATACAAAATGACATGGTTTTGAGAATCAAATGTGATCGTCCTTTTTGGGGGGGGGGTCTTGAGGTTGGTCTAAAATTTTTCTCATAATGGCCTAAAAAGGTCTAAAAAAGGTCTAAAATTTAACTTGGTGATTCCTGCAAGAACCAATGAACCACATGATTTAATACTATCAGCACATTTATTCCATATTCTAACACCTTTTACAGAAATACAATGACTTTTAACAGTAAATGGACTGCATTTATATAGCGCTTTTCCATCTGCATCAGATGCTCAAAGTGGTTTACAATTATGCCTCACATTCACCCCGATGTCAGGGTGCTGCCACACAAGGTGCTCACTACACACTGGGAGCAATAGGGGATTAAAGGCCCTTAGTGATTTTCCAGTCAGGAGGGGATTTGAACCCATGATCTTCTGGACTCAAGCCCAACACTTTAACCACTAGACCATCACCTCCCCTAAGTAGTTAATAGGACAGTAGTGTAATAGGACAGTAGTTTGAATCTTTCTTCTCTCAAATATCAGTGTTCCTCGCAAATGGTAACTGGATTCCCTCATTTTAAACAATTTCTGAACGTGTAGAGACAAAAGTTTATTTTTAACTTTGTACATGGTCTGTATCGTAAATTAATCCACCAAATCTTGAAATTTCAAAATACACAGACAAGCAAACAATTGGTTTGTTGGTTCGTAATGTTTTTTTTTTTTTTTTTTTTTACTTATAACTCTGATAGCTTTCTTTTGTAACAGAAAAACTGGATTTGTTTTTGTTTTATATGTGTTTCCCCAACCCTTAATACAATAGGTCATATATGGGACAAATAATGAATGATACAGCATGACCAACAAGTGTTGGGTACAAAATATTATACTTTATACAAAATTCAAATAACATTTGAAATTTTAGATTTAACATAATTTATGTGAGTTTTCCAACTTAATTTATCATCAATAAAAATACCAAGAAATTTAGTTTCAGATACAATTTCAACATCGTTCAATGACAAGTTTCTATTTAAATTCCTGGGCTTATTTCCAAATATAATACACTTTGTCTTACCAAAATGAAGCGACAATTTATTAGAATCAAACCAATATTTAAAATTTAGTAATTCCCTCTCCATCATGTCCAAAAGTTGTCCCAAATTGTCCCCACTACTGAACAGTCGTGTCATCTGCAAACACCCCACATGTAGTCCTCAATAATTATGAATTTATCCCTCCAAAATGGGCACACTGATAGCTAGTTACTTATGTAATAGGTAACTAATCCAGGGCTAATCCTCTAATGGTGTACTTCTGTAATTTGTCCAATAATAAAGTATCATCTGTGGTATCAAATGCTGTCTGTAAATCAAAGAAAACCCCTACAATATATTGCTTCATCTCTATTGCATTTGTAAGTTGTTCAACAAAATCAATTAGAGCCAGAGAAGTGGTGCGACTTTTTCTAAAACCATACTGCTGTTCAATAAGTATATGATGTTTGGATATAAAATCATTCAGCCTCTTTACAAATTTTTATTCCAGAATTTTAAAAAACTGTGATAACCAAGAAATCGGCCTATAGTTTGAAAAGACATGCTTGTCACCAGATTTAAACAGCGGTATCACCTTAGCTATTTCCATTTTAGAAGGGACTGTATTGTACATTTCAGTCATTTTATCCACAAGTGCACGGGGCAGCCTGTTACAGCAGCTCTATCTTTTTTCTTCTGTTTGTTCTGGTTGTTTATTTTTGAGTTTATTTTTTTTCACGAGTCATTTTTTTCCCACGATATGCACGATGGAGACTAACGCTGAATCTCAGTTCTACCCCTCGGCCCTTCCTCTTACCCCTTCCCCTCCGTTTTGGGCGGGTACCAGGGACAGAGGGGTGTCTCAATTCTCTTTGGAGCGAGGCGGAGGGGAAGGCGAAGGGCTTCAAACCCCTCCGTTTGGAGTGAATCTGGATGCACACTCCGTTTGGAGGGTTAGGAGGAGCTTACCGCTGTCTCCAAAAAAATAAACATGGTGCCGAAAAAGCCGCACAAATAAAGCGGATTTCATTACAAATTACGCTGTTTAGAAAGTTATAACTTGCCAAAAAAACTTTGTAACGTATCATAACTTCACTCGTGCGCTGAGGCGTTATAATGCACATACACACGAACGCTACGATAAGACTCTTTTATATCTCACAATGGAGAAAATCATGATAAAAGACAAGCAGGTTAATTTGTCTGTTCATAAATCTTTGGATAATAGCGCCCCCTGCTGTTGGATTTCAAGGTCTGTAACACGTGTGTGTATTTAGTAAACAAACAGGAGCCCTGAACACACTCGACTCCTAATAAACTTTCAGGCAGAAAATGAGAAGTTTCATCAATGGAAATAAGTTGGAAAATATATACAGACGCACATGTACATGTGTAACACATAACCTGACGTCCTGACAGACTGATATTATTTGTCAAGGAACTTTCTAAAGGAAATAGAGCTGGATGCAAAAAATGGGAGAATTTGAAAAAGAAATATTAACTGAACTAGATGCAGCCCAAAACATACATACAGGTGCTGGTCATATAATTAGAATATCATGAAAAAGTGGATTTATTTCAGTAATTCCAGTCAAAAAGTCAAACTTGTATAATGTATACATTCATTGCACACAGACTGATATAGTTCGTGTTTATTTTAAATAAATAAATTGTTTTCCTGTTTTATCATTAGTATTTTATATGATTGTGTGTCTTATTATTTTTATTATTTTACTTCTTTTACTTATTTATGTTTTAAAATTTTTTTATTGTGTTTTAATCTTATTTCATTTTATTCTGCTTTTAAATGATGTTTGTAAAGCGCCTTGAGGCGATTAGTCGTGATTTGGTGCTATATAAATTCATAAATTATTATTATAAATTATTTTAATTACCAATTAATTAATTACTAATCAGCCAATTAATGATTAATCAAATAATATTAATTACTATTATTGATTATTATTAGTATTATTAACATTAATTAATTATTAATACTATTAATTATTATTATTAGAAATTACAAATTAATTAAATTAATTAACATGACATGATTGCGATGCATCAAAGAAATCTGCGACTTCTTCTATTTCTTTGCATTTATGCAGAAAGGCGAAAAAATAAAAAGAGCAAACAGGCTACTGCAACAAGTTGCATTTCGGTTGCCATGGTAACAAACAGTGAAGACGGCAATTTGACACGGGCAGTTTTTTTGTTCTCCTAAGGTAGAGGGGTGTCTCAGTTCATAGGGCTAGAGGCATACCCCTTCACCTTACCCCTTCTTTTAAAGGGGTAGGGGTATGGGCAAGGGGAAGGGGAAGGGGTACAAAAGAGAATTGAGATTGGGGGTAAATCTGCTCAGAGCTCCCATGCACTATTGTTTACACTCAGGATCAGCTGTTGGTGCTCTGTAACACAGCAGGTCTGCCCCATGACAGACCTGACGGCCCCAACAGCTAAGGAGGAGGAGAAGGGGGCTCCTGCTGGAACTGAACACAGGGCCAAGAGGAGATGCTACCTGCCCGCTCTCCCATCTGTCATTTTGGGAAACGTAAGCTCTTTCCCTAACAAGATGGACAAGTTGGCGGCACCCCGGCACCAGCGGGAGTGCCGTGAGTGTAGCATTGTGCTCTTTACAGAGACTTGACTAAAAGTGCTAACTCTGGACATGACCGTCTCACTGGATGGCTTTCATCTGATGCAGGTGGACAGGACGAGGGAGACCAGCAAGACGTTTGGAGGTGGGCTGGCTCTGTTTGTGAATAATCAATGGTGTAACTCTGGGCACATCACTATTAAAGAACAAATCTGCTGTAAGGACATTGAGTTGTTAGCCATTAGCATGAGACCCTATCTGCCAAGAGAGTTCTCACACATTATCGCAACAGCTGCGTACATCCCCCTCTCTGCTAATGGCAAGGCAGCCCGTGATGTCCTCCACTATGCCTAGAGCAAGATCATCATGGGATTGCTTCCCGGCCTTTCTGTGTTGGGTTTGCATGATGAGATGAGATTTATTGTCATTCTCATTACATGAGTGCAACAACAACGAATTTACGTTTACACTCCAATTACCTCAGACAAAATACAGCAAGGGATGGTGGCCAAGTGGTTAATGCGCTTGGTTTCAGTGCAGAAGTTTCCGGGTTCAAATCCCACCCCTGCCACATTTCTCCATGTAATGTGGAGTTGCGTCAGGAAGGGCATCCAGCGTAAAACCTGTGCCAATTCAACATGCAGATCCACCTTGGATTTGCTGTGGCGACCCTGAGTGCAAACAAGGGAGCAGCCGAAGGGACTTACTAATTCACAATTTTTACTATTTGAACGTAATAATGGCACACATCAGAATTAAAGACAACACATATACATTTGACATTATGTGCACTAAACGTGAAGCAGAATTGAGGCAAAGTGGGTGAAGGCTGCAGCAGGAGGGGAACGCGGCGCCCAGCTTGAGGAGTTGAAGGCTGTAGCAGTAAAAACCGTGCTGCCTCCAGGGTGGCAGGGAGGAAGCCAGGGTGAGGGGAGTGTAGAGACACAAGGGGGGGTAATAGGGATGGAGGGAGGGAGATGTGCGTCGTGTGCAGATGAGTTAAGTTTGTGTCAGTTTCTGTACGTGTGTGTGTAAAGCGTGACGTTGCTAGGCAGCAGCAGGCTGGAGGGGTGGGGGGTAGATAGATAAGAAGGGGGAGCCGAATTCCTTCACCAAGGCTGTAGATCCTTCTGGGGGAAGAGCAGGGCATTTGACCTTCGGGCTGCCATGTTGATGTTAGGCAGAGAGATACAGAATTCCATTTACTGCACCTCTGACCGTCTAGAGACCAAATTTATGAAGAATATTCTCTGGTCCTCAGCAGCACATTCCTTTGCAGTGCATCGATATGCTCCAAGATGGTATCCATTTTGCATTTGAGTTCAAGAGTTAACGCAGTTAACCCAACTCATTAATCATGATGGACAGATGAGGGGACGAGATTTTGGTAGCAGCCGTCTTGCTAATATTTCTGTCTGTCAGGGCAGCGCACAAACCAATCAGTGCCAAACCTCCCACCATAAAAGTGAATAGAAATAAATCCTCAGCATCTTCCACAGAGAGTGGAGCCAAGCACGCCACATGCCATTTCTCTCAGGCATCGAGAACATAGCTCACTGGGTAGGTTCCATCAGGGCACACGGTCCCCCAGCCCTGATTTCCTTCTCAAAAAATGGTGTCAATAGCATTGAGAGACCAGCTGATCAATTCCATGGTTAATCCAAATCTTAATTTGAAGAATTCAGTCTGGTGAAGCTGGGAATTTGGAGGTTGGAGCAGAGATAGAGAACAGAAAAGGAGGAGAGGGGAGGAATGTGACCACCCTTGCCGGAGTCCCAAGCTGAATGTTCTCCCTGTATCAGCATGAGTTTCTTTCCACAATCAAAAACATGCTTATTTAGGGTCGGCTCCTTTCTCTGCCCCTGACCAAGGCAGCGTCTCTACATCGGGAGTTGGTCCCTGGGCACCGTACTGCGGCTGCTCACTGCCCCTGGTGGTTGAATTATGTCTAACTGTAATAGGGCAGCGCAGTCTCATTTGAACCACTGCAAGATATTGCAGGATTTGACCACATCTGGGGACAGCTGACACAAACACGGGAGACACTAATCCCCAGACAGAGTGTGGGAGTTTCAGCACAATCCATTCAGCCCGGCTCCGTAAACTGAAAATCATACTCGCTGCCACCTAGCAAACCTGCCAGTTTAAGACGTGCCAGTTTAAAATGGTTTCCACTGAAACCCCCATCCTCCGAATGGTTAGTGCTGACACACCCACACTCCGTGGATTGGTCTCTTCCCACAAACAGCGTCACTTCTAACAGAGAAATGGTGTGCTGTTTTGTTTTCTGCTGCAATCACCGAAGCAGACATGAAAAGTGAAGTGTTTTTGGTTCCCAGTGGAGGAGGGAAGACGAGGCAGATGGGAGACATCGTGTTAGTAAGTGATGGACATGCTTGAGCTCTGGGTCAGAAACAAAATGAAACATGTCCACTTTCTGCAGCATCATCGCTTAGCATTTTCACTTTGTTTGCTGTGTAATTTGCCCAGAAACTCAGAGAATGTGCCATATTTCTGATGGGGACACATGAGGGCTGTCAAGCTGAAGGACAAGACTTAGAATGAGCTGGTACATCTGTTAAAGAACCACTTTACGCTGAGTGTTACCACTACAACGGACAACACTTAGCACCTGACTGTGGACATATGTCGTGCCTGTGGAAGAGCCAGGCATATTGCCAGAGCCTGCTGTAAGAAGAACACACTGAAGAAATCCATTAAAAAACACCTGAGAAAAGTTGACCCCTATACTGTGAGTATGAGCCTGAATTAGAAAACGTGTTACTTTTGAAATAGACACTGGCTGCAGTCTCACAATAATGAATGAGAAAACCTTCCAAACAATGTTTCTAGGTACTAAAACCCCCTGCATTAAGTTGGAGACCTATACGGGGCACCCAGTGGAGGTAAGGGGGTGGCTGTTTATGTCAGAGTGAAGTACAAGCATCAGAGTGTTAAACTGCCTCTTGTAGTGGTCAAAGGGGACGGGTGAGGCTGGAGAACTGGACTGGACTGGAGGGAAATCAAGGACAGACACGGAGCTTGTCGAGTGCAGCACGTGCAAATGGAGAATCGAGCCATGCAGCAAACAAAAGAGGAGGTTCTGCAGCAGGTGCAAAGCAAGCATGAGGATGTGTTCAACGATGAGCTGGGCACACTGAAAGAAACCAAAACTACCATCTATGTGAAAGACAATGCTATCCCACAATTCTTCTGTCCTCAATCCATTGCCATGAATGCTAAAGTGGATGAGAAAATAGACAGGTTGCTGAAGGAAGGAGTAATCACCCCAGTGACATACTTGGAGTGGGAGGCTCTAATGGTGCAGAGCTTGAAACTGCTCAGAACCGTGAGACTATGTGGAAATTATAAACTCATGGTGAACACTGTTTCCTCACTGGAACAATACTCAATACCCCGAGTTGATGACTTGCTTGCAGAACGAGAACAGTTTTCCAAGCTGGACACGAGTCACCCATATCAGCAAATACTGATGGATGATGACTTAAAGACAAACCTTACTGTGAACACACATAGAGGACTGTTCACATATAACAGACTGCCGTTTGGCATGGCTTCAGCACCTGCCATATTCGAACAGACCATGGAGGTTCTGTTAAAGGGAATTCCACTAGTAGCAGTGTACCTGGATGATATTTTGGTGAGTGGAGTGGATCTGGCTGACCATCTAAAAAACCTGGACATGGTGCTAACAAGGTTGGAAGAGGCTGGGCTGCGCTTAAGGAGAAATAAGTGCACCTTCCTCGGGGCACAGAGTAGATGCACAGGGATGCCACCCAGTGGAGAAAAAAGTGAAAGCCATCCTTGAAGCTTCCACTCCCACAAATGTCACTGAACTCAAATTACAATCTAGGTTTGCTGAACTACTACAACAAATGTCTTCCCAACCTGGCAACCCTGCTGGCCCCACTGCATGAACAGTTGAGACAAGACGTGCGATGGAAGGGGAAAGTGCAAGAGGAAGCCTTTCAAAAGTCCAAGGTCTTGTTGAACACATCACTGACAGAGAATTAATCCTCTCATGTGATGCTTCTCCTTATGGGTTGGGCGCTGTGTTATCACACCGTATGGATGATGGGAGTGAGAGGCCCTTAGTGTTCATGTCAGACATGCTACAACCTGCTGAAAAAAGATATTCTCACGTTGATCTGGAAGGCTTAGCAGTCAAAGTTTCACAACCACCTGCATGGCCGAGCCGTCACCATTTACACAGATCACAAACCCCTGACCTACAAATGAGAAGAAACCATCCCACAAATGGGCTCTCCAAGAGTGCAAAGATGGGCAGTGCGCCTCAGTGCCTACAAATACAAGATGGTCAACAAGCCAGGAAAATAACATGCCAATGCAGATGCACTGAGCAGGCTGCCTGTGACTACAACGGTGACGAAGAGGGAAAAAACAGAAGTCCTAATGATGGATGTACTGGATGAGACTCTGGTGGACACAAACCAAATCAAAAGCTGTACAGTTAAGGATGTAGTACCGTCACAAGTGCATGTATACATCCTAAAAGGGTGGCTGGATGAGTCTGATACCTGCTTCAAGCCTTACCATCAGCAGAGAATGGAGCTGAGTGTGAGGGATGGTTGCGTGCTCTGGGGAGCCAGAGTTATCATACCAAGCAAAGGTAGAGATAGGATCCTAAAACTGCTCCATCAAACACATACCAGCATGATGAAGATAAAGGGTCTGGCTCGATCTTATCTCTGGTGGCCAGGAATGGACCAGGATGCTGAAAAAGCAGTGCAGTCCTGTGAGGAATGTCAGGCTCAGCTAAAGGCACTGGCGACGGCACCTTTGCATCCTGGGAGTGGCCAGAATCACAGTGGTCTATTATTCATGTGGATGATGCAGGGCCCTTCTGAGAAGAAATGTTCCTCCTGATAGCGGATGCTCACTCAGAGTGAATGGACATCTTCCCCCAATGAAAGCATCCACATCACAGACTACCGCTGAGAAGCTATGTCAAAATTTTAGTGTTTTTGGCCTCTGCCAAAAAATGCTGGTGACCTGTTGGCACCTGTTTCACGAGTGCAGAGTTTGAGTCATTCATGCAACAAAATGGCATTCAGCATGTGCGGTCGGCAACGTTCCGTCCCTCCTCTGATGAGCTGATGGAGAGGGCGGGCCAAACCTTCAAGGCATGAAACAGATGAAAAGAGATACTTTGCAAACCAGACTGTCCAGGTTCCTGTTCAGCTCCTGTGTTACACCTCCTGCAACAATAAGCTCGTCACCTGCAGAGTTGATGATGCCATGGTGGCTCCAATCTGTTTTGGACTAGGTTCTACCTGATGTGAGCTTAAAAGTGAAGCAAAAACACCTGAAGCAGAAGCACGCTCATGACACAAACAGGAAACTGAGAAGTTTCCCATCAGGGGACAATGTTCTCATCAGGAACCACTCATACAGGCCTAAATGGATCCCTGCAGTGATTCAGAGCTCTTCAGGTCCTTCAGCATACACCTCCAGCCTCGACAGTGGTCAAACCATGAGGAGATACGTGGATCAGGTGAAAGCTCAACTGACAGCTGCAGCACCAAGTTTGGAACTTAATAAGGACTTGCGGCTGTTTCCAGACACTGATCCAGGTGCTGTGGGTCCCTTGCCTGCAGCTTTGATTCAGAGAGGTGGTTCTCCTTCAGGTGAGCCTCTGGGGCAGCTGCTCACCCCTGCTGCCAAGATTTGTCCAGAGTTGCCTGTTGCATCGGTGGTGCATCGCTCAACCAAGGGGAGATGTTTGCCTGCTCACCCCAGAGACTTTGTTAGTTAGAGTGAGATCTTTTCCAGGAATAGAACAACAAGGTGCTCTGGTCGCACTGGGAGGATGCACCTTAAGTTAGGATAGAGAAAGTAAAAAAAAAAAAGAAAAAAAGAAAAGAGTTCCAGTTGAAGTTATTATGATGTTTGTGACTATTGTGTATTTCAGTGCTGAGGAGCAGTTGTTGACGTAAAGGTGGGGGAGATGTGATATCCTAATATTTATTCATATTTACTACAACCCCAATTCCAATGAAGTTGTGACATTGTATAAAATGTAAATCAAAACAGAATACAATGATTTGCAAATCTTCTTCAACCTATATTCACTTGAATACACCTCAAAGACAAAATATTTAATGTTCAACGTTTGTGAAATTTCATACTGTCTTCTTAAGTTAACTATTTAAACAGTTCTCGTGACCTTGTGACGCTTCTGAGATAGGCTACAGCAAGTAGCCGAAACATGTAAAGCAGGTAAAACAATCTTCCCTGTCTGACTAAAAGAACTGTTTAAATATTTAATGTTCAAACTGATAGACTTTATTATTTTTGTGCAAATATTTGCTCATTTTGAAATGGATGCCTGCAACACGTTTCAAAAAAGATCTCTAGATCTTTCAGGTTTGGAGTTTCAGCTCCCTCCAAAGATTTTCTATTGAGTTCAGGTCTGGAGACTGGCCAGGCCACTCCAGGATCTTGAAATGCTTCTTACAGAGCCCCTCCTTAGTTGCCCTGGCTGTGTGTTTGGGGTCATTGTCATGCTGGAAGACCCAGCCATGACCCATCTTCAATGCTCTTACTGAGGGAAGGAGGTTGTTTGCCAAAATCTCGCAATACATGACCCCATCCATCCTCCCTTCAATACGGTGCAGTCGTCCTGTCCCCTTTGCAGAAGAGCACCCCCAGAGTATGATGTTTCTACCCACATGCTTCATGGTTGGGATGGTTTTCTTGGGGTTGTTCTCATCCTCTACCACATCTTCTGACCACATGACCTTCTATCATCCAGATGGTCACTGGTGAACTTCAATCGGGCCTGGACATGTGCTGGCTTGAGCAGGGGGACCTTGCTGCCCTGCAGGATTTTAAACCATGACAGCATCATGTGTTACTAATGTAATCTTTGTGACTGTAATCCCAGCTCTCTTCAGGTCATTGACCAGGTCCTCCTGTGTAGTTCTGAGCTTTCTCAGAATCATCCTTACCCCACAAAGTGAGATCTTGCATGGAATCCCAGACCGAGGGAGATTGACAGTCATCTTGAGTTTCTTCCACTTTCTAATAAATAATCATAACAGTTGTTGTCTTCTACCAAGCTGCTTACCTGTTGTCCTGTAGTCCATCCCAGCCTTATGCAGGTCTACAGTTTTGTCCCTGGTGTCCTTAGACAGCTCTTTGGTCTTGGCTATGGTGGACAGGTTGGAGTGTGATTGATTGAGTGTGTGAACAGGTGTCTTTCATACATGTAACAAGTTCAAACAGGTGCAATTAATACAGGTAAAGAGTGCAGAATAAGAGGGCTTCTTAAAGAAAAATTAACAGGTCTGTGTGAGCCAGAATTCTTGCTGGTTGGTAGGTGTTCAAATACTTATTTGCAGCAGTAACATACAAATAAATTATTAAAAAATCATACCTTGTGATTTCTGGATTTTTTTTTTTAGATTATGTCTCTCACAGTGGACATGCACCTAAGATGAAAATTTCAGACCCCTCCATGATTTCTAAGTGGGAGAACTTGCAAAATCGCAGGGTGTTCAAATACTTATTTTCCTCACTATATATATATATATATATATATATATATATACACACACACACACACACACACACACACACACACACACACACACACACACACACACACACACACACACACACACACACATACATATTCTATTTCTACCTCATTTTCTTATGTCTTGTACTGTTACAAGTATTATTATTATTGCTTATCCTTGCACATGCTGTTTGATGAATGTTTTCCTCTACTTGCACCATCTTGTGTGTTTTTTTAGGGCTGACGTAACGTGAATTTCTCTTCTGTGAGATCAATAAAGTTTATCTTTATCTTTAATTCTCCAGAGATCGCACTCCTTATCCCTAATATAACAAAGCCAATAACCATCCATAAACCCAATTATATTATTAAAAAATTTAATCCCCTGGCAGTTCCGCAGGAGCTGCTTAGCCTCCATAAACACTGGTCTCCTCTTAGCCACCACGGCGGTGTAATCAGGAAAGATACTCACTTTCTTGCTGTGGAGGGTCAGTGAGGTTGCGCGGGCAGCTTTGCAAAACCCCATCTCTCTCTCCTGAAAATAGTGAAATTTCATTACCATAACTCTCGGGGGCCCTTCTGCTGGGTGGCGGCCGCAGGCCGTGGTGGGCCGAGTCTAAAGTCGGAGCAAACTCGAGGCCCAGCAGCTCCTGCAGTATCTTAGCCATAGCCTCTGTTGGCCTCTGGCCTCCGTTGTTCTCAATTCCCTTCTTTATCCTGATAATGTGAGTGTTACATCGGCGCTGGCTTCCTTCTAAGTCATCCAGCTTTAGCTGTAGCGTAGCAACCTCTGACTTCAGCCGGCCGACATCTCCCTCCAGATTCGTCGTCTTATCCGAATACATGTTCAGTCCGTCTTCCATCCAGATCCTTCACCCAAGTTTCTAGTTACGCCATATTGTCCCGTTGTTACGGTTAGTGCAAATCAATCTGAATAGAACCCCAAAGAATGCAGGTCAGTGAGGACTCAAAAGTAAAGTAAAAAAACAATAATATTTATTCATCCAAAAAACGTGGTGAAACACAAAAATCAAGGAGGTGACAAGTCCAACAAAAATACAGTTACAACCTCTCAGGTTAAAGGAAATTAGGAAGGTGACAGGAGCATTCAAGGACCAAAAACTCTTAACCAAATACCCACAACTGGAAGGAACCACTGGCAACACAGGAGGGAGGTAACAAACCACAATGAGCCCGCAAAGCAAAGAGGACAAGGGTGTGGTTTAAATACACAAACACATTAATGCACAGGTGTGGTAATCACAGGTAAATGGAAACGTGTGACATCAGAGTTGGCTGCAACAAGTAGTACTGTAATAAAAAACAAATCACAAGAGGGCGGCAGAGAACTAACATAAGCAAAGGTGACTCGAGCATGAACTGCACAAATGACTAGTGAATCTACAACATAAAAACTCATTCTGAATGAAGACCTAAACAGCAAGGTGATCAAACTGAGAGACAAACGAAATAACCACAAACAACCAGACACAGAGACTCACACAAAAATTCAAAGACATGATCACAGAAAAGAGAGTGTGACAAACACTGCAAAACTACAAAGCAACAGGATGTTATATCACAAATGAAGGAGACAGACAAAAGAGACATCACATGCAACAGACTGGGGAGAATTTAAATGACAGAACAGACCTAACCACAACTTGACACACCAGACATGGTTAGGGGCAGCTACAACGTGCACAGCACACAAGTTGAACAACAACTTGGCACACCAGATATGGTTAAGGGTGGAGACGACGTGTACAACACAGACAACACAGCAGAGAGTTGAAAGCACACAAGGGAGAATACCTGACAGACACCGACAACTGAGACAAAACATCCAACATCTCGTATAAATAAGATTCAAATCTAAACAGAACTCACAAAACCCCAAGAACAAATAGGACAGTAACACCCATATAGAATCTATTTTGGCATTTAAATCATGCGTGCATAAGTCTATACGAGAGAGTATCTTGCGCTCACTTATTGCGATAGCCGCCATCACTCGCTCGAGCAGAACCCGTGGCCTGGTCTTTACAGGATTTAGTTTTGCTCATAGCAGCTTCTGAGCTGTCATGAACGGCATGCAGATTTGAAAACCAAAAGGTTTGACGGATCCGTATCTTGTGAGTTGGTCATCTTTCTTTGGGGTTGACCAAAAAAATTAAAATATTTGTTAAAACGTTCGCCCTGGTCAGGAGCTCCGCCAAAACACATCTCTACATGTTATCGCTCACCAGCACCCCCCTTTTAAGTGCATTTCAGACAATGTTTTGCACTGTTGACAAAGTTTTGTCTGTTCTAAGGATGTAATTTGAGTAAAGCATTAAATTCTGATATTGGATTAAACAATGGATTAGCACGAAAGGGTAGATATCTATCTCCACACTGGCGTTCCTTGGCCAGTGTGGAGATATAATCTCTCCACCTGGTCCTGGGTTTTCCCTGGGGTCTCCTCCCAGATGGACGTGCCTGGAACACCTCCCTGGGGAGGCACCCTTACCAGATGCCTGAACCACCTCAGCTGGCTCCTTTCAACATGAAGGAGCAGCAACTCTACTCCGAGCTCCCCATGGATGAACGAACTTCCCACCCTATCTCTAAGGGAGACACCAGCCACCCTCCTAAGGAAGCTCATTCTGGCTGCTTGTACCCGCGATCTAGTTCTTTCGGTCATGACCCAACCCTCATGACCATAGGTGAGTAAGAATGAAGATTGACTAGTAGATCGAGAGCCGCGCCTTTTGTGTCAGCTCCCTTTTTGTCACCACAGTATGGTAGAGCAAATGCAATAGCGTCCCTGCTGCGCCGATTCTCCGGCCAATCTTGCACTCCATTGTCCCCTCACTGGTGAACAAGACCCCAAGGTACTTGAACTCCTTCACTTGGGGCAATACCATATTCCCTACCCAGAGTAGGCAATCCATCAGTTTCCTGCTGAGAACCATGGCCTCAGATTTAGAAGTGCTGATCCTCATCCGAGCCGCTTCACACTTGGCTGTGAACCGAACCAGTGAGTGTTGGGGGTCACCAGCCGATGAAGCCAACAGGACCACATCATCTGCAAAAAGCAGTGATGAGACTCTGAGGCCACCAAACTAGAAACCCTCCTCCCTGTGACTACTCCTCGATATAGTGTCCATGAATATCACAAACAGGATTGGTGACAAGGCGCAGCCCTGGTGGAGGCCAACCTCTAACAGAAATGAGCCCGACTTACTATCAAGCACTTGAACACAGCTTTCGCTTTGCAAGTACAGAGATTGGATGGCCCTGAGAAGGGACCCCCTCACTCCATACTCCCACAGCACCTCCTGCAGTATCTCCCAGGGTACCCGATCATATGCCTTCTCCAAGTCCACAAAACAGATGTAGACTGGGTGGGTGTACTCCCAGGCACCCTCCAGGATCCTTGTGAGAGTGAAGAGCTGGTCGGTTGTTCCATGAGCAGGACAGAACCCGCATTGTTCCTCTTCAGTCAGAGGTTTGACTATTGGCCGAACCCTCCTTTCTAGCACCCTGGAGTAGACTTTACCAGGGAGGCTGAGTAGTGTGATGCCCCTGTAGCTGGCACACACTCTCTGGTCCCCCTTTTTAAATATGGGGACCACCACCCCAGTTTGCCACTCCTTAGGCACTGTCCCAGAGCTAAATCCAGTGTTGAAGAGACGTCTTATCCAAGACAGTCCCTCCACACTCAAAGCCTTCAGCATTTCTGGACGGATCTCATCAAGTCCCGGGGCCTTGCCACTGTGGAGTTGTTTGGCTACCTCAGTGACTTCCACCAGGGAAATTCATGAAAATCCTCCATCAGCTTCCAGCTCTGCCCCTACTAAAGAGGGTGCTCCGGTCTGATACAGGAGGTCCTCAAAGTGTTCCTTCCAGTGCCGGATTGCATTCTCAGTTGAGGTCAACAGAGTCCCATCCTTACTGTAGACAGCTTGGATGGTTCCCCGTTTTACCCTCCTCCTGAGGTGCCTCACAGTTCGCCAGAAGCACCTTGGTGCTGACTGAAAGTCCTTCTCCATGGTTGCTCCGAACCCCTCCCACACCCGCTGCTTTGCCTCCCGTACAGCAGAGGCTGCTGCCCTTTGGGCCTGTCGGTACCTTGCAACTGCCTTCAGAGTCCTCCAACATAACATGTCCCGGAAGGACTCCTTCTTCCCTGACCACCAGTTTCCACCATGGTGTTTGAGGGTTGCCACCCCTTGAGGCACCTAAGACCTTTAGGCCACAGCTCCCCACTGCAGCTTCAGCAATGGACGCTATGAATATTGCCCATTGTGGTTCAGTGCCCCCAACCTCCACAGGGATGCTAGGGAAGCTCTGCTGGAGGTGTGAGTTGAAGATCTGTTGGACAGTGGGCTCCTCCAGACGTTCCCAGTTCACTTGCACTATCCGTTTGGGCTTACCAGGTCTGTCCAAAGTCCTCCCCCACCCTCTGATCCAGCACACCACCAGATGGTGATCAGCTGACAGCTCTGCCCTCCCTTCACCCAAGTGTCCACAACATGCGGCCTCAAATCAGATGACACTATCACAAAATCGATCTTCAGCCTAGGGTGCTCTGGTACCATGTACACTTATGAGCATCTTTATGTTCGAACATGGTGTTCATTATGGACAGTCCGTGACTAGCACAGAAGTCCAATAACAAACAACTATTCAGGTTTAGATCAGTGAGGCTGTTCCTCCCAATCACACCTCTCCAGGTGTCTCTGTCATTGCCCACGCATGCGTTAAAGTCCCCCAGCAGAACAATGGAGTTCCCCACTGGAGATGTTTTACAGTGTTTGAAATGGGTGAAAACCTTTGACCTCTTTACAGGACCATTCAGGCCCTTCACATTCCTGGGTAAAAATGTTGTGGCATGACCCATAGTACTACAGTCAGTCATATGTGCACTTTTCCCGCAGTATTTCTGTGTGGGTACGGTCACGTTTTAGCAAAAAACTCCAACAGAAAGTTTGAGTCACCTTAACATGCAAACTCTACACAAAAAAAGGCCAAAAGGTGGCAGAATAATGTGCAGTTACAACCGAGTAAAGGAGTGCAGGCCTGAGTCCCCGCTTGGAGAGTTTTGACATGATGCTCTTGAACTCCGCACGCTGTCTCACCACTTCGGGGCTGTAATGTTCGTAGAGCCTAATCTTATGTCCATTGTAGTTCAGGTCATCCCTCTTAAGCGCCTCACGAATCGGCAGGTCATTGATTTGGAAGAGATGAAAGTGCAGGATAACTGGTCGGTTTTTCCTCTGAGAGCCGGCGTAGGAGCTAAACTCTGGGTGCACCATGTATAATTCCAGTGGTGAAATGAGCACCTCCGTTCCAAAAACGTTGACGGGGAATTGGGAGAAACAAACAGAAGGGCGCGGACCCTCAACAGCTCCAGGTA
Organism: Thalassophryne amazonica; assembly: GCF_902500255.1. Lineage (NCBI taxonomy): Eukaryota > Metazoa > Chordata > Actinopteri > Batrachoidiformes > Batrachoididae > Thalassophryne > Thalassophryne amazonica. The sequence continues at coordinate 315,597 of NW_022986260.1, read as the reverse complement.
TACCTACAGTCCCAACATTCTACTGTCTGCTGCAGCCCTCTAGATCTGCCATCTTGGATTTTAACCACTTGTTGTCTTTTTGGAGTGTACAGCTCTCGGCCTTGAGCTGCTCCAGACACTGATCAACATCAGAGAATTACTGCGTGAACCGTGGTCAGACACTGCAGATTGGACACTGTCCAGCTTAGACGACAGACTTCCAAAAGAAGGCCTGAAGGCCCAGTCATATGGCATATGATGTTAGCTGAACGACGGAAAAAAGTCACAAAGTCATAAATCGTTGAGAAAAAGTGGACAAATGAGTCTCCATGTCTCCCATCACCGAAAAGCCTCCGAGTCCAGAGTGCATAAAAGAACAAAACAAAACCAGAAAACAAAGCAAACGTCGACCTTGGCGCTTTAAACAAAATCAAAACAAACCATTCATGATGAGGTGACTTGACAGTGGGACAGACCGAGTGCCAGCCTGTGGTCAAGTCTATAGCCAACTTGAGCTCTCCACAGCACCTGCAGGCGCCAGTTCTGGTTGTCTTGACAACAGGTTTGTCTTCACAAAAACGTGTGCGCACACGCACGTTTGCATGCATTCCAGCCACAGACAGCATGCGAACGTGAGCTCAGCCATTTGTGTGTGTGCACAGCCTCTCCAGCCAGTCGGCCTCAATGTGTGTAACTTTACACACGTTGCGGCCGTTGCACTATTTATAGTTAATGTAGTTGATGAAACGTTCTTGCCGCACTTGTTTCTGTATGAAAACTTTGCATTTGTCCCACATACGGACGAGTCACGTTCAGCTCATCAGATCTTTAGTTCCGTTCAGATATCGTCAGCGTTCTTGCAAGACATCGGACTTGGGAGCTTGGATGAAGTTGGATGACAGTCAGGAACGGGAACTACACAAACGATGAAGAACCATCAAGAGAGAAAGCAAAATGGAATATGGACAAATTGAAGTTGTCGTCGGGATTCGTTCACATTTTTCAACAGTTTGAAAATTATGACAAAGCCCCAGATACAGAAACAAAGGTGGGCGATGGTTAAACGATGTCTCTGAAAGTCAACACAAGTCCAGATTTCTTGTTTCGTTGTGGCTTTGGTGTCCTTCGTTAGTTCAAGGTTCAAGGAACTTTATTTGTCATGCCAACTCACATTTACATGTTAATGGTACAAAATTAGTACTCAGGTCCCAGTTATTTAAAAAAAAAACTTCTAAAACTATAGATTTAAATATAAACTATTTAATAAAAAAATGAAAGCTGAAATGACCTATGTTTAATACCAAATATATTACACTGGGAATTAAGTGAAAAGCAGCATTGCGTGTATATTGCATACGGGAGATTATTGCACATGGGCAATTAAAGTATTTTTAGTATTTAGTGATGGTATAAGTTCTATGGAGCATGGCTTGAGTTCAACAGTCTAACAGCCTCAGGGATGAAGCTGTTTCTGAGCCTGGTAGTTCCACTCTGAATGCTCATGAGCCACCTGCCTGAGGGAAGGAGTTGAAACAGACTCTGTGCGGGATCGGAGGAGTCTCTCAGAATGCGGAGAGTCCTTCCCCTGCACCGTGATGAGTAGAGATCTGATGTGGTGGGAAGGCTGCTCCTTACAGTCCTCTGTGAAGCCTTTACCACCCTCTGCAGAGCCCCCCTCAGCAGCCATGCAGCCGCCATGCCACACAGTGATGTAGGTGCAGAGGATGCTCTCCACTGCACATACAGTGGGGCCAAAAAGTATTTAGTCAGCCTCTGATTGTGCACATTCTCCAACGTAGAAAGATGAGAGAGGTCTGTAATTTTCATCATAGGTACACTTCAACTATGAGAGACAAAATGAGGAAAAAAAGTCCAGAAAATCACATTGTAGGATTTTTAAAGAATTTATTTGTAAATTATGGTGGAAAATAAGTATTTGGTCACCCACAAACAAGCAAGATTTCTGGCTCTCACAGAGCTGTAACTTCTTCTTTAAGAAGCTCTTCTGCCCTCCACCTGTTACCTGTATTAATGGCACCTGTTGGAACTCGTTATCTGTATAAGAGACACCTGTCTACAGCCTCAAACAGTCAGACACCAAACTCAACAGTGGCCAAGACCAAAGAGGTGTCAAAGGACACCAGGAAGAAAATTGTAGATGTGCAGCAGGCTGGGAAGAGTGAATCTACAATAGTCAAGCAGGTTGGAGTGAATAAATCAACTGTGGGAGCAATTGTAAGAAAGTGGAAGACATACAAGACCATTGATAATCTCCCTCGATCTTTGGGATGATGGTGTTTTAGGCGGAAGAAAAGTCCAGGAAGAGCAGGCAGACGTATGAGTTCTTGCTTTCCAGATGAGTGAGGGCTGTGTTAATCACTGATGAAATGGCATCAGTGGAGCGGTTCCTCTTGTAGGCATACTGGTGGGGGTCTACAGAGACGCTGATGGACTCTTTGATGTGAGTCATGACCAGCCTCTCGAAGCACTTCATAACTACCGAAGTTAGAACTATAGGTTGGTAGTCATTCAGGCCTCTCACTGTGGAGCACTTGGGCAATTGTGACAGTCTTTAAGCAGGTGGGGTTGGATGCCAGAGTCAGCAGTGTGTTGAAGATGTCTGTCAGCACCTCAGACAGCTGGTGTGTGCAGTCCCTCAGTACCCACCCCGGAATGTTATTGGAGTCTGTAGCTTTTCCGGGGGTTAATCCTCTGGAGTGTCCACCTTACGTCTGCTGCGGTCACACTGAGTAGCATGTCACCATTAAGTGGTGCGAGTCTGGTGCTGGGGGGGCATGTTCGGGTCCTCAAAGCAGGCGAAGAACCTGTTGAGTGCATCTGGCGGAGAGGGGTCCCTTGGGCATTGTGCATCCCTGATGCTGTAATCTGTGATGCACTTTATGCCCTGCCACATGCGGGCATAAAGTGGGGTCATTGGTGGTAAAGTGACCCTGGATTTTCTGGGCGTATGTGGCCTTAGCCCTCATGATAACGGCCTTCAGCTCCTTCCTTGCGGCTGTAAACGCCGATGCCTCACCTACCCTGAAAACAGCGTCCCTAGCTTTTAGCAGAGCTCTCACCTCAGCATTCAGCCAGGGTTTCTGGTTCGGGTAGGAGGTTATTGTCCTGGTGGAACTGACGCCATCAGTGCATTTGGATATAAAGCCAAGGACGGAGGAGGTGTATTCCTCCAGGTCCGCCTCTCCCTCACACATAGCTGCCTCCCTAAATACCTGCCAGTCTGTACATTGAAAGCAGTCCTGGAGCATAGAGGCTGCATCTTTGGGCCACACGGTGACTGTCCTCTTTATTGGCCTGATCTGCCTCAGCAGTGGGCAATATGCTGGTGCCAGCAGGATGCAGATGTGGTCGGAGAAGCCAAGATGGGGACAGGGGAGAGCTCTGTACGCTCCACCAATGTTGGTGTACACACAGTCCAGAGTGTTGTCTCCCTGTGTGGGAAAGGTGACATGCCGGTAAAAACTGGGCAGAATGTTTGTCAGTTTCACGTGATTAAAGTCCCCTACAACCACGTAAAATGCCTCCGGGTGCTTTGCTTGCAGTGAGCTAATGATCTCCTATAGCTCCTTCAGCGCATCACTAGCATCAGCACCCGGCGGGATGTAAACGATGGTGACGAACACCGCACTGAACTCATGAGAAAGATAATGAGGTCTGCACCGCACACTCATGATTTCTCTAGCCTCAGAACTGTAGCTTTTAACCAGTCCACAGTTTGTACACCAACCTTCATTAACATACACACACAGTCCCCCTCCCCGTGTTTTCCATGACCGGTGGTCGCGGTCCACTCGGAAAAGCTGCAGTCTGTCAATCTGGAAGGCTGTGTATGGGCATGTTATTATTAAGCCAGGTCTCCGTGAGACAAAGAACGGCACAGTTCCTCATCTCTATGGAAGTACTCAAGTGCTGTGTGACCGGAGCTTGAAGTCCACAGACAGTGCAGACCTGTGGTCTTCCAGCAGGAGGCGACTCTCTGCCATAGTTACAGGTGAAATGGGGACATTTCTCAGACATTCTGCAGGTCATCAAAAAGTGGTAAATATAAGAAAATAAAACTGGGATTCAAAACAAACAGTGCAAGGTTTGCATGGCAACAATGGAATAGTGTAGTGCAGCGCGCCAAATACACATCTTCTCCCTAAAGGCTGTGCCTTGAAACACTGTGTGAGTTCTGTTGCCTGAGTAAGTTGCTGATGGGCTACTGGTGTCCACAGGGCTCCACTGCAGCTCCGCGAGCTTGTGAACTGTCGCTGGGCAGAGGAGGTCACCCAGCAGCTGGACACCCTGCAGCTGTGCAGCTTGTCCAAACACGAGGACAACGACAAGGATAAGTGAGACTCACTCGCCCCATACATTCAGCCAGCGCCACGCCCAAGGAAGATGTGTTTGTCCATTCTGTTGTTGCTGTGTTCTTCCTCTGCAGATGTGACAACCACCATGAGAAGCTGAGTGTTTTCTGTTGGACCTGTAAGAAGTGCATCTGCCACCAGTGTGCGCTGTGGGGTGGCATGGTAAGGCTTCACTTTTTTCCCGAAAGACGCCTATGACAGCACAGTGTCAGTGCTCATTGTTTCTAGCTTTGCAGTAGTGTTGTAGTACTTGAGTCCGAGCTTGATCTGGGCAGGGTCTGGTCACCTGTCTTGGTTCAGTTTGGACAGCTCCAGAATTTGATCTGATGTAACACCACCTGATCTGATCTGATCCCAGATCTGATCCCAAGATCTGATGTGCCTCAGTGTGGAAATACAGAGGGTCAAAACTGGTGAAAAGTACAAGTGGCTTTTTTTTTTCATCAAATTACAAACTGACAAATATGAAGCTGTGGATTTTCTTTTACAGTAGTTAAAGACATCTCATATTCAAGAATAACTCCTGGAAATGTCTTGCGACCAGCAGGACGAGTTCAAAAGTTCTGACTTTTTGAACTTAGCATCTTGTTCTGTATTGTTGTTTTTTTCTCTGTATAATCAGTGCCACGCCCCATTTTTAAAGCTCCAGTATCTCAAAAACCAATAATGATAAAAGGCAGAACTTTTGTGTGGTGTTTCCTGGGAATCATAGCATTAGATTGAGACAGTTTGAAGCCAGTTGGTGATGGTCAGTGAGGAGGCCTCTGGTCATGTCACATGCACTGACCCAGGAGTTTGCAGATGTCCAGTTTTATGTTTGTTAGAGAGTGTTGGATCCTTAACTCACAGCACATGACCCAGCTCTCCCTTTGTCTCATCCATCTTTGCCTCTGGCTGGGACAGAGGGTTGATAACGGTTCATGCTTTACAGCACTTGGACGGTATCTCTGCAGGCTTTAGGGAGCCGTGCATCTTTAGTTCCATGTGGCCATGTGGTTCCTGTGAAGGAATGAATGAACTGCACTGAAGTTTCCAGTTTGCTTGTGATTAATTAGGGGATTAATAAAGTATTGAATTTATTTCATTTATGTAGCTCCAAATGACAACAAAGCTGCCTCAGGGTACTTCACACAAGCATGTCTAACCTTGCCAACTGCTAGAGCAAGCACACGTGACAGTGGTAAAGAAAAACTCCCTCTGATGATTTGAGGAAGAAACCTCAAGCAGACCAGACTGGAAGGGGTGACCCTCTGCTTGGGCCATGATACAGACACAATTTGCACAAGACAGGAGGGTTTCAGAAACAGACACCACACCCGTCTCTGGATGGAGCCGAACCTCAAACAGAGAGAAAAAGACAGAATCAGACAACAGAAAGACAAAAAATACAGTATAATTTGTCAGCATTAAGCAAGAAGTAAAACAGAAGAAACGTATGCTTTAAAAGAGTAAAAACCGTAGAACTATACTATGCCAGTATGCTGCCATATGAAAGGGAAAATGCGTCTTAAGTCTGGACTTGAAAGTCTTCACAGAATCTGACTGTTTTATTGACGCGCGGAGATCATTCCACAGAACAGGGGCACGATAACAGAAAGCTCTGTGACCCACAGACTTCTTATTCACCCGAGGGACACAAAGTAGTCCTGCACCCTGAGAATGCAAAGCCCGGGCCGGTACATAGGGCTTAATTAGGTCAGCTAGGTAGGGAGGTGCCAGTCCGTGAACAGTTTTATATACTAGTAGCAGAACCTTAAAATCTGATCTCACAGGGACAGGAAGCCAGTGAAGAGACGCCAAAATGGGTGTAATGTGGTCAAACTTTCTGCTTCCTGTCAAAAGTCTGGCTGCAGCATTTTGAACCAGTCGGAGAGCCCTAATGCTGGACTGCGGTAAACCAGAAAATAGAACATTGCAGTAGTCCATCTAGAAGAGATAAACACATGGATCAGGGTCTCAGCATCAGCCACAGACAGGATGGGACGAATCTTCATTTTATTTTGTAGGTGGATCAATCAATCAATCAATCAATTTTTTTTATATAGCGCCAAATCACAACAAACAGTTGCCCCAAGGCGCTTTATATTGTAAGGCAAGGCCATACAATAATTATGTAAAACCCCAACGGTCAAAACGACCCCCTGTGAGCAAGCACTTGGCTACAGTGGGAAGGAAAAACTCCCTTTTAACAGGAAGAAACCTCCAGCAGAACCAGGCTCAGGGAGGGGCAGTCTTCTGCTGGGACTGGTTGGGGCTGAGGGAGAGAACCAGGAAAAAGACATGCTGTGGAGGGGAGCAGAGATCGATCACTAATGATTAAATGCAGAGTGGTGCATACAGAGCAAAAAGAGAAAGAAACAGTGCATCATGGGAACCCCCCAGCAGTCTACGTCTATAGCAGCATAACTAAGGGATGGTTCAGGGTCACCTGATCAATTTTAAATTCTATTCTAGAATTAACAGGAAGCCAATGAAGAGAGGCCAATATGGGTGAGATATGCTCTCTCCTTCTAGTCCCCGTCAGTACTCTAGCTGCAGCATTTTGAATTAACTGAAGGCTTTTTAGGGAACTTTTAGGACAACCTGATAATAATGAATTACAATAGTCCAGCCTAGAGGAAATAAATGCATGAATGAGTTTTTCAGCATCACTCTGAGACAAGACCTTTCTGATTTTAGAGATATTGCGTAAATGCAAAAAAGCAGTCCTACATATTTGTTTAATATGCGCTTTGAATGACATATCCTGATCAAAAATGACTCCAAGATTTCTCACAGTATTACTAGAGGTCAGGGTAATGCCATCCACAGTAAGGATCTGGTTAGACACCATGTTTCTAAGATTTGTGGGGCCAAGTACAATAACTTCAGTTTTATCTGAGTTTAAAAGCAGGAAATTAGAGGTCATCCATGTCTTTATGTCTGTAAGACAATCCTGCAGTTTAGCTAATTGGTGTGTGTCCTCTGGCTTCATGGATAGATAAAGCTGGGTATCATCTGCGTAACAATGAAAATTTAAGCAATACCGTCTAATAATACTGCCTAAGGGAAGCATGTATAAAGTGAATAAAATTGGTCCTAGCACAGAACCTTGTGGAATTCCATAATTAACTTTAGTCTGTGAAGAAGATTTCCCATTTACATGAACAAATTGTAATCTATTAGACAAATATGATTCAAACCACCGCAGCGCAGTGCCTTTAATACCTATGGCATGCTCTAATCTCTGTAATAAAATTTTATGGTCAACAGTATCAAAAGCAGCACTGAGGTCTAACAGAACAAGCACAGAGATGAGTCCACTGTCCGAGGCCATAAGAAGATCATTTGTAACCTTCACTAATGCTGTTTCTGTACTATGATGAATTCTAAAACCTGACTGAAACTCTTCAAATAGACCATTCCTCTGCAGATGATCAGTTAGCTGTTTTACAACTACCCTTTCAAGAATTTTTGAGAGAAAAGGAAGGTTGGAGATTGGCCTATAATTAGCTAAGATAGCTGGGTCAAGTGATGGCTTTTTAAGTAATGGTTTAATTACTGCCACCTTAAAAGCCTGTGGTACATAGCCAACTAACAAAGATAGATTGATCATATTTAAGATCGAAGCATTAAATAATGGTAGGGCTTCCTTGAGCAGCCTGGTAGGAATGGGGTCTAATAAACATGTTGATGGTTTGGATGAAGTAACTAATGAAAATAACTCAGACAGAACAATCGGAGAGAAAGAGTCTAACCAAATACAGGCATCACTGAAAGCAGCCAAAGATAACGATACGTCTTTGGGATGGTTATGAGTAATTTTTTCTCTAATAGTTAAAATTTTGTTAGCAAAGAAAGTCATGAAGTCATTACTAGTTAAAGTTAATGGAATACTCAGCTCAATAGAGCTCTGACTCTTTGTCAGCCTGGCTACAGTGCTGAAAAGAAACCTGGGGTTGTTCTTATTTTCTTCAATTAGTGATGAGTAGAAAGATGTCCTAGCTTTACGGAGGGCTTTTTTATAGAGCAACAGACTCTTTTTCCAGGCTAAGTGAAGATCTTCTAAATTAGTGAGACGCCATTTCCTCTCCAACTTACGGGTTATCTGCTTTAAGCTACGAGTTTGTGAGTTATACCACGGAGTCAGGCACTTCTGATTTAAAGCTCTCTTTTTTAGAGGAGCTACAGCATCCAAAGTTGTCTTCAATGAGGATGTAAAACTATTGACGAGATACTCTATCTCACTTACAGAGTTTAGGTAGCTACTCTGCACTGTGTTGGTATATGGCATTAGAGAACATAAAGAAGGAATCATATCCTTAAACCTAGTTACAGCGCTTTCTGAAAGACTTCTAGTGTAATGAAACTTATTCCCCACTGCTGGGTAGTCCATCAGAGTAAATGTAAATGTTATTAAGAAATGATCAGACAGAAGGGAGTTTTCAGGGAATACTGTTAAGTCTTCTATTTCCATACCATAAGTCAGAACAAGATCTAAGATATGATTAAAGTGGTGGGTGGACTCATTTACTTTTTGAGCAAAGCCAATAGAGTCTAATAATAGATTAAATGCAGTGTTGAGGCTGTCATTCTCAGCATCTGTGTGGATGTTAAAATCGCCCACTATAATTATCTTATCTGAGCTAAGCACTAAGTCAGACAAAAGGTCTGAAAATTCACAGAGAAACTCACAGTAACGACCAGGTGGACGATAGATAATAACAAATAAAACTGGTTTTTGGGACTTCCAATTTGGATGGACAAGACTAAGAGTCAAGCTTTCAAATGAATTAAAGCTCTGTCTGGGTTTTTGATTAATTAATAAGCTGGAATGGAAGATTGCTGCTAATCCTCCGCCCCGGCCCGTGCTACGAGCATTCTGACAGTTAGTTTGACTCGGGGGTGTTGACTCATTTAAACTAACATATTCATCCTGCTGTAACCAGGTTTCTGTAAGGCAGAATAAATCAATATGTTGATCAATTATTATATCATTTACCAACAGGGACTTAGAAGAGAGCAGTCCTTGTAATATCTCTAATGTGGAGGTCAAAGGACAATATAGGATCAAAAATTACCCTAAGGTTCCTCACTTTGTCAGTATGATGTATGACACACGAGCCTAGGTCAAATTGATGCCAATGTCTCACTGGACCAAGAACCACCATTTCAGTCTTATCAGAGTTTAAAAGTAGGAAATTGCAAGACGTCCAGCTTCTCACTGATACAAGGCAATCTTCTAAGGATTTTATGTGCATGAGATTACCAGCAGTTATCGACATGTATAACTGAGTATCATCAGCATAGCAGTGAAAGGTAATCCCAAAACACAGCAATATGTGCCCAAAGGGTGCTATATAAAGGGAGAAAAGCAAGGGGCCTAAGACGGACCCCTGTGGAACCCCAAATTTCATGTCACTAAGGTTAGAGGTAGTGTTACTGTACAAAACACAGTGAGAACGACTGGTCAGGAATGATGTCAACCATGCAAGGGCACTCCCAGTAATCCCAAAATGATTTTCCAGCCTATCAAGTAGAATATGATCCACGATATCAAATGCATCAAGATCTAACAGCACCAGAGCCGTAGCGGTGTCTGAATCCATTGTAAGCAGAAGATCATTCACCACTTTAGTGAGAGTCGTCTCTGTGGAATGATATTTTCTAAAAGCAGACTGCAGTGGCTCAAAGAGATTATTCTCTGTAAGATAGTCTACGAGCTGCCATGAAAGCACCTCTTCCAGAATTTTAGAGCAAAATGATAGATTTGATATCGGCCGATAGTTTTTCAATACACTATGGTCAAGATTAGATTTCTTAAAGTGGATATGACACTTAACGACAACATAGTCTTATTACATGTAACAGTGGTTATATAATTCGGTCAGCCTAAGCGTTTTGGGAAAGTGGACCCTTTTCTCCCGTTATATACCACATTTGAACGTCCCGCCACTGAAAAATGTGCACGCCCCGTGACCAGCTTTCCACTAAGCACCAAACCTGAAATACGTCACAGCCTGTAGACTGTATTGGCTCGCGCGCTTGGCGGCCGTTGTTTACACTTTTTTTAGTGGCAGAAACTTTGATTAAACACAGCTCTCAGGGACTTGTTTGTCGATATGCCTGACCAGCGTGTCGCAGCATATTCCATAAACACAAGGCAAAAGGTTTTAGCCTTTTCAAGTCCAGGCAGATTGATCGAAAGCCGCGGTGTTGTGTGATGCACGAAATGTCAGGCTGCCGCTTGCTCTGCTCGCAGACCCGCATTTGCTCCCGACAGCAGACACTTTCCTCTACCGTGTCCATGTTCTCACCGCTCACAGGAACACATAAAATGTCAACCCCAAATAATATGTTCACAATAATCTTGAAATGGTCAAGGAACTTGTAAAAATATCAGTGCAATACGTAGTAAACACGGCGGCGGCATGTTCACTGTTGTTTTCGGCGATCTTTTACGAAGCTTTCGCCGTTTATTTCCTATTCTTTCGTGAAAATAACATAACTAAACACAGATGAATGCAATGCCAAGCACTCGAAAACGGCAAAAACCCGAAGGTAATGACGGTGATCCGCAAGTAGTAGCTCCACTATTGCGGCTCCAGAAAAATAACAAAGGCAGTAAATAGACACTAGAATCGAAAATGCTATAATTATAGTGTTACAGCACCAACAAAAATCAAAGCCTCCCTTACATTCCATATTCTGCAGCCTTTCAAAATCCATCGGAATTGGCACGTCTCTTGCCCTTCGGCTCCACCATAAGCACCGTCGGCATTATTTTTACTGCCAGAATGCTCCTGGTTTGAATGGTCGGCCGAAAGATACAGCTTGAATCTGTAGGGTCTAGTCACTGCTGTGACATCCTCAGGATCCGAGTCAGAAATAATCCACACTTGAAGAGGAGTCAAAAAAGTTCTTGATCTCATCACTGTCCATGCTGAGGTCTATCTGTTCCTGTTGTCAATCTAACAGACAAAGACAGGACTCTACACGCTATGACGTCACGGCATCACGAGACCGCTGATGGAACGCTGCAAGCGCGCTTTCCAGCAAACACACTTTTGAGAAGCTGTACAAACTTTGTTTCTCAATGATAATGATTAAAACCACTTTCAACTTACTGTACTGTATGTATATTTTGATATTTATATCAGTTTTACCTATTTTTTTAGGTGTCATATCCACTTTAAGTAATGGTTTAATCACTGCAGATTTGAAACATTTAGGAACAGATCCAGAAGTTAAAGAAAGATTAATCATTTCCAGCACTATTGGCCCAAGAGTGGGCCACAGGTCCTTAAACAGTTTTGTTGGTATAGGATCAAATAAACAGGTTGTGCTTTTTGTTGACATTACGAGTTTTGTCAACACGTCTGGTGAGGTGCTATCAAATTCTGTAAATCTAGGTAATACCTCAGTAATGGCACCCACCTCAATAGCAGGGTGTAGTGGCTGGGTTAAGGCATGCTAGGATGTGTTTAGCCTAATGTCACCTATTTTCTTCTCAAAGTAATCCAGGAAATCTGTGCTGTAAAAGGAGAGTGAACTACAGGTGGTTGTCCATGAATAAGTGTTGCCACCGTGTCAAACAAGAACTTTGAGTTATGCTTGTTTTTGTTGATTAAATCAGAGTAATAGGTCCACTTTGTAGCCAATAATGCATGCTTATAGTCTAAGATAGCATCACGCCACGTGAGGTGGAATACTTGTAATTTTGAACTACGCCATTTCTGTTCTAGACCCCTAGCCTTATACTTGAGGTCACACAAGTAATTATTGAACCAAGGTGACTGTGTTTTTGGGGGCGTGGTTTTAATAAAGGTGGCGCAGTTATGTCGAGTGTAGTTTTGAGCACTGAGTTTAAACTATCAACAAGACTGTCTACTTATTGAACATTGTCTAAGCGTGAAGCTAAGATATCAGGCAGTCTAGCTTCAGTTCAGTCTTAGTTGAGGAGTTGATACATCACCATAGTGATAAATAAGGTTGTTGTTCCACTAAACACGGCAGCGAAACTGTAAACTTAATAAGTTAGTGATCAGAGACTACTGATGTAAGAGGCATGATGTCAAATTTTGTGACAGCAGTACCACATGTGAGAACCAAATCCAGGTTATTTCCACTAATGTGCGTCAAGTCCTGAATGCATTGCTGATTCCTAATGCATCAACAGTTTCCATAAATGATTTGCAGAGGGGATCAGAAGGCTTATTTATATGAACGTTAAAGTCACCAATAATCAGAATGTTATCTGCACTAGTTGACAAGTTAGAGATAAACTCACCACATTCATATAAGAAGTCAGAGTATGGGGGCCAGGGGGCCTATATACAGTGACAAAGTAATACGGCTGATTTTTATTCTTCTGACCTTGGCAATACGTAGCATCGTGGTCAGAGTGGAGAATCAGATGATCAGAGCAACAACCCCATCGTGCTTTGCATCACAAGTGACTAAATGTGTACACCGGTGGGCAGGCCTCATTTAAGGGGAGGACAGCTGTAGGTTTAAGCCAAGTTTCACATAACCCAATCATATCTAAGTGATGATCCATAATTAGATCATTAATCAACAATCAATGGTGTTGACAGTTGGACTGTTTGGATTTATGGGTGGTTCCAGACTAGAATATATAATATGCCTGAAAGTAGATTTAGGTTTCAGACATTCCACGCAGGTTGTAGGCAGCAGACACAAAATATTTGATATTGCTGGAACAGCCAACGGACCATCCTCAATTTCAGTGTCATTCAGTGTAGTAATGGGTATTAAGTTTGCAAAACATATCCCGCTATGATTTTTATGGCCATGTCTGCAGAAACAGGCCACAGTCTCAGCTGGACAAATATCCCTCCCTGCCACATAAACTGCACTATCACCATAGTGGATTTTCTACACTAATTTCCCTGCTAAGCTAATGGATTCTACAGCCATGTTTGTCAAAAGCCTTGCAGGGTCTCTAATCACCTGCTCTGTGGCCTGCTGTAAATTCCTAATGTTACCCTCCCTGTAGAGCTCTATGTTCGCAGACAAGATGGTGGTGCCTTCCCCAGTAGGGTGAAGGTCGTCTGGCATCAGCAAGCCACGCTGGCCCCAATCAATCAATAATAATAGACTATTAATTGACACAGACACATCTTTCTGGCAGGATCACAAGTCCTCTCTATGTCCATTTTTGTGACCTCTGAGTGATTCATCCTGACATCATTGGCACCGATGTGAATAACTATGCTTCCTGTTCCGGAGCACAGCGGTGTTTTTCTGTATCTGTTAGCTGTTTAATCTGCGCAGTTAGATTGATCTAGTTATCTAGATTACGATTTGTTTCCCAGTGTAATCTTTACGTGCCTTAACTAAAGCACTCCTTCTGCTGAATCACCTCTAAATTATTTACACATTATTCACTTTGCGTGTTTTTAGGAATCCGCTAGCTTAGCGTAGCTACTAGCTCTTAGCCGATTTAACATGGCGGCTTCTCCTGTCTCTCCTGCACTTTTCTGCTCTGGGTGTGAAATGTTTAGTTATTCCTCGGCCTCCTTTAGCAGTAACGGTACTTGTAATAAGTGTAGCTTATTCGTAGCTTTGGAGGCTAGGCTGGGCGAATTGGAGACTCGGCTCCGCACCGTGGAAAATTCTACAGCTAGCCAGGCCCCTGTAGTCGGTGCGGACCAAGGTAGCTTAGCCGCCGTTAGTTACCCCCTGGCAGATCCCGAGCAGCCGGGAAAGCAGGCCGACTGGGTGACTGTGAGGAGGAAGCGTAGCCCTAAACAGAAGCCCCGTGTACACCGCCAACCCGTTCACGTCCATAACCGTTTTTCCCCACTCGACGACACACCCGCCGAGGATCAAACTCTGGTTATTGGCGACTCTGTTTTGAGAAATGTGAAGTTAGCGACACCAGCAACCATAGTCAATTGTCTTCTGGGGGCCAGAGCAGGCGACATTGAAGGAAATTTGAAACTGCTGGCTAAGCGTAAATTTGGTAAGATTGTAATTCACGTCGGCAGTAATGACACCCGGTTACGCCAATCGGAGGTCACTAAAATTAACATTAAATCGGTGTGTAACTTTGCAAAAACAATGTCGGACTCTGTAGTTTTCTCTGGGCCCCTCCCCAATCAGACCGGGAGTGACATGTTTAGCCGCATGTTCTCCTTGAATTGCTGGCTGTCTGAGTGGTGTCCAAAAAATGAGGTGGGCTTCATAGATAATTGGCAAAGCTTCTGGGGAAAACCTGGTCTTGTTAGGAGAGACGGCATCCATCCCACTTTGGATGGAGCAGCTCTCATTTCTAGAAATCTGGCTAATTTTCTTAAATCCTCCAAACCGTGACTATCCAGGGTTGGGACCAGGAAGCAGAGTTGTAGTCTTACACACCTCTCTGCAGCTTCTCTCCCCCTGCCATCCCCTCATTACCCCATCCCCGTAGAGACGGTGCCTGCTCCCAGACTACCAATAACCAGCAAAAATCTATTTAAGCATAAAAATTCAAAAAGAAAAAATAATATAGCACCTTCAACTGCACCACAGACTAAAACAGTTAAATGTGGTCTATTAAACATTAGGTCTCTCTCTTCTAAGTCCCTGTTGGTAAATGATATAATAATTGATCAACATATTGATTTATTCTGCCTTACAGAAACCTGGTTACAGCAGGATGAATATGTTAGTTTAAATGAGTCAACACCCCCGAGTCACACTAACTGTCAGAATGCTCGTAGCACGGGCCGGGGCGGAGGATTAGCAGCAATCTTCCATTCCAGCTTATTAATTAATCAAAAACCCAGACAGAGCTTTAATTCATTTGAAAGCTTGACTCTTAGTCTTGTCCATCCAAATTGGAAGTCCCAAAAACCAGTTTTATTTGTTATTATCTATCGTCCACCTGGTCGTTACTGTGAGTTTCTCTATGAATTTTCAGACCTTTTGTCTGACTTAGTGCTTAGCTCAGATAAGATAATTATAGTGGGCGATTTTAACATCCACACAGATGCTGAGAATGACAGCCTCAACACTGCATTTAATCTATTATTAGACTCTATTGGCTTTGCTCAAAAAGTAAATGAGTCCACCCACCACTTTAATCATATCTTAGATCTTGTTCTGACTTATGGTATGGAAATAGAAGACTTAACAGTATTCCCTGAAAACTCCCTTCTGTCTGATCATTTCTTAATAACATTTACATTTACTCTGATGGACTACCCAGCAGTGGGGAATAAGTTTCATTACACTAGAAGTCTTTCAGAAAGCGCTGTAACTAGGTTTAAGGATATGATTCCTTCTTTATGTTCTCTAATGCCATATACCAACACAGTGCAGAGTAGCTACCTAAACTCTGTAAGTGAGATAGAGTATCTCGTCAATAGTTTTACATCCTCATTGAAGACAACTTTGGATGCTGTAGCTCCTCTAAAAAAGAGAGCTTTAAATCAGAAGTGCCTGACTCCGTGGTATAACTCACAAACTCATAGCTTAAAGCAGATAACCCGTAAGTTGGAGAGGAAATGGCGTCTCACTAATTTAGAAGATCTTCACTTAGCCTGGAAAAAGAGTCTGTTGCTCTATAAAAAAAGCCCTCCGTAAAGCTAGGACATCTTTCTACTCATCACTAATTGAAGAAAATAAGAACAACCCCAGGTTTCTTTTCAGCACTGTAGCCAGGCTGACAAAGAGTCAGAGCTCTATTGAGCTGAGTATTCCATTAACTTTAACTAGTAATGACTTCATGACTTTCTTTGCTAACAAAATTTTAACTATTAGAGAAAAAATTACTCGTAACCATCCCAAAGACGTATCGTTATCTTTGGCTGCTTTCAGTGATGCCTGTATTTGGTTAGACTCTTTCTCTCCGATTGTCCTGTCTGAGTTATTTTCATTAGTTACTTCATCCAAACCATCAACATGTTTATTAGACCCCATTCCTACCAGGCTGCTCAAGGAAGCCCTACCATTATTTAATGCTTCGATCTTAAATATGATCAATCTATCTTTGTTAGTTGGCTATGTACCACAGGCTTTTAAGGTGGCAGTAATTAAGCCATTACTTAAAAAGCCATCACTTGACCCAGCTATCTTAGCTAATTATAGGCCAATCTCCAACCTTCCTTTTCTCTCAAAAATTCTTGAAAGGGTAGTTGTAAAACAGCTAACTGATCATCTGCAGAGGAATGGTCTATTTGAAGAGTTTCAGTCAGGTTTTAGAATTCATCATAGTACAGAAACAGCATTAGTGAAGGTTACAAATGATCTTCTTATGGCCTCGGACAGTGGACTCATCTCTGTGCTTGTTCTGTTAGACCTCAGTGCTGCTTTTGATACTGTTGACCATAAAATTTTATTACAGAGATTAGAGCATGCCATAGGTATTAAAGGCACTGCGCTGCGGTGGTTTGAATCATATTTGTCTAATAGATTACAATTTGTTCATGTAAATGGGGAATCTTCTTCACAGACTAAAGTTAATTATGGAGTTCCACAAGGTTCTGTGCTAGGACCAATTTTATTCACTTTATACATGCTTCCCTTAGGCAGTATTATTAGACGGTATTGCTTAAATTTTCATTGTTACGCAGATGATACCCAGCTTTATCTATCCATGAAGCCAGAGGACACACACCAATTAGCTAAACTGCAGGATTGTCTTACAGACATAAAGACATGGATGACCTCTAATTTCCTGCTTTTAAACTCAGATAAAACTGAAGTTATTGTACTTGGCCCCACAAATCTTAGAAACATGGTGTCTAACCAGATCCTTACTGTGGATGGCATTACCCTGACCTCTAGTAATACTGTGAGAAATCTTGGAGTCATTTTTGATCAGGATATGTCATTCAAAGCGCATATTAAACAAATATGTAGGACTGCTTTTTTGCATTTACGCAATATCTCTAAAATCAGAAAGGTCTTGTCTCAGAGTGATGCTGAAAAACTAATTCATGCATTTATTTCCTCTAGGCTGGACTATTGTAATTCATTATTATCAGGTTGTCCTAAAAGTTCCCTAAAAAGCCTTCAGTTAATTCAAAATGCTGCAGCTAGAGTACTGACGGGGACTAGAAGGAGAGAGCATATCTCACCCATATTGGCCTCTCTTCATTGGCTTCTTGTTAATTCTAGAATAGAATTTAAAATTCTTCTTCTTACTTATAAGGTTTTGAATAATCAGGTCCCATCTTATCTTAGGGACCTCGTAGTACCATATCACCCCAATAGAGCGCTTCGCTCTCAGACTGCAGGCTTACTTGTAGTTCCTAGGGTTTGTAAGAGTAGAATGGGATGCAGAGCCTTCAGCTTTCAGGCTCCTCTCCTGTGGAACCAGCTCCCAATTCAGATCAGGGAGACAGACACCCTCTCTACTTTTAAGATTAGGCTTAAAACTTTCCTTTTTGCTAAAGCTTATGGTTAGGGCTGGATCAGGTGACCCTGAACCATCCCTTAGTTATGCTGCTATAGACGTAGACTGCTGGGGGGTTCCCATGATGCACTGTTTCTTTCTCTTTTTGCTCTGTATGCACCACTCTGCATTTAATCATTAGTGATCGATCTCTGCTCCCCTCCACAGCATGTCTTTTTCCTGGTTCTCTCCCTCAGCCCCAACCAGTCCCAGCAGAAGACTGCCCCTCCCTGAGCCTGGTTCTGCTGGAGGTTTCTTCGTGTTAAAAGGGAGTTTTTCCTTCCCACTGTAGCCAAGTGCTTGCTCACAGGGGGTCGTTTTGACCGTTGGGGTTTTACATAATTATTGTATGGCCTTGCCTTACAATATAAAGCGCCTTGGGGCAACTGTTTGTTGTGATTTGGCGCTATATAAAAAAATTGATTGATTGATTGATTGACTATATCTTATGTCATGTTCCTTTGTCTGTCTACCCTTCTGCAGTGTCAGCACCCTAAGATGGGAGGCAATGTCAGGAGCTCTGGCCCCAGGAATACATTTAACGTCAGACGGCATCTGTAACCTGACTTTGCGGGTGATAGAATCCCCTATCACTAAAGGCTGGCATTTTGGCCTGGAGATAGGAGTGGAAATCACCCGTGGGCTCAAAAACCGGTTCACAGTTTACAGTGGCGAGTGCGATCAGGGTACCACAACCGGTCACCAAGCCCTATGTGACTTTATTTGCCTAACCGCAGTCCGAAAGCTGTCCTCCACAGGTGGTGTTTGTAGGCTGATGCTCATGGGCAACCTAGCCGGTCCAACACTAACCTCGTCTGGAGTGCCCATACCATCTATCGCCACTGAGCTCAGAAGCTGTTCTTGCTTACAGACATGGCTCTCTAATAGAGCCATCCTGTCTTCCACCATCACGCAGGATTTATGTCAAGTGTAAAGTAGTGTACTTTGTGCACCAGAAAATTCAAGAGTATAGCCAAGCTAGCGTGAGCTGACCGCTAATGAAAATGCTAACCACTCCTAAGATTCACACGGGAGTAAAATAATGAGATAAAATTCACAGTAGTTACACTGAAAAACTAACAGAAGTGTTAGATTGGTAGAAACAGTAATAAAAGAAACGGGGGGTGGGGGGGTGGGCGGTGAAGTGCTAACTGCTAGTGATTCACAACAGGAAGACTGTAGTTTAATGAGATTTACAGTAGATGCACTTAAAAACTAAAAGAAGTGTTAAACATAAATAAAAAACAAATGCGACCGTGTAGAGATTAGAAGAGCATCACAACAGCAAACAGTCCGTTGCAGTATCTGTCTATGACCCACTTAAAATGGGTACGCTGTCACACTGTGAACCCTGGCTGTGGTGCGTCACCAGGACCCACAGCACTCTGGGTCAGACTGCACAGGGCTCGCCCCCTTGATGACCCACTGTTCATCACGTCCTGCAGCTCGGTCAGAGCTTCACACAATACAGATATCAACTCAGAATCAAATCAGGTATGTTATCAGGACCAAGTGTCAGTCACCAGGATCAAACATTCAGGGTTGGGTCAACCTCTGGGTCAGAGGCGGTGGCGTGAGTGCTGTTCTGATTTTGAAGTGTACGATGCGTGGTCATTTTGTCCCCCATCTCTAAGACTTCAATGCTCTTTGTCTTTGCGCTGTCCAGCACGGCGGCCACACCTTCAAGCCTCTGGTGGAGATCTATGAGCAGCACGTGACCAAGGTGAAGGATGAGGTGGCCAAACTGCGCCGCCGCCACATGGAGCTCATCAGCCTGGTGCAGGAAGTGGTAAGGACAGCTTCCTGCCATCTGTGTTCCACAACAACACCACGGCAGCACGCCGAGTCTGTCTACCACGATGTTTCTGACCATTACCACGTCATCACATGACTTCATTATCAAATCTTTCCTACCAATCAGATTACGGCTCTGAACTGGAGGATAAAACCGGTGATCCCGGCCCCGTGTTTTTGCCGTATCAGCGTTGAATGTGTTCTGCAGCAGCTCAGAATTTAAAAACAACTCCTGTCTTCTCGCCGTGTCGCACAGCGTCGTAAGCACACAACAACAGGAGCAGCTCATCCGCAGGGAGCTTTACAAACATAGTGACGCCTTGTTTTCTCGCTCTTCGCGTTCTTGGCTTGGCATTCTTCTCTCACATAAATGGTAAATGGACTACATTTATATTGCACTTTTCTGTCTGCATCAGTCACTCAAAGCCCTTTACAATAATGTCTCACATTCACCCCGATATCAGGCTGCTGACATTCAAGGTGTTCACTACACACCTAGAGCAACTATGGGATTAAGGACCTTGCCCAAGGGCCCTTAGTGATTTTCTGATCTGGCTGGGATTTGAACTGAGGATCCTCTGGTCTCAAGCCCAATGCTTAACCACTAGACCATCACCTCCCCTAACATGGTGTCGCATGCATTGCACGAGGATTTTGAGCCTTTCAAGGTTGGCAAGGCGAGAAGGGTACTTGTCACTCAGTGCCACACAGTGTCACACAGTGTCACTCAGTGCCACACAGTGTCACACAGTGTCACTCAGTGCCACACAGTGTCACTCAGTGCCACTCAGTGACACACAGTGTCACTCAGTGCCACACAGTGCCACACACTCCCAGAGCCACTGTGTGTGTCGGATTGCCCTCTGAAGTCCCTGCAGCTCCTAACATGCCAGAAATGGGTGAGCAAATAACAACAGATGAAATGACACTGTGAGTGACACAATGAGGATGTGGCATCCCCCATGAGAGACACGCACGAGCTGCCATAGCAGCGCACCAAAATAACAGAGATTATTGGTGAGAGACAGCACTTCTGGAAGTGGCTGAGGGAGTCCAGTAGTCATGGCTCATGGTCAGCGGGCTGGACAAACCTGTCCGTCTTTTCTCTTCAAAATCAGGACCACAATGAGAATAAAGGCACCTTGACACTTGCACTGGCACAGAATCTGGCATTCCATTGAGTAAACCCATCGTAAACTGTTGTAAACTGTAGATGAACTGTGTGCGGCTGCGTGCCAGTGTGCAAAGAAATTCTGAAATGTTAAAAATTTCTGTGAGAGAGATGGTTTCATCAGCCAAGTTCTGAGAGCAAATGCGTCATCAGCCACGAAATGATTAATATTGCGTGGAGACAAAGCGGGACACATTGGCATGACGAATTGCACGGCAGTGTGGGGATGAAATTTGTGCAAATGTCAAAGTGCCTTAAGACTCGTGCTGGCAGCTGTGAGCCACGTGCACACACTATCATACTGCATGCGCAGAGGTTGAGTGGGTGAGTGCCCTGTTCAGTTTTCTTTCTTTTGTATTTTTTCTCTGCTCTTTAGTGGAGACAGGCCAGGATTTGTTATCATTTATTTATTCATGTTTTCTTATTTTTTTATTTTCTGTTGTTTTTTTTTTGTGTGTTTAATTGACTTGGTGCAGCCGTGAGAGCGCCACATGGCTGCACTCAGCAGAGTGTGCCGCATGGCATTCGAGGGGCACTCATACAACGGGTGCTGACATCTTCGCCCCACGTCCATGCCAAATACCGCCAGCATTCGGATGACATGCACCGGTGGGGTCGTTGTACCACTTCAGTGAGATGACAACTGTGTTTGGTTGCTAGTTTGTGACTCAAACTACTCTCAGACAGTTGCAGCCCAGTGACATAGGACCTGGACTGTTCAGACCAGGGGCTCATTCAGTCGGAAATGAGACTACAGACTACAGCTGCTACTACTATGACTACTACTAATAAATGTTTCTCAATTTTACAATTTGCCTGAATTTTACTACAATTTAATTAATAAACCATATAAAATATGTTAAGTTAATTTAACTTTTCTGCGTAACTAAAGTGGGATGTGTCATTAACGTAACGCAAAAATCTGCAGAATAAGAACGTGCGCGTTACAGAGTGAGATACGGCGTCATCGACTTAACGCAAAGGAACTGCAGAAATAGAGCGTGCACGTTACAGAGTGAGATACGGCGTCATCGACTTAACGCAAAGGAACTGCAGAATAAGAGCGTGCACGTTACAGAGTGAGATACGGCGTCACCGACTTAACGCAAAGGAACTGCAGAAATAGAGCGTGCACGTTAGAGTGAGATACGGGTCATCGACTTAACGCAAAGGAACTGCAGAATTAGAGCGTGCACGTTACAGAGTGAGATACGGCGTCACCGACTTAACGCAAAGGAACTGCAGAATAAGAGCGTGCACGTTACAGAGTGAGATACGGCGTCACCGACTTAACGCAAAGGAACTGCAGAATAAGAGCGTGCACGTTACAGAGTGAGATACGGCGTCATCGACTTAATGCAAAGGAACTGCAGAAATAGAGCGTGCATGTTACAGAGTGAGATACGGTGTCACCGACTTAACGCAAAGGAACTGCAGAACTAGAGCGTGCACGTCACAGAGTGAGATACGGTGTCACCGACTTAACGTTGAAGAAATGCAGAATAAGAGCGTGCACGTCACAGAGTGAGATACTGCGTCACCGACGTAACGTTGAAGAAATGCAGAATAAGAGCGTGCACGTCACAGAGTGAGATACGGCGTCATCGACTTAACGTTGAAGAAATGCAGAATAAGAGCGTGCACGTCACAGAGTGAGATACGGCGTCATCGACTTAACGTAGAAGAACTGCACAATAAGAGCGTGCACGTCACAGAGTGAGATACGGCGTCATCGACTTAACGTTGAAGAAATACAGAATAAGAGCGTGCACGTCACAGAGTGAGATACGCCGTCACTGACTTAACGTTGAAGAAATACAGAATAAGAGCATGCACGTCACAGAATGAGATACGGCATCATCGACTTAATGCAGAAACACTGCAGAATAAGAGCGTGCACGTCACAGAGTGAGATATGGCGTCACCGACTTAACGCAAAGGAACTACAGAATAAGAGCGTGCATGTTACAGAGTGAGATACAGCGTCACCGACTTAACGCAAAGGAACTACAGAATAAGAGCGTGCACGTCACAGAGTGAGATACGTCGTCATCGACTTAACGTTGAAGAAATGCAGAATAAGAGCGTGCACGTCACAGAGTGAGATACGGCGTCATCGACTTAACGTTGAAGAAATGCAGAATAAGAGCGTGCACGTCACAGAGTGAGATACGGCGTCAACGACTTAACGTTGAAGAAATGCAGAATAAGAGCGTGCACGTCACAGAGTGAGATACGCCGTCACTGACTTAACGTTGAAGAAATACAGAATAAGAGCGTGCACGTCACAGAATGAGATATGGCGTCACCGACTTAACGCAAAGGAACTACAGAATAAGAGCGTGCATGTTACAGAGTGAGATACGGCATCACCGACTTAACGCAAAGGAGCTGCAGAATTAGTGAGTGCACGTTACAGAGTGAGATACGGCGTCACAGACTTAACGCAATGGAACTGCAGAATAAGAGCATGCACGTTACAGAGTGAGATACGCCGTCACAGACTTAACGTAGAAGAACTGCAAAATAAGAGTGTGCACGTTACAGAGTGAGATACGGCGTCATCGACTTCACGCAGAAGAACTGCAGAATAAGAGCGTGCACGTTACAGAGTGACATACGGCGTCATCGACTTCACGCAGAAGAACTGCAGAATAAGAGCGTGCACGTTACAGAATGAGATACGGCATCATCGACTTAATGCAGAAACACTGCAGAATAAGAGTGTGCACGTCACAGAGTGAGATATGGCGTCACCGACTTAATGCAGAAACACTGCAGAATAAGAGCGTGCACGTCACAGAGTGAGATACGGCATCATCGACTTAATGCAGAAACACTGCAGAATAAGAGCGTGCACGTTACAGAATGAGATACGGCATCATCGACTTAACGTAGAAGAAATGCCGAATAAGAGCGTGCACGTCAGAGTGAGATACGACGTCACCGACTTAATGTAGAAGAAATGCCGAATAAGAGCGTGCACGTCACAGAGTGAGATACGACGTCATCGACTTAACGTTGAAGAAATGCAGAATAAGAGCGTGCACGTCACAGAGTGAGATACGGCGTCATCGACTTAACGTTGAAGAAATGCAGAATAAGAGCGTGCACGTCACAGAGTGAGATACTGCGTCACCGACTTAACGTTGAAGAAATGCAGAATAAGAGCGTGCACGTCACAGAGTGAGATACGGCGTCACCGACGTAACGTTGAAGAAATGCAGAATAAGAGCGTGCACGTCACAGAGTGAGATACGGCGTCATCGACGTAACGTTGAAGAAATGCAGAATAAGAGCGTGCACGTCACAGAGTGAGATACGGCGTCATTGACTTAACGTAGAAGAACTGCACAATAAGAGCGTGCACGTCACAGAGTGAGATACGGCGTCATCGACTTAACGTTGAAGAAATGCAGAATAAGAGCGTGCACGTCACAGAGTGAGATACGGCGTCATCGACGTAACGTTGAAGAAATGCAGAATAAGAGCGTGCACGTCACAGAGTGAGATACGACGTCATCGACTTAACGTTGAACAAATGCAGAATAAGAGCGTGCACGTCACAGAGTGAGATACGGCGTCATCGACTTAACGTTGAAGAAATGCAGAATAAGAGCGTGCACGTCACAGAGTGAGATACTGCGTCACCGACTTAACGTTGAAGAAATGCAGAATAAGAGCGTGCACGTCACAGAGTGAGATACGGCGTCACCGACGTAACGTTGAAGAAATGCAGAATAAGAGCGTGCACGTCACAGAGTGAGATACGGCGTCATCGACGTAACGTTGAAGAAATGCAGAATAAGAGCGTGCACGTCACAGAGTGAGATACGGCGTCATTGACTTAACGTAGAAGAACTGCACAATAAGAGCGTGCACGTCACAGAGTGAGATACGGCGTCACCGACTTAACGCAAAGGAACTGCAGAATAAGAGCGTGCACGTTACAGAGTGAGATACGGCGTCACCGACTTAACGCAAAGGAACTGCAGAATAAGAGCGTGCACGTTACAGAGTGAGATACGGCGTCATCGACTTAACGCAAAGGAACTGCAGAAATAGAGCGTGCACGTTACAGAGTGAGATACGGCGTCATCGACTTAACGCAAAGGAACTGCAGAAATAGAGCGTGCACGTTACAGAGTGAGATACGGTGTCACCGACTTAACGCAAAGGAACTGCAGAACTAGAGCGTGCACGTCACAGAGTGAGATACGGCGTCACCGACTTAACGTTGAAGAAATGCAGAATAAGAGCGTGCACGTCACAGAGTGAGATACGGCGTCACCGACTTAACGTTGAAGAAATGCAGAATAAGAGCGTGCACGTCACAGAGTGAGATACGGCGTCACCGACTTAACGTTGAAGAAATGCAGAATAAGAGCGTGCACGTCACAGAGTGAGATACGGCGTCATCGACTTAACGTTGAAGAAATGCAGAATAAGAGCGTGCACGTCACAGAGTGAGATACGGCGTCATCGACTTAACGTAGAAGAACTGCACAATAAGAGCGTGCACGTCACAGAGTGAGATACGGCGTCATCGACTTAACGTTGAAGAAATACAGAATAAGAGCGTGCACGTCACAGAGTGAGATACGCCGTCACTGACTTAACGTTGAAGAAATACAGAATAAGAGCATGCACGTCACAGAATGAGATACGGCATCATCGACTTAATGCAGAAACACTGCAGAATAAGAGCGTGCACGTCACAGAGTGAGATATGGCGTCACCGACTTAACGCAAAGGAACTACAGAATAAGAGCGTGCATGTTACAGAGTGAGATACAGCGTCACCGACTTAACGCAAAGGAACTACAGAATAAGAGCGTGCACGTCACAGAGTGAGATACGTCGTCATCGACTTAACGTTGAAGAAATGCAGAATAAGAGCGTGCACGTCACAGAGTGAGATACGGCGTCATCGACTTAACGTTGAAGAAATGCAGAATAAGAGCGTGCACGTCACAGAGTGAGATACGGCGTCATCGACTTAACGTTGAAGAAATGCAGAATAAGAGCGTGCACGTCACAGAGTGAGATACGCCGTCACTGACTTAACGTTGAAGAAATACAGAATAAGAGCGTGCACGTCACAGAATGAGATATGGCGTCACCGACTTAACGCAAAGGAACTACAGAATAAGAGCGTGCATGTTACAGAGTGAGATACGGCATCACCGACTTAACGCAAAGGAGC
Organism: Thalassophryne amazonica; assembly: GCF_902500255.1. NCBI lineage: Eukaryota > Metazoa > Chordata > Actinopteri > Batrachoidiformes > Batrachoididae > Thalassophryne > Thalassophryne amazonica. The sequence goes on along the minus strand of NW_022986260.1, from coordinate 289,690 downwards.
TGCAGAATTAGTGAGTGCACGTTACAGAGTGAGATACGGCGTCACAGACTTAACGCAATGGAACTGCAGAATAAGAGCGTGCACGTCACAGAGTGAGATACGCCGTCACAGACTTAACGCAATGGAACTGCAGAATAAGAGCGTGCACGTTACAGAGTGAGATACGCCGTCACAGACTTAACGTAGAAGAACTGCAAAATAAGAGTGTGCACGTTACAGAGTGAGATACGGCGTCATCGACTTCACGCAGAAGAACTGCAGAATAAGAGCGTGCACGTTACAGAGTGACATACGGCGTCATCGACTTCACGCAGAAGAACTGCAGAATAAGAGCGTGCACGTTACAGAATGAGATACGGCATCATCGACTTAATGCAGAAACACTGCAGAATAAGAGTGTGCACGTCACAGAGTGAGATATGGCGTCACCGACTTAATGCAGAAACACTGCAGAATAAGAGCGTGCACGTCACAGAGTGAGATACGGCATCATCGACTTAATGCAGAAACACTGCAGAATAAGAGCGTGCACGTTACAGAATGAGATACGGCATCATCGACTTAACGTAGAAGAAATGCCGAATAAGAGCGTGCACGTCACAGAGTGAGATACGACGTCACCGACTTAATGTAGAAGAAATGCCGAATAAGAGCGTGCACGTCACAGAGTGAGATACGACGTCATCGACTTAACGTTGAAGAAATGCAGAATAAGAGCGTGCACGTCACAGAGTGAGATACGGCGTCATCGACTTAACGTTGAAGAAATGCAGAATAAGAGCGTGCACGTCACAGAGTGAGATACGGCGTCACCGACTTAACGTTGAAGAAATGCAGAATAAGAGCGTGCACGTCACAGAGTGAGATACGGCGTCACCGACGTAACGTTGAAGAAATGCAGAATAAGAGCGTGCACGTCACAGAGTGAGATACGGCGTCATCGACGTAACGTTGAAGAAATGCAGAATAAGAGCGTGCACGTCACAGAGTGAGATACGGCGTCATCGACTTAACGTAGAAGAACTGCACAATAAGAGCGTGCACGTCACAGAGTGAGATACGGCGTCATCGACTTAACGTTGAAGAAATGCAGAATAAGAGCGTGCACGTCACAGAGTGAGATACGGCGTCATCGACTTCACGCAGAAGAACTGCAGAATAAGAGCGTGCACGTTACAGAATGAGATACGGCATCATCGACTTAATGCAGAAACACTGCAGAATAAGAGCGTGCACGTCACAGAGTGAGATATGGCGTCACCGACTTAACGCAAAGGAACTACAGAATAAGAGCGTGCATGTTACAGAGTGAGATACGGCGTCACCGACTTAACGCAAAGGAACTACAGAATAAGAGCGTGCACGTCACAGAGTGAGATACGACGTCACCGACTTAATGTAGAAGAAATGCCGAATAAGAGCGTGCACGTCACAGAGTGAGATACGACGTCATCGACTTAACGTTGAAGAAATGCAGAATAAGAGCGTGCACGTCACAGAGTGAGATACGGCGTCATCGACTTAACGTTGAAGAAATGCAGAATAAGAGCGTGCACGTCACAGAGTGAGATACGGCGTCACCGACGTAACGTTGAAGAAATGCAGAATAAGAGCGTGCACGTCACAGAGTGAGATACGACGTCATCGACTTAACGTTGAACAAATGCAGAATAAGAGCGTGCACGTCACAGAGTGAGATACGGCGTCATCGACTTAACGTTGAAGAAATGCAGAATAAGAGCGTGCACGTCACAGAGTGAGATACTGCGTCACCGACTTAACGTTGAAGAAATGCAGAATAAGAGCGTGCACGTCACAGAGTGAGATACGGCGTCATCGACTTAACGTTGAAGAAATGCAGAATAAGAGCGTGCACGTCACAGAGTGAGATACGACGTCATCGACTTAACGTTGAACAAATGCAGAATAAGAGCGTGCACGTCACAGAGTGAGATACGGCGTCATCGACTTAACGTTGAAGAAATGCAGAATAAGAGCGTGCACGTCACAGAGTGAGATACTGCGTCACCGACTTAACGTTGAAGAAATGCAGAATAAGAGCGTGCACGTCACAGAGTGAGATACGGCGTCACCGACGTAACGTTGAAGAAATGCAGAATAAGAGCGTGCACGTCACAGAGTGAGATACGGCGTCATCGACGTAACGTTGAAGAAATGCAGAATAAGAGCGTGCACGTCACAGAGTGAGATACGGCGTCATTGACTTAACGTAGAAGAACTGCACAATAAGAGCGTGCACGTCACAGAGTGAGATACGGCGTCACCGACTTAACGCAAAGGAACTGCAGAATAAGAGCGTGCACGTTACAGAGTGAGATACGGCGTCACCGACTTAACGCAAAGGAACTGCAGAATAAGAGCGTGCACGTTACAGAGTGAGATACGGCGTCATCGACTTAACGCAAAGGAACTGCAGAAATAGAGCGTGCACGTTACAGAGTGAGATACGGCGTCATCGACTTAACGCAAAGGAACTGCAGAAATAGAGCGTGCACGTTACAGAGTGAGATACGGTGTCACCGACTTAACGCAAAGGAACTGCAGAACTAGAGCGTGCACGTCACAGAGTGAGATACGGCGTCACCGACTTAACGTTGAAGAAATGCAGAATAAGAGCGTGCACGTCACAGAGTGAGATACGGCGTCACCGACTTAACGTTGAAGAAATGCAGAATAAGAGCGTGCACGTCACAGAGTGAGATACGGCGTCACCGACTTAACGTTGAAGAAATGCAGAATAAGAGCGTGCACGTCACAGAGTGAGATACGGCGTCATCGACTTAACGTTGAAGAAATGCAGAATAAGAGCGTGCACGTCACAGAGTGAGATACGGCGTCATCGACTTAACGTAGAAGAACTGCACAATAAGAGCGTGCACGTCACAGAGTGAGATACGGCGTCATCGACTTAACGTTGAAGAAATACAGAATAAGAGCGTGCACGTCACAGAGTGAGATACGCCGTCACTGACTTAACGTTGAAGAAATACAGAATAAGAGCATGCACGTCACAGAATGAGATACGGCATCATCGACTTAATGCAGAAACACTGCAGAATAAGAGCGTGCACGTCACAGAGTGAGATATGGCGTCACCGACTTAACGCAAAGGAACTACAGAATAAGAGCGTGCATGTTACAGAGTGAGATACAGCGTCACCGACTTAACGCAAAGGAACTACAGAATAAGAGCGTGCACGTCACAGAGTGAGATACGTCGTCATCGACTTAACGTTGAAGAAATGCAGAATAAGAGCGTGCACGTCACAGAGTGAGATACGGCGTCATCGACTTAACGTTGAAGAAATGCAGAATAAGAGCGTGCACGTCACAGAGTGAGATACGGCGTCATCGACTTAACGTTGAAGAAATGCAGAATAAGAGCGTGCACGTCACAGAGTGAGATACGCCGTCACTGACTTAACGTTGAAGAAATACAGAATAAGAGCGTGCACGTCACAGAATGAGATATGGCGTCACCGACTTAACGCAAAGGAACTACAGAATAAGAGCGTGCATGTTACAGAGTGAGATACGGCATCACCGACTTAACGCAAAGGAGCTGCAGAATTAGTGAGTGCACGTTACAGAGTGAGATACGGCGTCACAGACTTAACGCAATGGAACTGCAGAATAAGAGCGTGCACGTCACAGAGTGAGATACGCCGTCACAGACTTAACGCAATGGAACTGCAGAATAAGAGCGTGCACGTTACAGAGTGAGATACGCCGTCACAGACTTAACGTAGAAGAACTGCAAAATAAGAGTGTGCACGTTACAGAGTGAGATACGGCGTCATCGACTTCACGCAGAAGAACTGCAGAATAAGAGCGTGCACGTTACAGAGTGACATACGGCGTCATCGACTTCACGCAGAAGAACTGCAGAATAAGAGCGTGCACGTTACAGAATGAGATACGGCATCATCGACTTAATGCAGAAACACTGCAGAATAAGAGTGTGCACGTTACAGAGTGAGATACGGCGTCATCGACTTCACGCAGAAGAACTGCAGAATAAGAGCGTGCACGTTACAGAGTGACATACGGCGTCATCGACTTCACGCAGAAGAACTGCAGAATAAGAGCGTGCACGTCACAGAGTGAGATATGGCGTCACCGACTTAATGCAGAAACACTGCAGAATAAGAGCGTGCACGTCACAGAGTGAGATACGGCATCATCGACTTAATGCAGAAACACTGCAGAATAAGAGCGTGCACGTTACAGAATGAGATACGGCATCATCGACTTAACGTAGAAGAAATGCCGAATAAGAGCGTGCACGTCACAGAGTGAGATACGACGTCACCGACTTAATGTAGAAGAAATGCCGAATAAGAGCGTGCACGTCACAGAGTGAGATACGACGTCATCGACTTAACGTTGAAGAAATGCAGAATAAGAGCGTGCACGTCACAGAGTGAGATACGGCGTCATCGACTTAACGTTGAAGAAATGCAGAATAAGAGCGTGCACGTCACAGAGTGAGATACGGCGTCACCGACTTAACGTTGAAGAAATGCAGAATAAGAGCGTGCACGTCACAGAGTGAGATACGGCGTCACCGACGTAACGTTGAAGAAATGCAGAATAAGAGCGTGCACGTCACAGAGTGAGATACGGCGTCATCGACGTAACGTTGAAGAAATGCAGAATAAGAGCGTGCACGTCACAGAGTGAGATACGGCGTCATTGACTTAACGTAGAAGAACTGCACAATAAGAGCGTGCACGTCACAGAGTGAGATACGGCGTCATCGACTTAACGTTGAAGAAATACAGAATAAGAGCGTGCACGTCACAGAATGAGATACGGCGTCATCGACTTCACGCAGAAGAACTGCAGAATAAGAGCGTGCACGTTACAGAATGAGATACGGCATAATCGACTTAATGCAGAAACACTGCAGAATAAGAGCGTGCACGTCACAGAGTGAGATATGGCGTCACCGACTTAACGCAAAGGAACTACAGAATAAGAGCGTGCATGTTACAGAGTGAGATACGGCGTCACCGACTTAACGCAAAGGAACTACAGAATAAGAGCGTGCACGTCACAGAGTGAGATACGACGTCACCGACTTAATGTAGAAGAAATGCCGAATAAGAGCGTGCACGTCACAGAGTGAGATACGACGTCATCGACTTAACGTTGAAGAAATGCAGAATAAGAGCGTGCACGTCACAGAGTGAGATACGGCGTCATCGACTTAACGTTGAAGAAATGCAGAATAAGAGCGTGCACGTCACAGAGTGAGATACTGCGTCACCGACTTAACGTTGAAGAAATGCAGAATAAGAGCGTGCACGTCACAGAGTGAGATACGGCGTCACCGACGTAACGTTGAAGAAATGCAGAATAAGAGCGTGCACGTCACAGAGTGAGATACGGCGTCATCGACGTAACGTTGAAGAAATGCAGAATAAGAGCGTGCACGTCACAGAGTGAGATACGGCGTCATTGACTTAACGTAGAAGAACTGCACAATAAGAGCGTGCACGTCACAGAGTGAGATACGGCGTCATCGACTTAACGTTGAAGAAATACAGAATAAGAGCGTGCACATCACAGAATGAGATACGGCGTCATCGACTTCACGCAGAAGAACTGCAGAATAAGAGCGTGCACGTTACAGAATGAGATACGGCATAATCGACTTAATGCAGAAACACTGCAGAATAAGAGCGTGCACGTCACAGAGTGAGATATGGCGTCACCGACTTAACGCAAAGGAACTACAGAATAAGAGCGTGCATGTTACAGAGTGAGATACGGCGTCACCGACTTAACGCAAAGGAACTACAGAATAAGAGTGTGCACGTCACAGAGTGAGATACGGCGTCATCGACTTAACGTTGAAGAAATGCAGAATAAGAGCGTGCACGTCACAGAGTGAGATACGTCGTCATCGACTTAACGTTGAAGAAATGCAGAATAATAGCGTGCACGTCACAGAGTGAGATACGGCGTCATCGACTTAACGTTGAAGAAATGCAGAATAAGAGCGTGCACGTCACAGAGTGAGATACGGCGTCATCGACTTAACGTAGAAGAAATGCAGAATAAGAGCATGCACGTCACAGAGTGAGATACGGCGTCATCGACTTAATGCAGAAACACTGCAGAATAAGAGCGTGCACGTCACAGAGTGAGATATGGCGTCACCGACTTAACGCAAAGGAACTGCAGAATAAGAGCGTGCACGTCACAGAGTGAGATATGGCATCACCGACTTAACGCAAAGGAACTGCAGAATAAGAGCGTGCATGTTACAGAGTGAGATACGGCGTCACCGACTTAACGTAGAAGAAATGCAGAATAAGAGCGTGCATGTTACAGAGTGAGATATGGCGTCACCGACTTAATGCAATGGAACTGCAGAATAAGAGCGTGCATGTTACAGAGTGAGATACGGCGTCACCGACTTAACGTAGAAGAAATGCAGAATAAGCGCGTGCACGTTACAGAGTGAGATACGGCGTCACCCACTTAACGCAAAGGAACTGCAGAATTAGAGCGTGCACGTTACAGAGTGAGATACGTCGTCATCGACTTAACGCAAAGGAACTGCAGAATTAGAGCGTGCACGTCACAGAGTGAGATACGGCGTCATCGACTTAACGTTGAAGAAATGCAGAATAAGAGCGTGCACGTCACAGTGAGATACGTCGTCATCGACTTAACGTTGAAGAAATGCAGAATAATAGCGTGCACGTCACAGAGTGAGATACGGCGTCATCGACTTAACGTTGAAGAAATGCAGAATAAGAGCGTGCACGTCACAGAGTGAGATACGGCGTCATCGACTTAACGTAGAAGAAATGCAGAATAAGAGCATGCACGTCACAGAGTGAGATACGGCGTCATCGACTTAATGCAGAAACACTGCAGAATAAGAGCGTGCACGTCACAGAGTGAGATATGGCGTCACCGACTTAACGCAAATGAACTGCAGAATAAGAGCGTGCACGTCACAGAGTGAGATATGGCATCACCGACTTAACGCAAAGGAACTGCAGAATAAGAGCGTGCATGTTACAGAGTGAGATACGGCGTCACCGACTTAACGTAGAAGAAATGCAGAATAAGAGCGTGCATGTTACAGAGTGAGATATGGCGTCACCGACTTAATGCAATGGAACTGCAGAATAAGAGCGTGCATGTTACAGAGTGAGATACGGCGTCACCGACTTAACGTAGAAGAAATGCAGAATAAGCGCGTGCACGTTACAGAGTGAGATACGGCGTCACCCACTTAACGCAAAGGAACTGCAGAATTAGAGCGTGCACGTCACAGAGTGAGATACGTCGTCATCGACTTTACTCATAAGAATTGCACAATTAGTCCATGCACGTTACAGAGTGAGATACGGCGTCACCGACTTAACGTAGAAGAACTGCAGAATAAGAGCGTGCACGTTACAGAGTGAGATACGGCGTCATCGACTTCACGCAGAAGAACTGCAGAATAAGAGCGTGCACGTTGCAGAGTGACATACGGCGTCATCGACTTCACGCAGAAGAACTGCAGAATAAGAGCGTGCACGTTGCAGAGTGACATACGGCGTCATCGACTTCACGCAGAAGAACTGCAGAATAAGAGCGTGCACGTTACAGAATGAGATACGGCATCATCGACTTAATGCAGAAACACTGCAGAATAAGAGCGTGCACGTTACAGAATGAGATACGGCATCATCGACTTAATGCAGAAACACTGCAGAATAAGAGCGTGCACGTCACAGAGTGAGATATGGCGTCACCGACTTAACGCAAAGGAACTGCAGAATAAGAGCGTGCATGTTACAGAGTGAGATACGGCGTCACCGACTTAACGTAGAAGAAATGCAGATAAGAGCGTGCTGTTACAGAGTGAGATATGGCGTCACCGACTTAATTGCAATGGAACTGCAGGAATAAGGTGTGCATGTTACAGATTGAGATACGGCGTCACCGACTTAACGTAGAAGAAATGCAGATATAAGCGCGTGCACGTTACAGAGTGAGTCGGCGTCACCACTTAACGCAAAGGAACTGGCAGAATTAGAGCGTGCACGTTACAGAGTTAGATACGTCGTCTCATCGACTAACGCAAAGGAACTGCAGAATTAGAGCGTGCACGTCCACAGAGTGAGATACGGCATCACCGACTTAACACAAAGGAGCTGCAGAATTAGTGCGTGCACGTTACAGAGTGAGATACGTCGTCATCGACTTTACTCATAATAATTGCAGAATTAGTGCATGCACGTTACAGAGTGAGATACGGCATCACAGACTTAACGTAGAAGAACTGCAGAATAAGATTGTGCACGTTACAGAATGAGATACGGCGTCATCGACTTCACGCAGAAGAACTGCAGAATAAGAGCGTGCACGTTACAGAATGAGATACGGCATCATCGACTTAATGCAGAAACACTGCAGAATAAGAGCGTGCACGTCAGAGTGAGATATGGCGTCACCGACTTAACGCAAAGGAACTGCAGAATAAGAGCGTGCACGTCACAGAGTGAGATACGGCGTCACCGACTTAACGTAGAAGAAATGCCGAATAAGAGCGTGCACGTCACAGAGTGAGATATGCCATCACCGACTTAACGTTGAAGAAATACAGAATAAGAGCGTGCACGTCACAGAGTGAGATATGCCGTCACCGACTTAACGTTGAAGAAATACAGAATAAGAGCGTGCACGTCACAGAGTGAGATACGGCGTCATCGACTTAACGTAGAAGAACTGCACAATAAGAGCGTGCACGTCACAGAGTGAGATACGGCGTCATCGACTTAACGTAGAAGAACTGCACAATAAGAGCGTGCACGTCACAGAGTGAGATACGGCGTCATCGACTTAACGTTGAAGAAATACAGAATAAGAGTGTGCACGTCACAGAGTGAGATACGCCGTCACTGACTTAACGTTGAAGAAATACAGAATAAGAGCGTGCACGTCACAGAGTGAGATACGGCGTCATCGACTTAATGCAGAAACACTGCAGAATAAGAGCGTGCACGTTACGGAATGAGATACGGCATCATCGACTTAATGCAGAAACACTGCAGAATAAGAGCGTGCACGTCACAGAGTGAGATACGGCGTCATCGACTTAACGTTGAAGAAATGCACAATAAGAGCGTGCACGTCACATAGTGAGATACGGCGTCATCGACTTAACGTTGAAGAAATGCAGAATAAGAGCGTGCACGTCACAGAGTGAGATACGGCGTCATCGACTTAACGTAGAAGAACTGCACAATAAGAGCGTGCACGTCACAGGGTGAGATACGGCGTCATCGACGTAACGTTGAAGAAATGCAGAATAAGAGCGTGCACGTCACAGAGTGAGATACGGCGTCACCGATTTAACGTTGAAGAAATACAGAATAAGAGTGTGCACGTCACAGAGTGAGATACGGCATCACCGACTTAACACAAAGGAGCTGCAGAATTAGTGCGTGCACGTTACAGAGTGAGATACGGCGTCACAGACTTAACGCAATGGAACTGCAGAATAAGAGCGTGCACGTCACAGAGTGAGATACGGCATCACCGACTTAACACAAAGGAGCTGCAGAATTAGTGCGTGCACGTTACAGAGTGAGATACGTCGTCATCGACTTTACTCATAATAATTGCAGAATTAGTGCATGCACGTTACAGAGTGAGATACGGCATCACAGACTTAACGTAGAAGAACTGCAGAATAAGATTGTGCACGTTACAGAATGAGATACGGCGTCATCGACTTCACGCAGAAGAACTGCAGAATAAGAGCGTGCACGTTACAGAATGAGATACGGCATCATCGACTTAATGCAGAAACACTGCAGAATAAGAGCGTGCACGTCAGAGTGAGATATGGCGTCACCGACTTAACGCAAAGGAACTGCAGAATAAGAGCGTGCACGTCACAGAGTGAGATACGGCGTCACCGACTTAACGTAGAAGAAATGCCGAATAAGAGCGCGCACGTCACAGAGTGAGATATGCCATCACCGACTTAACGTTGAAGAAATACAGAATAAGAGCGTGCACGTCACAGAGTGAGATATGCCGTCACCGACTTAACGTTGAAGAAATACAGAATAAGAGCGTGCACGTCACAGAGTGAGATACGGCGTCATCGACTTAACGTAGAAGAACTGCACAATAAGAGCGTGCACGTCACAGAGTGAGATACGGCGTCATCGACTTAACGTAGAAGAACTGCACAATAAGAGCGTGCACGTCACAGAGTGAGATACGGCGTCATCGACTTAACGTTGAAGAAATACAGAATAAGAGTGTGCACGTCACAGAGTGAGATACGCCGTCACTGACTTAACGTTGAAGAAATACAGAATAAGAGCGTGCACGTCACAGAGTGAGATACGGCGTCATCGACTTAATGCAGAAACACTGCAGAATAAGAGCGTGCACGTTACGGAATGAGATACGGCATCATCGACTTAATGCAGAAACACTGCAGAATAAGAGCGTGCACGTCACAGAGTGAGATACGGCGTCATCGACTTAACGTTGAAGAAATGCACAATAAGAGCGTGCACGTCACATAGTGAGATACGGCGTCATCGACTTAACGTTGAAGAAATGCAGAATAAGAGCGTGCACGTCACAGAGTGAGATACGGCGTCATCGACTTAACGTAGAAGAACTGCACAATAAGAGCGTGCACGTCACAGGGTGAGATACGGCGTCATCGACGTAACGTTGAAGAAATGCACAATAAGAGCGTGCACGTCACAGGGTGAGATACGGCGTCATCGACTTAACGTTGAAGAAATGCAGAATAAGAGCATGCACGTTACATGGTGAGATACGGCGTCATCGACTTAACGTTGAAGAAATGCAGAATAAGAGCGTGCACGTCACATGGTGAGATACGATGTCATCGACTTAACATTGAAGAAATGCAGAATAAGAGCGTGCACGTCACAGAGTGAGATACGCCGTCACCGACTTAACGTTGAAGAAATGCAGAATAAGAGCGTGCACGTCACAGAGTGAGATACGCCGTCACCGACTTAACGTTGAAGAAATGCAGAATAAGAGCGTGCCCGTCACAGAGTGAGATACTGCGTCACCGACGTAACGTTGAAGAAATGCAGAATAAGAGCGTGCACGTCACAGAGTGAGATACGGCGTCACCGACGTAACGTTGAAGAAATGCAGAATAAGAGCGTGCACGTCACAGAGTGAGATATGCCGTCACCGACTTAACGTTGAAGAAATACAGAATAAGAGCGTGCACGTCACAGAGTGAGATACGGCGTCATCGACTTAACGTTGAAGAAATACAGAATAAGAGCGTGCACGTCACAGAGTGAGATACGACGTCATCGACTTAACGTAGAAGAACTGCACAATAAGAGCGTGCACGTCACAGAGTGAGATACGGCGTCATCGACTTAATGTTAAAGAAACGCAGAATAAGAGCGTGCACGTCACAGAGTGAGATATGCCGTCACCGACTTAACGTTGAAGAAATACAGAATAAGAGCGTGCACGTCACAGAGTGAGATATGCCGTCACCGACTTAACGTTGAAGAAATACAGAATAAGAGCGTGCACGTCACAGAGTGAGATATGCCGTCATCGACTTAACGTTGAAGAAATACAGAATAAGAGCGTGCACGTCACAGAGTGAGATACGGCGTCATCGACTTAACGTTGAAGAAATACAGAATAAGAGCGTGCACGTCACAGAGTGAGATACGGCGTCATCGACTTAACGTAGAAGAACTGCACAATAAGAGCGTGCACGTCACAGAGTGAGATACGGCGTCATCGACTTAATGTTAAAGAAACGCAGAATAAGAGCGTGCACGTCACAGAGTGAGATATGCCGTCACCGACTTAACGTTGAAGAAATACAGAATAAGAGCGTGCACGTCACAGAGTGAGATATGCCGTCACCGACTTAACGTTGAAGAAATACAGAATAAGAGCGTGCACGTCACAGAGTGAGATACGGCGTCATCGACTTAACGTAGAAGAACTGCACAATAAGAGCGTGCACGTCACAGAGTGAGATACGGCGTCATCGACTTAATGTTAAAGAAACGCAGAATAAGAGCGTGCACGTCACAGAGTGAGATACGGCGTCATCGACTTAATGCAGAAACACTGCAGAATAAGAGCGTGCACGTCACAGAGTGAGATACGGCGTCATCGACTTAACGTTGAAGAAATGCAGAATAAGAGCGTGCACGTCACATAGTGAGATACGGCGTCATCGACTTAACGTTGAAGAAATACAGAATTAGAGCGTGCACGTCACAGAGTGAGATACGGCGTCATCGACTTAATGCAGAAACACTGCAGAATAAGAGCGTGCACATCACAGAGTGAGATACGGCGTCATCGACTTAACGTTGAAGAAATGCAGAATAAGAGCGTGCACGTCACAGAGTGAGATACGGCGTCATCGACTTAACGTTGAAGAAATGCAGAATAAGAGCGTGCACGTCACAGAGTGAGATACGGCGTCATCGACTTAACGTAGAAGAACTGCACAATAAGAGCGTGCACGTCACATGGTGAGATACAGCGTCATCGACGTAACGTTGAAGAAATGCACAATAAGAGCGTGCACGTCACAGGGTGAGATAAGGCGTCATCGACGTAACGTTGAAGAAATGCACAATAAGAGAGTGCACGTCACAGGGTGAGATACGGCATCATCGACTTAACGTTGAAGAAATGCACAATAAGAGCGTGCACGTCACATGGTGAGATACGGCGTCATCGACTTAACGTAGAAGAACTGCACAATAAGAGCGTGCACGTCACAGGGTGAGATACGGCGTCATCGACGTAACGTTGAAGAAATGCACAATAAGAGCGTGCACGTCACAGGGTGAGATACGGCGTCATCGACTTAACGTTGAAGAAATGCAGAATAAGAGCGTGCACGTCACATGGTGAGATACGGCGTCATCGACTTAACGTTGAAGAAATGCAGAATAAGAGCGTGCACGTCACATGGTGAGATACGGCGTCATCGACTTAACGTTGAAGAAATGCACAATAAGAGCGTGCACGTCACATGGTGAGATACGGCGTCATCGACTTAACGTTGAAGAAATGCACAATAAGAGCGTGCACGTCACATGGTGAGATACGGCGTCATCGACTTAACGTTGAAGAAATGCAGAATAAGAGCGTGCACGTCACATGGTGAGATACGGCGTCATCGACTTAACGTTGAAGAAATGCAGAATAAGAGCGTGCACGTCACATGGTGAGATACGGCGTCATCGACTTAACGTTGAAGAAATGCAGAATAAGAGCGTGCACGTCACATGGTGAGATACGGCGTCATCGACTTAACGTTGAAGAAATGCACAATAAGAGCGTGCACGTCACATGGTGAGATACGGCGTCATCGACTTAACGTTGAAGAAATGCACAATAAGAGCGTGCACGTCACATGGTGAGATACGGCGTCATCGACTTAACGTTGAAGAAATGCAGAATAAGAGCGTGCACGTCACATGGTGAGATACGGCGTCATCGACTTAACGTTGAAGAAATGCAGAATAAGAGCGTGCACGTCACATGGTGAGATACGGCGTCATCGACTTAACGTTGAAGAAATGCACAATAAGAGCGTGCACGTCACATGGTGAGATACGGCGTCATCGACTTAACGTTGAAGAAATGCAGAATAAGAGCGTGCACGTCACATGGTGAGATACGGCGTCATCGACTTAACGTTGAAGAAATGCAGAATAAGAGCGTGCACGTTGTTGCTAAAGAGGGTTTCTTTTGATGTTTGTTTGTTTGTTTCTGTTGTTCAGGAACGGAATGTGGAGGCCGTCAGAGGAGCCAAGGACGAGCGGGTCAGAGAGATCCGGAATGCTGTTGAGATGATGATTGCTCGACTGGACAACCAGCTGAAGAATAAACTCATCACTCTAATGGGTAGGACAGTTGAACAGTAGAACATTTGGACACTAGGACAGTCAGATAGTCGGACAGTTGGCCAGTAAGACAGTTGGACAGTTGAGCAGTTGGACAGTCAGACACACAGCTCTGCTCATTGTTGATATGCTTTTATTTTCTCTTGTGTGTGTGCATGTGTGTTTCCTGGTCGTATCCGTACTCTTTTGCCATTTCCATCCTCGTCGTTGCTCAGTTAGTTTTGCAGAGGACGTTTTCCATCTTTTGTGGATGAACCTGCATGTCTGAGTCCTGCTTCCTGTCTTTCATGTTGGTCATTTTCTCAGGTCAAAGTGCAAAGTGGGTTCAAACATCACATCAGCAGTGTTTGCTTTGACAGAAACTGTGTCCTTCAGTCAACTTGTCAGTGCACTCAGACAGGTACATGTCAAGGGTGCTTACAACCAAGGTGACATGTTTTGAGCAACAGGTGTCCTACAACATGAACACAACAAGGGGCCAGCAGCAGAACCCTGAGGTATGCCATATGTCACTGCAGGATATTTCAGTGTCGTGATGCCCTGTTGCTCTTTGGACAGCAGTCTGCAGGGATCAGTGGTGTTAAAGGTCACACTGAGGTCAGTGACTGAGGCAGAGTCTGCGGCCACAGTACGGGACCCAGATCCAGGTCCAGTTGACCCCAAAGTACAGTGCAGTGAACACTGTACTGGAAAGCTCCTTGAACTGGGTCTACTTAAAAAGGCGGTCTTGAGTTCAGTTCATGTGTACTGAGGTACTGTTCCCACATAGTGTGAGGTAGCAAAACCAGGAAGTGGACTCGTATTGAAGGTGTGATGTCATGACTGTCACAGGCTTGTCAAAGAAATAAACAAACAAACAAATGAAGAAATAAATGAATAAATCACTGTTCTGCTGAAGGATGTTCATGGTTGTAGTAGCAGGTGTTGTCCTCCTGCATGGTACCGACCCCTCACAGCTGACATGAAAACACCTAAAGTGGACAGACTTCAGAGGGGGCAGCTCTGGGGCTCAAACACAGACTGGAGTGGCCCCAGAAAGTTATTGGATATGTGTTTCTGACTCAAACAAATCCTGATAGACAACAGAGAGGAAACAAATGTCAACCAACAGGCCCCCTGGAGGCCTTCTGCTGTCTGGAAGAGAACCAGTCACCTCATCCAAATCAGAAGCCTTGAACTGGTGCTTCAACACCCAGGACGGCGCCTGAAGCAGGAGAGCGATCAGAGGGGTCACACCTGCAGCCCTCAACTTCACAAGAGACCTCAGGAAGGCTCCAACAAACAGATTGTCTCAGTGGCAGCTTACAGGTGTGTCTGCTTGGATCCAAGGAGCTCTGCAGAAACCCCAACAGGAAGCTTCTGACGCAAACACAGTGTTGACGGGCCAAGATGGACCAGGGTTCATTGATACCGACGATCTCAGCAGCTGAGTTCACAGATGATTGTGACATGATGCCCAGGGGAGGAGCCCCACCTGCTCAGGTCATCATAACACTCCTGAACCTTCTTGGCCCTTCATGACACTCTGTAGAGAGTAAGCCCTGTCCAGGCCCTGAGGCCCATCAGGCCCGTGCTGATCCATGGGTACTGGATTGTGAAATTAATGAGTCTACAACTTCCCCATGGACAGGAGGCCTGTCAGTTTCCAGCACCCTTGACATGTACCTGTCTGAGCCCACTGACAAGTAGACTGAAGGACACAGTTTCTGTCAAATCCAACCCAGTTCACTGGGTTTGTAGTGCAGCTCCTGTCCCACAGAGCCACCTGCTCTGCTGCCGAGGACACTCTGTGGACAACTGGTCCTGATTAGTACTTGGTTTGGAGACCGCGTAGGACCACCAGCAAAAAAAGTTATATTAGGCTGTTATAAAAATGTCAGTGTGTGTATTTTTCCTTCTGTGATTCTCTTCCTCCCTCACAGGTGGAAAGTATTAAGGATTAAGACATCAAATGTTGTTCCTGCTGGTTGATTTAATTAATTTATTGCATTTATATAGCACCAGATCACAACAACGTTGCCTCAAGGTGCTTCACACAAGTAAGGTTTAACCTTACCAACCCCCAGAGCAAGAACACAGGCGACAGTGAGAAGAAAAAATTCCCTCCCTGTGAGCAAAATGGCAGCGCGCACAGGTGCAGCGGCTTTTAGCTATCCAATTTGGTTCTTGTTTTTCTTACTTTTTGCGCGTATATTCTTCGAGTTTTGTACAGCGACCCACGACTTCAGCCGCCAGAACCTTCTCGACCTCAGACTGAGGTACAAACTGTTGGTTACGAGCAAATTCCACCAGTCTCACAACATCCTGGAGGACATAGAGAGAACACCGGGCTCTCCGTGGATTACCAGCCTGCCCAGCAGGCGGAGAAGGCGGCGTAGACACAGCCCAGACAGCAAATAGATCTGGGCCGGATGTAGTCCAACATCTGGTACCAATCCTGAAAACAGATCCGGTGCTGTGATGCGGACCACATCTGTCCCAGATCCGTGCCGGATATGGTCTGTAAACAGTTGGTGTTTTGCGGATCCAGTTCAGATCTGGTCTGGATCTGTTCCAGCACTGTAAAGCGGAGCCATGCCGGATCTGGACCAGGATGCAAAAACTGTCTGGACCAGATCTGTTTTCAGGATTGGTACCAGATGTTGGAGTACATCCGGCCCAGATCTATTTGCTGTCTGGGAGGAAGCAGAAGCGAGGATGTCAGTCTGCTCTGATGCTAGGCTACGTAAACAACCTCACAGGCCAGCATTACCAAGCCTCTTCCTCTCAAACGCCAGATCCATTACACGCAAAATGGACGAATTAGAGCTACAGATGGCTACGAACAGCTTTGTGCAGAACTGCAGAGTTATTTTCATCACGGAGACGTGGCTTCACCTGCTGATCCCCGATGCTGCAGTCAAGCTAGCAGGCCGCACGCTACACCGGCAGGACAGAACCAGTGATTCGGGTAAGAGCGGGGGGGGCTCTGTGTTTATATGAACCGCGAGTGGTGTGCAGCAGCAGGGTCATTGACTCTCACTGTTCTCCTGATTTAGAGGTGCTGGCAGTCTCGTGCAGACCTTTATCTCCCAGGGGAGCTCACAGTAGTCGTGTTTGCTGTTTACATCCCACCTGATGCTAACGTTAGCACGGCCCTTAGCCTCTTGCTTGCCTGTGTAAATAAACAGCAGTTGGTCGACCCGGATGGCGTTTGTATCATTACTGGTGACTTCAACCAAGCATGTTTAAAGACTCCCTAAGTTCGTCCAGTACATGAAGTGTGCCACCAGAGGGGAAAATACTTTGGACCATGTTTACTCAAACATAAAACACGCGTACAAAGTCACTCCCCTCCCCCATCTCGCTGGATCAGACCATCTCTGCCTGTCCCTCACCCCCACCTACACCCCCCTGCTGAGGCGAACAAAGCCACAATGAAAGACAATCCAAACCTGGCCTGAGGGAGCGTTCTCCCAGCTACAGGACTGCTTCTCATGAACTGTATGGGATTTGTTCTCCAGCCACAACCTGCAGGAGAACACAGACACCGTACTCTCCTACATTAAGAACTGTGTTGACACTGTCCCCGTCAACAAATGGGTCAGGGTTTTTCCAAACCAGAAGCCCTAGATGAACAGTACAGTCCAGTCCCTATTAAAAAGCCACAACACTGCCTTTAAATCAGGGGACAGGGCCCTGTACAGCACGGCCAGGTCCGATCTGAAAAGATGAATCAGAGAGGCCAAGGCTGCTACAATAAAAAGATAGAGGACCACTTCGCTGTGAATGATCCCAGAAGGATGTGGCAGGGAATAAATCATATAACCAACTACAGAAGCAGCAACCCAGGAAGTGCCAGGTCTGACGCCTCGCTGGCAGAGGAGCTGAACCGCTTCTTTGCCCGCTTCGAAGCAGACAGACCAGCAGCAACTCCACACCCACCACCCTCCAGCACTAGCACGCTAACACTTCAGGAACATGAAGTGAAACGTGTGTTGAAGGCGGTGAACCCCTGGAAGGCGGCCGGCCCCGATGGTGTACCTGGAAAGGTACTCAAAGCGTGTGCTGACCAACTGGCTGGAGTTTTCACCTGCATCTTCAACCTGTCCCTGTCGCAGGCCATCATTCCACTCTGCCTCAAATGCTCCACCATCATTCCAGTCCCAAAGCAGTCAGCAGTGGAGAGCATAAATGACTTCAGGCTTGTTGCACTTACGCTTGTGGTCATGAAGTGCTTTGAAAGACTGGCCTCTCAGCACATTCGAGCCTGTCTGCCTCCCACTCTGGACCCCCACCAGTTTGCCTACAGGGCAAACCGCTCCACAGAGGACGCTATCACCACAGCTCTCCACACCGCGCTGAGCCACCTGGAGCACCAGGGGAGCTACGTGAGGATGCTCTTCCTGGACTTCAGCTCAGCCTTCAACCACATCATCTCGGAGATCCTGGTCCAGAAACTGACACATCTGGGCATCTCCACCCCCATCTGCCAGTGGATCAAGGACTTCCTCACAAACCGCCCACAGTCCATGAAACTTGGGCCCCACCTTTCCTCCAACATCACACTCAGCATGGTTCCCCTCAAGGCTGTGTACTGAGCCCACACCATCATAAAGTTTGCGGATGACACCACCGGATGACACCACCGTGATTGGGCTCATCTCAGGGGGGATGAGACCGACTACAGAGATGAGGTCAGTCGACTGACAGCGTGGTGTTCAGCTAACAACCTGCCGCTGAACACCACAAAAACAAAATAAATAATCCTGGACTTCAGGAAGAACAGGGCTGACCAGGCCCCGCTCTACATCCAAGGGGACTGTGTGGAAAGGGTCAGCTCCATCAGGTTCCTGGGAGTGCAGCTCTCTGACAGCCTATCCTGGACTGCCAACACCACAGTGGTGGTGAAGAAAGTCCAGCAGCAACTCCACTGAACAATAACAAATCACTCTAATCTGCACTTTTCAGGTTTCCTGTGCAATATCTGTAAACTATGTGCAATATTTCCGTGCAATATGATTCCACAGTTGTATATAATTCTCGTTTTACATTTTACTTGGTCCACATTTCATTTTATTTTATTTTATTTGACCTTATGTTTATATAGTTGTGCATATACTCTGAATAATTTACTGTTAAATTTCACTGTCTTTTATTTGGCTAAAAATTACTTGCACCACGGAAAGCACCTTTTTGGAGTTGCACTCAAATCTCGTTGTAATGCAAATTACAATGACAATAAAGGCGTTTCTGATTCTGAATCTCTTCTGATTTGAGGAAGAAACCTCAAGCAGACCAGACTCAAAGGCATGACCCTCTGCTTGGGCCATGAATCAGACACAATAGACAATACAAATAATACAGGAAATTTTGTTAGTTCATGCTGGTGTCCAGGACAGGAGACTTGCAGAAGAAAACACCCACACCCATCTCTGCATGGAGCTGCACCTCAAACAGAGAGAAAAAACAGAATCAGGCATCAGAAAGACAAGAAATACTGTATAATTTGTCAGCATTAAACAACAAAAAAAACTGAAGAAATACTAAGGTGGTCGCCGGCCACTAAAAGATCCAGAATTTAGATAAAGTTGAGGCCGCAACAAGCTCAGTTTACTAATAAAATGAATTTAAAAGAGTAAAACGTGTAGAACTATACTATGCCAGTATGCTAGTCATATGAAAGGGAAAATAATTGCGTCTTAAGTCTGGACTTGAAAGTCTCCACAGAATCTGACTGTTTTATTGATGCAGGGAGATCATTCCACAGAACAGGGGCACGATAAAAGAAAGCTCTGTGACCCGCAGAATTTTATTCACCTTAGGGACACAAAGTAGTCCTGCACCCTGAGAACGTAAAGCCCGGGCCGGTACGTAAGGTTTAATTAGGTCAGCTAGGTAGGGAGGTGCCAGTCCATGAATAATTTTATAGGTTAGTAGCAGAACCTTAAAATCTGATCTCACTGGGACAGGAAGCCAGTGAAGAGACACCAAAATGGGTGTAATGTGGTCAAACTTTCTGCTTCCTGTCAAAAGTCTGGCTGCAGCATTTTGAACCAATTGGAGAGCCCTAATGCTAGACTGCAGTAAACCAGAAAATAGAACATTGCAGTAGTCCAATCTAGAAGAGATAAACACATGGATCAGGGTCTCAGCATCAGCCATAGACAGGATGGGATGAATCTTCGCTATATTTCGCAGGTGGAAGAAGGCAGTCCTAGTAATATTTCTAATGTGGAGGTCAAAGGACAATGAAGGATCAAAAATTACCCCAAGGTTGCTCACTTTGTCAGTGTGATGTATGACACACAAGCCGAGGCTGAGTGTTAACTGGTCAAATTGATGCCAATGTCTCACTGGACCAAGAACCATCATTTCAGTCTTATCAGAGTTTAAAAGTAGGAAGTTTCTAGACATCCAACTTCTCACTGATGCAAGGCAATCTTCTTAGTGCAGCAGATAAATCCATTTTATCAGGAAAATACTTCAACTAGACAAAGAAGCATGAATTTTTTGGCACATCTTCCCAGGCTCAGTCTACAGATTTACTGGAAAGCCACTTAAAATATCAAGATGGCCACCTTTTTTCAAGATGGCCGCCAATCAAGTTTTTATTGCACAGGTTATGTGCTTCTGGTCCTGTGTTTATGAATTTTTGTTAGTTTTATATAGCCTATGCAATGTCAGTGGACAGGAGCATTATGTATTTTTGATAAAGTTTTAATTTAGCATATATAAACAAAGATGGCAGCCAAAATCCTTTGTTGTTTCTCATATTTAAGTTGAAACAAAAAATACTTTTGTCATAAAAGTTTGTGAGAATGTTCTGTGTAAGTCATTGTAGCACATACCTTTGTGGCTATAAATTCATGTCTATGTACAGTTTAGATGGTGGTGTTCGTGATATATTTAGTCTGAAGGAGTGAATGTCAGCAAACAACCAGGGCACACTGGTGACTTCACTGCTGTGAAACTCAGCATGGGCTTCAGTGTGAGCTCATCCTGCTTTACTAATGCCTCACCTAGCTTTACTAACTCCAATATGGTAGAATGGTACTAGTTTTACTGTAGTTTAGCTTAGTTTAATGTCCCAAATGCTGTCTAATCGCCCCTTATCAATGGGCTGGTAGAAAGTAGTTGGTAGATTTAGTTAGATGGCCGCACCTGAATTAACAGGATGTGCCAGCAAACCTTGAACCTTTGTGCGCATGCGTGAGTTTTTTCACGCCTGTCGGTTGCGTCATTTGCTTGTAAGCAGCCTTTGTGTGAGGGTGGGTGGAGTCTCTCGTTGTTTTTTCTTTGCAAGGAAATAACGGAACGACTGGAGCAGCACGACTGCATCAAATTCTGCAAGAAACTGGGTGACAGCCAGGTGGAAACCATTCGAATTATTCAGACGGCTTTCGGTGACGATCCTCTGGGCATCACACAGATTAAGGAGCGATACAACTGGTTTAAAGACGTCCGAACAATGGTGGAGAGCGCGCTGTGCTCCGGTTTGCCATCAACATGCTGAAATGACCAGATCATTTCTAAAGTAAACACTGTGGTGATGTTGGACCGTCGTGTGACTATCCAAGAAATTGCGGAAGAGGTGGACATCAGCACTTTTCAGCACATTCCATTGTGACAGAAGATTTGGCCATGAAAAGAGTTGCAGCGAAATTCATCGGCACAAAGCTGATGGCGCAGCAAAAGCGCCTCCGTGTTGAAGCCTCGCAGGACATGTTGGGACATATCCAGCTCGTTAACCATTCGCAAGATTCAGACGTCTTTCGGTGGCTTTTCAGTTGTGTGACAATCCGAGAAATTGTGGATGAGCTGGGCATGTCACAACATCTCCTGTGAGGCTTCATCACGGAGGCGCTGTTGCTGCGCCATCAGCTTCGTGCCGATGAATTTCACTGCAACTCTTTTCATGGCCAAATCTTCTGTCACAGTGGGATGTGCCAAAAAAGTGCTGATGTCCACCTCTTCTGCCACAGCGTTCACTTTGGAAATGATCTGGTCATTTCAGCATGTTGATGGCCGACCGGAGCGAGGTGCGCTCTCCACCGTTGTGCGGCCGTCTTTAAACCGGTTGTACCGCTCCTTAATCTGTGTGATGCGCAGAGGATCGTCACCGAAAGCCGTCTGAATAATCCGAATGATTTCCACCTGGCTGTCACCCAGTTTCTTGCAAAATTTGTTGCAGTCGCGCTGCTCCAGTAAGTACCTGTAAGTGCTGTGACAGTTAGAAGACGCCTGTGTGAAGCTAATTTATTTGCAAGAATCCCCCACAAAGTCCCTCTGTTAAATAAAAGACGTGCAGAAGAGGTTACAATTTGCCAAAGAACACATCAACTGGCCTAAAGAGAAATGGAGGAATATTTTGTGGACTGATGAGAGTAAAATAGTTCTTTTTGGGTCCAAGGGCCGCAGACAGTTTGTGAGACGACCCCCAAACTCTGAATTCAAGCCACAGTTCACAGTGAAGACAGTGAAGCATGGTGGTGCAAGCATCATGATATGGG
This sequence comes from Thalassophryne amazonica, assembly GCF_902500255.1. Classification (NCBI taxonomy): domain Eukaryota; kingdom Metazoa; phylum Chordata; class Actinopteri; order Batrachoidiformes; family Batrachoididae; genus Thalassophryne; species Thalassophryne amazonica. The sequence goes on along the minus strand of NW_022986260.1, from coordinate 267,246 downwards.
CATGTTTCTCCTACTATGGTGTTGGGCCTATATATCGCATACCAGGTATCATGGATCAGTTTGGATATGTCAAAATACTTGAAGAGGTCATGTTGCCTTATGCTGAAGAGGACATGCCCTTGAAATGGGTGTTTCAACAAGACAATGACCCAAAGCACACTAGTAAACCAGCAAAATCTTGGTTCCAAACCAACAAAATTAATGCCTCGCAGATATGAAGAAATCATGAAAAACTGTGGTTATACAACTAAATACTAGTTTAGTGATTCACAGGATTGATAAAAAAAGCAGTTTGAACATAATAGTTTTGAGTTTGTAGCATCAACAGCAGATGCTACTATTATTGTGAACACCCTCTTTTCTACTTTTTTTTTTACTAATAGCCCAATTTCATAGCCTTAAGAGTGTGCATATCATGAATGCTTGGTCTTGTTGAATTTGTGAGAATCTACTGAACCTACTGGTACCTTGTTTCCCATGTAACAATAAGAAATATTATATGGTACATGATTTTGCCAACTTCTGATCGGCCCATTCACCACTTTCTGAGCTGTACCACATGCCGAGTTGACTGCTGGTGGAGCCGAGTACACCTCGCGTGCAGCGTAGTGCTAGCCAATCAAGCGACGCCTTCTATCGATAACGACCAATCAGATAACACGATACAATGCCTACTTTGGCCCACTTGGAGTTGTGTCGTGCGTCGTCATGACGACACCATGTACACAATGCAGTAAAAACTAAGGGCACAGAAAAAAAAACGCTGCTGGCTGCAGCAGCTCCTCGGTTTTCTCTCACAAATGTGTTTAAATACAGTCCATAAAAGTCCTGCTCACAGACTGATTGACAGAAACAGGACATGTCCACAGCAAGTATAACTCCAGACATCTCCACTCACAGATGTTTCGTTCGCGTGCATCTCGCACGCGCATCTCGCGGTCAAAGTAGGAAAGATAAACTATAACAGAACTCAGAGCGCAGACCTGCAGCTCAGCACAAATATAAACTAGAAGATAAGTCAAAAGTCAGAGTGCACAGTCTGTCTGCAGCCAAACTGTACTCTGATTCCTCTGTGCAGAGAACCTGCAGGCTGCGTTCTCACCTTCTCTCTGCCTCCTGCTGCACCTGACGCAGACATTCCTGCGTCGTCATGACACCACAGGAAGCTCAGCCCCGGTGTAAAAGGGGCTTTAGAGATTGTGCTCATGAAGTATTTTGGACCTGTTGGTGCAGTATGACAGTAATAATAAAGAGCTGAAACTTGAGATTGATTTTTCAGTTTTAGTATGTTTGACAAACTCCCAATTTTCTTGTTTACCATATAATAAAACAGTTATAGACTTTTAATTTCAGTGTACCCGTGATTATGCGGACCTGGTCAGGATGGGTTATCCTGACCAGGTACACCTCATCAAAAGTCTAATTGTATAATATACTCAAAACCTGGATTAATCTTTTTAGTCACATAGCACTACTATTATTCTGAACACTACTGTACGTGTGCATTTCGGGTATACAGAGCAATTAGAGTTGTGGTATTTGAGAGATTTGAGAAATATTTGGCATGTTTGCAGTGTTTATAATGTTGGTGCCATATTTAGTGTGTGTGTGTGTGTTGTTTTTTTTTTTCTAAAAATGAGGTGTCTTATGAATGTTTAACAAGTGCTTCAGATTTTTTTTTTTTTTTTTTTTTTAAATTGGAGCAAGACAAACCAGACAGTGAGAATTCTGGTGATGAAGGAGATGTTTCCTCTTTTGTTCTGGACGAGGAACCAGAGCAGGTGGATCCACCGACGTGCGCACAGGTCTCCACAGTGGGTTGGATCACGTGCTTCTGTTTGCAGCTGAACTCTGTCCCAGCGCTGGGTCCTGGAACACAGAGATGCAGACAGACAGTGGCTCCAGGCATGTTTCGTTTAAAGTGTCGAGATCAGTGTTTGCTTCGGTTTTGTTTCATTACTCTTTCATCCCTTTTGCGCTCTTGATTCACAGGCTAATCGGTGATAAAGCTCATTCGTCCACCTTTTGTCAATGAATTGTGACTTTTTTTTACTTTAGGGGAGGTGATGGTCTAGTGGTTAAGGTGTTGGGCTTGAGTCCAGAAGATCATGGGTTCAAATCCCCACCTGACTGGAAAATCACTAAGGGCCCTTGGGCAAGGTCTTTAATCCCCTATTGCTCCCGGTGTGTAGTGAGCGCCTTGTATGGCAGCAGCCTGACATCAGGGCGTCTGATGCAGATGGAAAAGCGCGATATAAATGCAGTCCATTTACCTTTTTTCCCCTTTGTTCAGGAATCGTCGTGTGCCGTGTGACTGGACCATTAGTCTCACAATGGCAGATTTGAATGAAATCACAAGTGGAGGAAAAACTGACTGGAGCAAATGTTGTCTTTGCCAAGAAGACAATAAAAATGTGGGTCTGATTTCTTTATCTGCATCTAAACACCATAATCCAGAAAATGATTGGCACATAATGATAGCAACAAATGTGCCACTGTTCCATGAGATTGGTGAAATGCCACTCAAATTTGACCCAGCAAGGCTGGATGAAGGCAGTGGCATAGAATTAACACGATGATAAAACATGGCCAAATCCCACCAGAGCTGCAGACATGTTTAACAACACAAAACTCGATCTTGCAAGAAAAAGACCATCTGCAGTTGAAGGTGGTGCCCCACAGGAAACGCAAGCTAAACGGCGGCAAATGAGTCATGACACCTGCAACAGACCTTCACAAGGTGATGACAAAGAATCTTGACAAAAGACTGCAAGAGTGTGCTGAAACACTTAATGATGGTAAACTGCTGGCAGAGTCATCTGCAGGTGATGCAACGGCACAAGAATTGAAATCCCACGTCTCACTGTTCTATACAACAGGGAGAGTTCTCATCTTAGACGTCTTGAGAAAGAACAGTGTGACAGTGGAGAACAAGATCCATATCCACTGGTTCTCTCAGAACTGCTAAAAATATAGAGCTTGAGTTGTGATGGTCCTGCCATATTTCCTCTGGCAGAGGTATCCCACTTATACCAACAGCGACTGGAACAACGGTTTGTTATAATAATTATAATAATATTTTATTAATTTATATAGTGCCAAATCACGAGTAATCGCCTCAAGGCGCTTCACAAGCATTTAAAAGCAGAATAAAATGAAATAAGATTAAAATACAGTAAAAATTTAACCATAAAAAAATTAAAAGAAGTAAAATAAATAAAACGTATATAAAAAAAAAAAAGACACAATAAAATACTAATGATAAAACAGGGAGAAGAGATGTCTTCAACCTGGCTTTAAAAGTCTCCACAGAGTCCGACTGTCGTATTTGTGCAGGCAGATCATTCCACAGAGCTGGAGCGTGGTGATAAAAAGCTCTGTAACCTGCTGACCTTTTCTTCACCCTCGGGACACACAATAGTCCTGCACCCTGTGAACACAGAGCCCTTGCCGGCCAGTGATGCCGGTAACGCGTTACTCTACTCTGACCACTTCTTTTAGTAACGAGTAATCTAACGCGTTAATCTTTCCAAATCAGTAATCAGATTAAAGTTACTTCTCAAAGTCACTGTGCGTTACTATTATTTTTGCATTGTGGGTCGATAGCAGCATTAAACTTGGTCTGTGGGCAGGAGGTCGGGGTTCGACTGAACTACACACTTTAAGCGAGCTGTGAGCTTTTCTTCTGCGGTTTTCTGCAACAGCTACGACTTGTCCTCACCTCTTAAAGCGCGGTGACAACAGCACACCTGCACTGAGCTTTACAAAGACATTTTTATGCTTTCTTTTCTCCGAGCCGCTCCGTATCTGCTGCTAAAAACAGCTGATCCTCGGTGACGCGTCAACAACTAACATTATTTTCCACTCAAATGCACATAAACTCTCTTTCTGAGGACCATATGATGTGAAAACACAATAAAACTTTCTTACCTGTAAATCTGGTCATGTTTTCTGCATAAATAAATGTTATCCATTCTTTGTGCTCAAACGCCAAAGCAGGGGTGAATCCAGATGGAATGGGGGCGTGGGGGAGGGATGTGCCCCCCTCACAACACCCCTAGATTAAAGGTCCAGTTTTGAAGACTTTTTTTACTACAACTACTAATACTACTTAAAATAATATTAATTTCAACAAGTAAAATGTTTAGAGAGAATTTAAATGTTAGAAAAATGTTAGAATGAATTTAATAGTTACATTTTTAAACAATGTAGGTTAGAAATTGCAAGTTTTACTGTTACAGTGCTGTCAACAGTTAAATATGAGGTCAAGAAAGAGGTCTTTATTTTACTTTTTATAAAACAAGTATTTATTTTCATTGAAGCCACGAAAGGGTGACTATAAAGTGAGTTTTGGCAAAACAGGTATCATTGTCATGTTGAGGTGGCAGAGGGTTGTTGTCGGCAGCTGGGGAAAGTAACTAAAAAAGTAACTAGTAATCTAACTTAGTTACTTTTCCAATTGAGTAATCAGTAAAGTAACTAAGTTACTTTTTCAAGGAGTAATCAGTAATCAGTAATTGGATTACTTTTCCAAAGTAACTGTGGCAACACTGTTGCCGGCACATAGGACTCAACCAGGCCGGCCAGATAGGGGGGCGCCAGTCCATGAACAATTTTATAGGCCAATAGTAATACTTAAAATCCGATCTCAAGGAGACCGGAAGCCAGTGAAGGGATTCCAGAACCGGCGTAATATGATCAAAACTTCTGCTTCACGTCAGAAGTCTGGCAGCAGCATTTTGAACCAGCTGAAGACCCCTAATGCTGGACTGTGGTAAACCAGAAAACAAAGCATTATAATAGTCCAATCTAGAGACAAATGCATGAACCAGTCTCAGCATCAGCCATAGACAGGATGGGACGAATCTTTGCTATATTTCTTAAATGAAAGAAAGCAGTCCTCGTAATGTCCCTAATGTGGAGGTCAAAGGACAACGTAGGATCAAAAATTACCCCAAGGTTCCTCACTTTATCAGTATGATGTATAACACATGAACCCAGGCTAAGCGCCAGCTGATAAAATTGATGCCGATGTCTTGCTGGACCAAGAACCATCATTTCAGTCTTACCAGAGTTCAAAAGTATAAAGTTGCTTGACATCCAACCTCACTACTGCGAGACAGTCCTGTAAAGATTTGATGTGGACAGGATTTCCAGCAGCTATCGGCATATACAACTGAGTATCATCAGCATAGCAATGAAAAGCAACCCCAAACTGCCGCAAAATGTTCTCAAGGGGTGCCATATACAGGGAAAAAAGCAGGGGACCCAGAACGGATCCCTGCGGAACCCCGAACTTCATGCCCTTAAAGTCAGAGGTAGTGTCATTGCACAAAACACAGTGGGAACGACCAGACAAATAAGACGTCAGCCATGCAAGAGCAGTTCCAGTAATCCTGAAACAGTTTTCTAGCCTATCAAGTAGAATATAATGCTCAACTGTGTCAAACGCAGCACTGAGATCCAACAACACCAATGCTGTAGTAGTATTCGAGTCCATTGCTCGCAGAAGATCATTAACTACTTTAATAAGTGCTGTTTCTGTGGAGTGATGTCTTCTAAAAGCAGACTGCAGTGGCTCAAAAAGGTCATTCTCAGTAAGATAGTCCACAAGCTGCCGTGAAACCACCTTTTCCAGAATTTTAGAGCAGAATGATAGATTTGATATCGGCCTATAATTTTTCAATACACCAGGATCAAGATTAGATTTCTTGAGTAGTGGTTTAACCACTGCAGATTTAAAACAATTTGGAACAGATCCAGAGTTTAAAGAAAGGTTCACAATTTCCAGCACAGTTGGCCAAGAATGGGCCAAAGATCCTTAAACAGTTTTGTTGGTATAGGATCAAATAAACAAGTTGTGCTTCTAGTAGACATCACGAGTTTCGTCAGCACACCTTGTGAGATACTGTTAAATTCCGTGAATCTAGGTAGCACCTCAGTGGTAGTCCTCAACTCAGTAGCTGGATACAGTGACTGGACCAAAGTATGCTGAGATGTGCTCAACCTAATATCTTCTATTTTCTTTTCGAAATAGTCCAGAAAGTCCTGTGCTGAAAAAGGAGAACGACCAACAGGTGGCTGTCCATGAATAAGAAATGCCACCGTATCAAACAAAAACTTTGAGTTATGCTTGTTTTTGTTGATCAATTCAGAGTAATAGGCCTGCTTCGTAGCCAATAAAGCATGCTTATAATCTAAATTTTCTTTTTTCTGTATGCTTGTTTTATTGACTTTTTTAAAATTGATTTGGTAGTTTAGTTGACCAAATACCTTTCTGAAAGGGACACAACTTCTTTCTACCTGGCATGAATTTTCTTTTTCTTCAATTGCTAATATTTATAGAAGTCAATACATTCAAAGTAGCACAAAGTAAAGCTGGCTACTCTATTTTTCTGCTAAAATGTTCATGACCTGATGTCATTATCCAGTAAGATTGCTGCTCACATAACGCAGATCTCTGAGCTTGCATTAGAAAAATTGAGCAAATACACAACAGGAATGCACACTTTTTAGGAGTAGGATATTTTTTTGTGTCTTCTTTATTATATTTTTCCTAGATATCCATGGTGCATCTTTGTATTCATGAATTTTGTAAATATTTCATGACATGCAAAGATTGCTATAGATATCTCAAAACTCTTGCATTAAGAATAGGTTCTAAACATAAGGCGACTCTGCACAAAAGCATTCAAATACCAATTTGATACTTTGTTTTTATACTTGGTTATTGTGATTTGCTGCTATGCTCTTTATTAACACCACAGGATCATTTATTATGCATATCAATACAAATTCTAGAACCAAATTCTCTTGCGTTATAAATGAAGAAATGAAGGCATATCGAAAAGAGATTTTTTATTTTTTTTTGTAGTTAAACACCAAAAGAATCTCTTGGTGGTCATTTTGTATGCTACCTTTAATCACAATGCTAAATATATTACTTTGTGACATCTTCAGTTACCTGTTCTCCAGAGTAGGACAGGATTGAAATGCTTGAGTATTTTTTCACATGTAAACATGAAAATTGACCGAAATTGGTACAATCTGCTGCCATCTTGAAAAATGGCGGCCATATTTATATTTTGTGTGGTTATCCAAACTTTTCAAAAGAGTGGGTCTTAATGAGCAATTGCACCAATTTTGATGATTCTTTAACAAACTGAAGTATTTTCTGCTTATCTGTTGCACTAAGGATTGTATGTGCATGAGATTACCAGCAGTTATCTGTTGTGTGGGCCTGCTGAAGAGGAGGTACTGCTGGCCCACCACCACCAGAGGGCGCCCTGCCTGGAGTGCGGGCTCCAGGCACCAGAGGGCGCTGCCGCCTTATGGGAGTAGCCTGGGTGACAGCTGTCACCCATCACCAGACACAGCTGTTCCACTCAGCACAGAGGTATATCAGGAGGACGGCGTCTCCACCTCAGTGCCGAGATATCGCCTAAGACTGAGGTAATATTCTCTGCATTTATATTCTGAACAAACCAGCTAAACTTGTTAAACCTTTTCAGGACTGTTGACTACTGATAGCTTCATTGCTTGGATAAGTACTCACCTTCCTGCTGTACTTTGACCAGAGGTGGAGGCGGCTTCTCCCCTCTCCGTTACTGGGTGCGGTCATCCACACCTGTGTGTTGTTGCTCTCTCCCGCCAGCAGTACCGGATCCGACGAGCGGAGGCAGTGGCCACCTGGGAATTCGGGACTTGGCGGTTCCAGTATTTCCAGGGTTCGGTGGCAGAGGAGATCTGGGTGGTTCCGGTTCGACTGAGACGGACGTCTCCTACCTTCGAGCCTGCCCACACGACACCAGCGGATTCGACCCCAAATTGTGATTGTTGTATTTATTGTGCTCGTTTCACAATAGTAAACCTTGTTATTCACCTTCCTCCATTGTCCGTTCATTGCGCCCCCTGTTGTGGGTCCGTGTTCCTACACTTTCACAACAGTTATCAGCATGTATAACTGAGTATCATCTGCATAGCGTTGAAAGGTAATCCCAAAATGCCGCAATATGTGCCCAAGGGGTGCTGTATAAAGGGAGAAAAGCAGGGGACCTAAGACAGACCCCTGTGGAACCCCAAATTTCATGTCACTAAGGTTAGATGTAGTGTTACTGTACAAAACAGTGAGAATGGCTGGTCAGGTATGACGTCAGCCATGCAACGGCACTCCCAATAATCCCAAAATGATTTTTCAGCCTATCAAGTAGAATATGATGATCCACTGTATCAAATGCAGCACTGAGATCGAACACCACCAGAACTGTAGTGGTGTCTGAATCCATTGTAAGCAGAAGATCATTCACCACTTTAGTGAGAGCCGTCTCTGTGGAATGATATTTTCTAAAAGCAGACTGCAGTGGTTCAAAGAGATTATTCTCAGTAAGATAGTCTACGAGCTGCCGTGACACCACTTTTTCCAGAATTTTAGAGTAAAATGATAGATTTGATATCGGCCGATAGTTTTTCAATACACTAGGGTCAAGATTAGGTTTCTTAAGTAATGGTTTAAACACTGCAGATTTGAAACATTTAGGAACAGATCCAGAAGTTAAAGAAAGATTAATAATTTCCAGCACAGTTGGCCCAAGAGTGGACCACAGGTCCTTAAACAGTTTGGTTGGTATAGGATCAAATAAACAGGTTGTGCTTTTTGTTGACATTACGAGTTTCGTCAGCACGTCTAGTGAGATACTATCAAATTTTGTAGATCTAGGTAATACCTCAGTAGTGGCGCCCACATCAATAGCAGGGTGTAGTGGCTGGATTAAGGCATGCTGGGATATATTCAACCTAATGTCTTCTATTTTCTTCTCAAAGTAATCCAGGAAATCTTGTGCTGTAAAAGGAGAGTGAACTACAGGTGGTTGTCCATGAATAAGTGTTGCCACCGTGTCGAACAAGAATTTTGAGTTGTGCTTGTTTTTGTTGATCAAATCAGAGTAAATGGTCCACTTTTTAGCCAGTAATGCATGCTTGTATTCTAAGATAGCACCACACCACGCAAGGTGGAATACTTATAATTTTGAACTACGCCATTTCCGTTGTAGACCTCTAGCCTTATGCTTGAGGTCACACAGGTAATCATTGAACCAAGATGACTGTGTTTTGGGGGGGAGCGTGATTTTAATAAAGTAGGCACAATCATGTGCCATGAGTGTAGTTTTGAGCACTGAGTTTAAACTATCCACAAGTCTGTCTACTGATTGGGTATTTTCCAAATGTGAAGCTAAGACATCAGTCGTAGTTCAGGAGTTGAGGAGTTGATGCATTGCCATAGTGATAAATAAGGTTGTTGTTCCACTAAACATGGCAGCAAAACTGCCAAAAACCTAATGAGTGAGTGATCAGAGACCACCGATGCAAGAGGCATGATGTCAGTATTTGTGACAGCAATACTATGTGCGAGAACCAAATCCAATCAGATGTTCAAACAAGTTATATTTCTGACTCCCAATAACTTGTAAACTAAACCTGGATTTATAAATAAGAGCAACACCCCCCGCCTTGCTTCACATCACGAGGGACGTGACTAAATGTGTACACTGGTGGGCAGGCCTCATTTAAGGGGAGGACAGCTGTAGGTTTTATGCCAGGTTTCACATAACTCAATCATATCTAAGTAATGATCAATAATTAGATCATTAATCAACAGTGATTTTGAAAATAGTGATCTTATGTTAATGAGACCCAAACTAAGGACCTCAGTGTGTTGACAGTTGGACTGTTTGAATTTAGGGGTGGTTCCAGAGTAGCATATATAAGATGCCTGGAAGTAGGTTCAGGTTTCAGACATTCCATGCATGTTGCAAGTAGTAGACACAAAATCTTTGATATTGCTAGAACAACCATTGGGCCATTCTCAATTTCAGCGCCATCTAATATAGTAGTGGGTATTAAGTTTGCAAAGCATATCCCTCTATGATTTTTATGTGCACTTCTCCAGAAACAGGCCACAGTCTGAACTTGATGAATTTCCCTCCCTGCCACATAAACTGCACTGTCACCGTTGTGGATTCTCTGCGCTAATTTCCCCACTAAGCTAATGGATTCCACACCCACATTTGTCATAAGCCTTGCAGGGTCTCTAATCACCTGTTCCATGGCCTGCTGTAAAATCCTAATGTTACCCTCCCTATAGAGCTCTCTCTATGTTCTCAGACAAGATGGCGGCGCCTTCCCCAGTAGGGTGGAGGCTGTCCAGCATCAGCAAGCAGCAGTTTGAACAAATCAGGACATTTGAAGAGGTCATTAAGAGGAAATGTTTCCACAAGACAATGACCCCAAACACACCAGTAAGATTAACGTTATGGAGAGTCCAGTCCAATCCCAGGACCTTAAGCCAAGAGAAAACCTGTGGGGTGACATCAAAAATACTGTTTCTGAGGAAAAACCAAGAAATGCAGAGGAACTGTGGGCCGTAGTCCAAAGGACCTGGACTGGAAAACCTGTTCACAGGGTCAGAAGCTAGTCGACTCCATGAAACACAGATCACAATCAGAATCAGATTTATTGCCAAGTAAGTTCTCACATTCAAGAACTTTGATCTGGTGTTGTTGGTGCATAAACAGTTAAAAAGAAAAGGAAAAACTACTTCTGTAAGAAGTAAGAGTCCAAAGATCAAATAGGCAAAACTATGTTCACTATTAAATAAATCTAACGTAATGTGATGGGGCTGTGCAAAGCCATGTGATTGGTGTACAGATGTACAGAACCTTTCAGCGCAGGGACGACCAATCTGTACTTTGTGGGTGGTGGTGGTGGTGGGGGGGGGTGTAAATGGGGGTCTTTAGCATTATTTATGAGTCCAGCTGTTGATGGAAAGAAGCTGTTTTTGTGTCTTAAGGTTTTGGTCCTGATGGAGAGAAACAACAAGTTTGTCTTTATTGTTTATTTCAAAGGATCCCCATAATCAATCAATCAATTTTATTTATATAGCGCCAAATCACAACAAACAGTTGCCCCAAGGCGCTTTATATTGTAAGGCAAGGCCATACAATAATTATGTAAAAACCCCAATGGTCAAAACGACCCCCTGTGAGCAAGCACTTGGCGACAGTGGGAAGGAAAAACTCCCTTTTAACAGGAAGAAACCTCCAGCAGAACCAGGCTCAGGGAGGGGCAGTCTTCTGCTGGGACTGGTTGGGGCTGACGGAGAGAACCAGGAAAAAGACATGCTGTGGAGGGGAGCAGAGATCGATCACTAATGATTAAATGCAGAGTGGTGCATAGAGAGCAAAAGGAGAAAGAAACACTCAGTGCATCATGGGAACCCCCCAGCAGTCTAAGTCTATAGCAGCATAACTAAGGGATGGTTCAGGGTCACCTGATCCAGCCCTAACTATAAGCTTTAGCAAAAAGGAAAGTTTTAAGCCTAATCTTAAAAGTAGAGAGGGTGTCTGTCTCCCTGATCTGAATTGGGAGCTGGTTCCACAGGAGAGGAGCCTGAAAGCTGAAGGCTCTGCCTCCCATTAGCTGGTGCCAACACATCAGCTCATCTTCCTGGGGTCCAGACAATAAAATACAAAGACAAACATTACAATATCAGTTCATAAAATAGATCTTTTCAAATAAAATTTACGAATAAAAAATAAAACATACTACAAATAACATATATTTTGGTGTGTTAATCTCACTCAGTCGGGCCTATATGATGTTAGATCTTAGTTGTACAGTTTGTCGTCCAGGTGGCTTGTAGTTTGTTCTCCTTCCTCAGGACATGTGCTTGGCAGGAAATGCAGGCATTTTTTCTCGTCAGATGTTTGTTTAGACATACATTTGAGCCCTGCAGCGTCTTTCTTTGCTTCAGGACGTCCACCTTTCATTTTCTGTTATCAAAAGGCAGTATTATATCTGGACTTTCTTTTTTTGTTCTTCCGTGTCGGGGGTGACATGCCTCGATGTCATCAGTATGTATTTGTATTCCCTTTCTGTCTAAAAATGTGATGACTTGTTGTTCTATTGATTCAGTATCACTCACCGTAGGCAAAGTGTCCATAGATGCAGCCCTAGTGTAGGACTGTGGTTTGGTATGCGGCCCGCTGACTATTAAGTCATTCATTCTGCTGCATTGTTCCGAGTCATCAATTCTCTTTTCAAGCATAGAAATTCTTAGGTCATATTCTGTTTTTTCAGCTCCTTCATCTCACCCAATACATCCGTCAATTCTTTCAGCTGTTTGGTCACAGTGGTGAGCTCACCTGACATAAAACTCAGGGATTATTTAATGTCCTCAATCTCCTGTTTTTGCCAGGCTGTGATTTCTTCTCAGGTCGGTGGTGGAGACTGCTGAGGCCTAGCGTCTGTTGGGCCTGCTGACTGCTGAGTTGTTGTTGCTGTGTCGTTGTTGTATCTACAACTTTCTGTAGCTGAATCCTGAATCAGGCCTATTGGCAGCTATTTGCAGTGAAACCCTGGTAGCAGCTATCTTTTGCTAGCCAGGTGGTAGTTTATAGCTGCTGGCCTGGGTGAGAGGGATCGGCCACTATCTTCCCTGCTGTCTTCAGGGCCCTGGAGGTGTGCAGGTCCTGTAGGGATGACAGATTGCAGTTGATCATCTTCTCTGCTGTGTGGATGATATGATGCAGTCTGTTCCTGTCCTTAGCAGTGGCAGCACAGAGGAGATGATGGACTCAGTGATGGCAGTGTAGAAGTTCGCCATCATTGTTTTTGGCCGTATACTTGAGCTGCTGCAGAAAGTACACCCTCTGTTGTGCTCTCTTGGTGAGAGAGCTGATGTTCAGCTCCCACTTCAGGTCCTGTGTGATGGTGATCCCCAGGTAACTGAAGGACTCCACAATGGCTGAGAGAGCTTTTCCTGCAGCAGGGCCGGGATGATCGTATTGAAAGCAGAGTGGAAGTGCACAAACTGAATCCTGGCGTAGGTTACTGGGGAGTCCAGATGGAGCAGGGGGGGGGGGGTTGACATCGTCATCTACCGATCTGTTGGCTCTGTGGGCGAACAGCAGTGGATCCAAGTAGGGGTCAAAGATGGCCTTTAGGTGTGTGAGGACAAGGCACTTGAAGGTCTTCATCACCACAGAGGTCAGGGCGATGGGTCTGAGTCATTAAGTCATTGGGGATGGGGATGATGGTGGAGGTCTTCATCTGTGAACACCGGGGACAGTTGGTCTGCACATTTCTTCAACATGGATGCTTTGCGTGGGTCCTGTTTCTTGAAGAGTCTGTTGACGTCCCTCTTATGAATGGAGAGAGGCGTGGTGGGGGAGGAGGTGCTGGTTGTTTTGGGGAATGGTAGGAGGACTGTCCCATTATCTTTCAAATGTGTCTTCAGATGTGAAGCAGTTCTCAGACAGTGTTTATACAACTAAATATTATACATTATTATCACTTTACCGTTGCGTTGCTAGGCCGGTAGCGTAAATTTACGTCGACACTACCTGGCTATATCCGCCCGCTGTGCTGAAACAAATGACGTCATAGCGCACAGCCCAAGAACTGTCCGCAGAGGGAAAAAAAAACTGTCCGCAGAGGAAAAGATAAAAAGGCGAGAAATGTGTGTTGGTCCCAATATGGATATTCCGGATGATTTTCTCATGAATAGTACGACAATGAACAGCAGCAGCCAGCTTGATGAGGATGCACTGCTGAATTTGGAGAGCAGTGCGCGCCAGACGACACGACAAAAGTTAAAGTGAGCCAACTTTTTATGTACACGTTACGTGTTGTGTATCTCAGTAAGTGATAATAATGCAAATAACATGCTGTTGTTGTGCGGTATGCATTTTCTGAGTCCCTCCGTCCATGCAGTCGCCCAAAATGACAGATATTCACCCTCGTCTAACTCGGGTAAGTATTTGTTATTTTGGGCGACTGGGCGTGAACGTCGGGCCTCTGAAAATTCTCTACCGCTCTCCAGAAGCATGTTATTGTATTATTATTTAACTTTAGGCACTTTGGAACCACTTGGCTTTAATTAGGAAGTAAATTTAACTTGCTTTCTTTAATATTTATAGGTCTTCTTTTGGGTCTATATCAACATTTTATACTTGTTTTAGTTCATTTGGGGACAGTTTGCTTCTATTCATGGATGTCATGACTGCAGCACCTTGATTGATGGGTGGATCTTTAGGTGGTTCACACCCCCTTACGCCCGGTCACAACCTGCTTGTGATCTGTACTCAGGTCTGTACCACCTGTGCTTTTCAAGGACTCTGATGAAGATGTAACTTTACGTTGAAGCGTCAGTCCCTCTTTTGTTTTGCACCTTTAATACTTATGTCCTGCACCAGCATTCCTTTTTTCCACAACTAAATATTAGTTGGTTCATTCACAGGAAAGGTAAATCATCAAGCATTTTTCATTTTATACCATAAATGTTTGAGTTTTAAAGAAAAATATAGATTTTTTTACTGAACATCCTAATATTCTTAATTTTCTTCACTTTCTGTGCAGTCATAACAAATGTGAAAATTTGTCTTCATGTTTTGTTCACAAATGCATTTGTATGTCTGGAAATAAGTTATTTGAAGGATTTTGTGTTGTGGGCTGGGGTGTTTGGCTGGCTTGGTTTTTGTTTTCTGTTTCTCCCACCAGGTGGTATGCATTCAGGACTGAGTGGCTGAGCATCAGGACCTCACCCTGAACACCTGAGGCTTGTTTTCACGTGCAGGTCGTCAGGACTCACAGCTGTGGTGTATTTTGTCTTAATCAGAGATTGCTGCATTTAAACCTTGAATGCACAGTGTGTGATTGCCAGAGACTCGACCTTGTGAGCAGACGTGTGAGATCGACGTCAGGAGAACAATCTCACCATCACGGACGCAGAGACCGCTCCAGGTTTGACGCCACAGTCTGTGAAGGAGGATTGGGTGAGGTCTCACGCTCTTCAGTACACTTCCTGAGGTAATTTGGTTTTGGTCACTTTTATGAAGTAATGACAGTGGATTTGGTGTCCCTCACACCTTGTGTTATTGAGCTGTCACGTTATGCTAATTGTCTAATCAGCTTCTGCTGCAGTGGAGATTTGAACTGAGTTGTTCCGTGCCTGCAGGGTAAGAAGCTGATATATATATTTAAGCCAGGAAGTGTTTGCTGATTGCGTGCACCTTTGAGTTGTGTCTCTCTGTGTGGAGTTGGACTCACCTCATGTTTTCTTTCTTCACAGACTCGGTTTGTCGCGGCCACCTGGGGGATGTCGGCGGGGTCCCTGGGTCCGAACTGCTGTGGCTCCGGACTGTTTGCGCTGTTGAGAGCGCGCCGTGTTTCCACCTCACCAGACCGCGGACTTTTTAGTTGTTTAGCACTTCACCCACTGTTATGTTTATTAAATTCTGTTACCTTTTGAACCGTGCTCTGCTTATTTTATGCTGGGTCCTTTCAAACGCTGGGTCGGTGCTCCGACCGCGTCCGAAACATAACATTTTGAGCTTTACTCGTTTTTTTAAGCACACTGCTGTGATTTTGAACGTATACGAAGTGGTTGATCCTCGAGGTGGATTTGTGGTTCGCACTGTTGCCTCATAGCAAGAAGGTCATGTGTTCTCTTCCGCCTGGTCCTGTGTGGAGTTTGCATGTTCTCCCCGTGTTTGTGTGAGTTCCCTCCAGGTGCTCTGGCTTCCTCCCATTCCCAAAGACATGCCATTTAGGTGAACTTGTGACTCTTAAAGTGACCGTAGGAGTGTGTGAATGTGTGTGGCCATCGACTGTAGTCCTGTCCAGGGTGGACCTCACCTCACGCCCAGTGACTGCTGGGATCGGCTCTTACGTGACTCTTTATTGGAATCATTGTGTGTAGAAAATGAATGAATGGATGAATGATCCGCTTGGGACTCTGACGAGGGCGGTCGCATCTCCTCCACTTTCCCTTATCTCTGCTCTCTGCCTTTAACCTTCAAGTCCCTACTTCACCAGACTGTGAATTCCTCAAACTATATTGGATTCTGGATCTATTGGACTACTATTGGATTAATCATGGAATTGATCAGCTGGTCTCTGAACGCTATTGACACCATTTTTTCTACAAGAAGGTCAGGACCGGGGGATCCTACCTGCCCAGATGGAACGCATCCTGCGGGCTATGTTCTCAACTCCTGGGGCTCTTGGCGTGTGGCATGCTTGGCGCCTTTCTCCGTTGAGGACATCGAGGATATATTCATTTTTGGTCTCATGGTAGCAGGGCTGGTACTTTTTGGCTTATGTGCTGCCCTGATCTACTGGAAAATTGGCAAGACGGCGGCATCAAGAACCACGGCCCCTCGCTTGTCTGTCATGATTAACGAGGTTGGCAAGGCAGTGCATTCTCAGACTGCGATGACTCTTGAACTCAGACGCAAATTGGATGACATCTTGGAGCAGATGCGTGCCTTGTAGATGAAGTTGGAAGATTTCAGAGGCCGGTGAATATTGTTAATTCACAATTGGGAATATTCTTAATTCATAATTGGGATTTGGTTGTTCAAGTGGAACTGTTAAAAAGTGTTTTTCAGTGCTTAAACCACAACATTACAGGCTTATCAAGCCTGAAGGTCAAATTGCCCAAATGTTTTCCTCCAGAGGAATTTCTTCGGCCTGGGGATCATTTGGCTGTTTCTTATCTCAACTCACAAAGACGATAAACTGCTTTTCAGAGGACTGTAGCATCTTCCATTCCCTCCCCCACCCCCCTCCTATCCCCCATCAACACTCCCCACTCCAGCGTCTGCTCACGTTATTCCTTTCTCCTTCGGTGGGGGCGATGCAGTTTTAGCTGCAGCCCCCGTCACTCCCCCCCCCAAGCTGACAGCGGCACATCTCAGGGTTGCTGCGTGACCTTCACCCACTTGCCTCAATTCGGATAATGGACTTCTTCAAACTTAGTGCACATAAACAATGTCAAATGTGTATGTGCTGTCTTTAATTCTGATGTGTGCCATTATTATGGTAAACGAGCAATAATTGTGGACTAATTGCTGTCTGAGGTAACTGGAGTGTAAACATAATTTCTCCACTGTGAGATCAATAAAGTATAAAGTATATCTCAACTAGATGGGAATACTGGACCAGGGCCCGAGGAATTGTAGCCTCAGAGTGAGCCAGCAGGTGTCTGAGAGCGAGTCTGAGCAAGGAGGCCACAGAAACTCCTGCCTTTGTGAGGAGGCGGGGTTGACCCTGTTGCTAGGTTTGATGCAGTTATCTAAGAGCTCTGATTGGTTGTCACAGAAAGAAGGACAAATAAAAAACAGATGTGCTCCGCCCTCCCAGTCATGAATGGACAGTGAAATCAGCCGATCACATAACCTGAACTGCAGTAATATGTGTAATCACCAGGATAATTTAATGTTATGATGATGAAACCCAGCAAAATTAATTGAATTGTTACACAGCGTGAAAATGTTTGAATGTGCGTCATTCACTTGCCGAATGTTTATATATTAAAAGTGTGCGTGTGGGCCACATGTTGTTCTTGTTCCACAAATAAAATAAAAGCTCTGTGCCAAATCTGATTATAATCGGACATTGTTTAGGGTCCCCAGAAAGCAACAATTTTCCCCAAACAAGCAGTGTAGTAATCCAGTAATTCCAGTAATGTTCTCCTCTGGGTGACTAATCAACCAGCACTTTTTGTGACTAGAAGCCATCATATGTACCTGTAAAAGAAAAATAATGGCGTGAGAGTCTTCTCCCGTTAGGGTGACACTGTCTTGCCAGCGGAGGGAGAGGAACATGTGTCACTCTGGAGGACCTCTAAATCTTATCTGACTGAGATCAAATCTGGTCTGCACCCATAAAACCCCAAGTGGAACAAAAACAACATGTGGCCCGAAGTCTCTCACAACTTTTATTTTTTCACTATGTAACATGAACAGCCCTAACATGCATGTGTGAGTTTATTTAGTATGTTCATTGTAAGTACATAATATAATTGTAATTACGTTAAAACTGCACGCATGACACAAGAAAGTGAAAACACTTATTTCCATTGTTGTCCATTTAAAATCAAATGACAAAATAGAAGTAATAATAAAATACCAATATTAATAATACCAATAATAATAATAATAACAACAACAACATACTTGACACTCACTGTCATCCTACATACGGAGAGTGTCTCTGCTTCCTCTCTGTCTTTCCTGCCGTCTTCTCTGTTTAAGACACTCTTAGGCTTTTTAAAAGTCCTCCTCCCTACTCTTACCTGTTTGGTGCCTTAGGAGCTCTTTTAAGGCCTAAGGTGCTTTGTGGACAACTTTCATCTTACCAAGGGAAAATTCTAAGAAATGTCTAAGAATTTGAGGAAATCTAAGATTTTTCTTTGAATAATGTCGCTAAGAGCTATTTTTAGCCTTAGGATGCTTCGTGAATACAGGCCCTGGTTTTCAGTCAGGGTGGGAAGCAGACTATTTCCATGAATTCTCCTCGATACAACACACTGACAGTAAAACTCATTGAGAGGACTCAAACTTGTTCTTATTAATTGTCCATAAATATTCCAGTACACAGCAGACCTGCAACTCAAAAGTATTTGATCCACTTTTTCATGCCCTCAGATCACACAACCCACTCACATTCCAGGACATACAAAGAAAAGAACTCTTTTTCTTCCCACAGGACAAAAGACATCCCTGACCCAGGAGACCGAGCTTCTGGAGTCTCTGCTGCAGGAGGTGGAGCATCAGGTTGGTCATTAACAGGAGCTTTCTTGTTTGTGTTGTGTTTATATGTTGTATAGTTTTACACTTCACTCCCACCAGAATCCTGTCCAGTCATTCCCTCTAAATCATGTCTGGCTTTTCCCTCCCAGATTGTCCCACTGAGTCGTGTCCAGTAAATCCCAATGAAAATGTCAACTCATTCCCACTTTTTCTGTCCATCATTCCCACTGAATCATGTCCAGTCATTCCCATTTATCACTGTACAGTCATTCCTACTGAATCATATCCAGTCATTCCCATTTATCACTGTACAGTCATTCCTACTGAATCATATCCAGTCATTCCCATTTATCACTGTACACTCATTCCTACTGAATCATATCCAGTCAATCCCATTTATAACTGTACAGTCATTCCTACTGAATCATGTCCAGTCATTCCCATTTATCACTGTACACTCATTCCTACTGAATCATGTACAATCATTCCCATTTATAACTGTACAGTCATTCCTACTGAATCATGTCCAGTCATTCCCATTTATCACTGTACACTCATTCCTACTGAATCATGTACAATCATTCCCATTTATAAATGTACACTCATTCCTACTGAATCATATCCAGTCATTCCCATTTATAACTGTACAGTCATTCCTACTGAATCATGTCCAGTCATTCCCATTTATCACTGTACACTCATTCCTACTGAATCATGTACAATCATTCCCATTTATAACTGTACACTCATTCCTACTGAATCATGTCCAGTCATTCCCATTTATCACTGTACACTCATTCCTAATGAATCATGTACAATCATTCCCATTTATAACTGTACACTCATTCCTACTGAATCATCCAGTCATTCCCATTTACAACTGTACACTCATTCCTACTGAATCATATCCAGTCATTCCCATTTATAACTGTACAGTCATTCCTACTGAATCATGTCCAGTCATTCCCATTTATCACTGTACACTCATTCCTACTGAATCATGTACAATCATTCCCATTTATAACTGTACACTCATTCCTACTGAATCATGTCCAGTCATTCCCATTTATCACTGTACACTCATTCCTAATGAATCATGTACAATCATTCCCATTTATAACTGTACACTCATTCCTACTGAATCATCCAGTCATTCCCATTTACAACTGTACACTCATTTCTACTGAATCATATCCAGTCATTCCCATTTACAACTGTACACTCATTCCTACTGAATCATGTCCAGTCATTCCCATTTATAACTGTACACTCATTCCTACTGAATCATATCCAGTCATTCCCATTTATAACTGTACACTCATTCCTACTGAATCATGTCCAGTCATTCCCATTTATAACTGTACGCTCATTCCTACTGAATCATGTCCAGTCATTCCCATTTATAACTGTACACTCATTCCTACTGAATCATGTCCAGTCATTCCCATTTACAACTGTACACTCATTCCTACTGAATCATGTCCAGTCATTCCCATTTACAACTGTACACTCATTCCTACTGAATCATGTCCAGTCATTCCGATTTATCACTGTACACCCATTCCTACTGAATCATGTACAGTCATTCCCATTTACAACTGTACACTCATTCCTACTGAATCATGTCCAGTCATTCCCATTTATCACTGTACACTCATTCCTACTGAATCATATAGATGATTCAAATCACAGCCCCAAGGTGCTTTATATTGTAAGGCAAAAGCCATACAATAATTACAGAAAAACCCCAACGGTCAAAACGACCCTGTTGGGAAAGTGTAGTGACACGGACCCACAACAGGGGGCATAAATGAATGGACAATGGATGAGCCCAAAACAACAATTTACTGTTGGGAATGTGCACAATGAAATACAGACAATCACAGAATTTGAAGTCAGTCAGTATACAAAGGTGATGTGTGGCCAGGCTCGAGGATAGAAGACGTCTGTCCAGAGAAGAGCCGGGTCCCACACGATTTGCACTGCCAGCGGGTCTGAAGTACGCCGGAGCCGCCAAGTCCCGAGTCCCCAGGTGGCCACCGTCTCCAGCTGTCAGACCTGATACTGCTGGCAGGAGGCAGAAACAGTTAACGGTGGGTGTGTGTGCACACACCCAGCAAACAGTCAGCAAGTATGGTTCCTTAGGTGGGAATAACACCTTCACCTCAAACACTGTACAATTACGTGCAGCGCCTGATAACTTATCCCAATTTGGCATGAAGAGCGAATTCCGTCGTCTTCCTCACAATCCCCAAATCCCAGCCTCCAGCTGCAGATATTAATCAGGAATGCCTGCAAAGAATCTAGACAATTGTGTGTTTGGCACCAGAAAACGGCTGAGAGTTTTACCGGTAGTCGATATCTCGGCAGTGAGGTGGAGATGCTGCCCGGCTTTTATGGAAGTAGGATGATGGATGATGGGTGACAGCTGTCACTCCAGGCTGCTCCTGTGAGGCGGCTGCACCCTCTCGTGCCTGAAGCCCGCCATTCAGGCAGGATGCCCTCTGGTGGTGGGCCAGCAGTACCTCCTCTTCAGCGGCCCACACAACAGGACAACCTCCCTCAACGGGCGCCTCCTGGCGCCCGACCAGGCTTGTCGGGGTGTCGGCTGTAGAAGTCGGCCAGGAGGGTCGGGTCCAGGATGAAGCTCCGCTTCACCCAGGAGCGTTCTTCGGGTCCATACCCCTCCCAGTCCACCAGATACTGGAACCCCCGGCCCTTACGACGGACGTCCAGGAGCCTGGGAACAGTCAAGGCAGGCTCCCTGTCAATGATCTGGGCAGGAGGCGGCACCGGTCCGGGGGTGCTTAGGGGTGAGGTGTGGCGTGGTTTGATACGTGAAACATGAAAAACCGGGTGGATCCGCAGTGAAGCTGGGAGCTGGAGCTTCACTGCGGCCGGGCTGAGGATCTTGAGGATCTTGAATGGTCCAATGTATCGGTCTTTCAACTTAGGGGAGTCCACTTGGAGGGGGATGTCCTTTGTCGAAAGCCACACCTCCTGCTCAGGCTGGTATGCAGGGGCCTGGGAACGCCGGCGGTCTGCATGGGCCTTAGCCCTAGTCCGGGCCTTCAGCAGGGCAGAACGGGCGGTGCGCCACACCCAACGGCATCTGCGAAGGTGGGCCTGGACCGAGGGGACACCGACGTCTCCCTCCACCATAGGCAACAGTGGGAGCTGGTACCCCAAACACACTTAAAATGGGGAGAGGCCGGTGGCAGAGGACACTTGGCTGTTATGGGCGTACTCGATCCAGGCCAAATGGTCACTCGAAGCCGCCGGGTGCGCGGCGGTCACACAGCGGAGGGCCTGTTCCAGTTCTTGGTTCGCCCGCTCTGCCTGTCCGTTGGTCTGTGGGTGATACCTGGACGAGAGGCTCATAGTGGCCCCCAGTTCCCTGCAGAAACTCCTCCAGACCTGAGAGGAGAACTGAGGACCACGTTCCGAGATAATGTCAGTTGGTATCCCATGCAGACGCACGACATGGTGGACCAGGAGGTGTGCAGTCTCCTGGGCCGTCGGGAGCTTTGGGAGGGCCATGAAGTGGGCCGCCTTGGAGAACTAGTCCACTATCGTGAGGATGGTTGTCATGCCCTGGGACTGTGGGAGACCCGTGACGAAGTCCAGGCCGATGTGGGACAAGGGGCGATGAGGCACAGGTAATGGTCGTAGGAGTCCCTGTGCTCTATGATGGTCTGCCTTGCCCCTGGCGCAGGTGGTACAGGCCTGGACATACTCCCGGACGTCGGCTTCCATAGACGCCCACCAGAAACGCTGCCGGACCACTGCCACGGTTCTTCGCACCCCTGGGTGGCAGGAGAGCTTAGAACTGTGACAGAAGTCCAGGACCGCAGCTCTGGATTCTGGTGGGACGTACAGTTTGTCCTTTGTGCCAGTCCCCGGGTCCGGTTTCAGTGCCAGGGCCTCCCAGACGGTCTTCTCCACGTCCCAGGTGAGGGTGGCCACGATAGAGGACTCAGGGATGATGGTTTCTGTTGGGCCTGACAGCTCGGTTTTGACTTCTTCTTCATGAACCCGGGACAAGGCGTCGGATCTCTGGTTCTTAGTCCCGGGGCGGTAGGTGATCCGGAAGTCAAAACGCCCGAAGAACAATGACCAGTGGGCTTGCCTGGGGTTCAGACGCTTGGCGGTCCGGATGTACTCCAGGTTCCGATGGTCCGTGAAAACCGTGAATGGCACCGCAGCTCCCTCTAACACGTGTCTCCACTCCTCAAGAGCCTCTTTCACCGCAAGGAGTTCTCGATTGCCCACATCATAGTTTCGCTCTGCCGGAGTCAGCCTGTGGGAGAAATAGGCACAGGGATGGAGGACCTTATTGGACTCCCTGCTCTGGGACAGCACGGCTCCTATCCATGAGTCAGAGGCATCCACTTCAACTATAAACTGGCGGCTAGGATCGGGCTGCACCAGAACTGGTGCAGTCGAAAACCGGCATTTCAACTCCCTAAACGCGGCCTCGCACCGATCCGACCAGGTGAAGGGGACCTTAGGGGAGGTCAGGGCTGTCAGGGGACTGACCACCTGACTGTAGCCGTTGATGAACCTCCTGTAGAAATTTGCAAAGCCGAGGAACTGTTGCAGCTTCCTGCGGCTTGTTGGTTGGGGCCGCTACCTTGGCCGGATCAGGGGCGACGGAGTTGGAGGAGATTATGAATCCCAGGAAGGACAAAATAGTGCGGTGGAACTCGCACTTCTCGCCCTTCACAAACAGCCGGTTCTCCAACAACTGCTGCAGGACCTGACGTACATGCTTGACATGAGTCTCAGGATCCGGGGAAAAGATGAGTATATCGTCCAGGTATATGAAGACGAATCGGTGCAGGACGTCCCGCAAGACGTCGTTTACCAAAGCTTTGGAATGTCGCTGGGGCGTTAGTGAGGCCGAACGGCATGACCAGGTACTCAGAGTGACCTAACAGGGTGTTAAATGCCGTCTTCCATTCATCTCCCTTCCAGATCCGAACCAGGTGATAAGCATTCCTAAGATCCAGTTTTGTAAAGATTTTGGCTCCATGCAGGGGCGTGAACACTGAATCCAACAGGGGTAACGGGTATCGGTTGCGAACCGTAATTTCGTTCAGCCCCCTGTAATCAATACATGGACGGAGTCCACCGTCCTTCTTGCCCACAAAAAAGAAACCAGCACCCATCGGGGAGGTGGAGTTCCGGACCAGCCCGGCAGCCAACGAGTCCCGGATGTAGGTCTCCATTGATTCGCGCTCTGGACGTGAGAGGTTGTACAGCCTGCTGGACGGGTACTCAACTCCCGGGATCAAATCAATGGCACAATCGTACGGCCGGTGTGGGGGAAGAGTGAGTGCCAGATCTTTGCTGAAGACGTCCGCAAGATCGTGGTACTCCTCATGCACCACCGTCAGATTGGGGGGGGCTTTAACCTCCTCGTTAACAGTCAAACTGGGGGAACCGAGGATCCTAAACACTCCCGGTGGCAGGTTTCACTCCACTGAGCCACAACCCCAGACGGCCAATCAATCCAGGGATTGTGTTTAATCATCCATGGGAAGCCCAAAATCACGCGGGAGGTAGAAGGAGTTACATAGAACTCAGTCTCCTCCCGATGATTCCCAGACACAACCAGAGTTACTGGCTGTGTCTTGTGTGTGATTAAGGGAAGAAGGGTGCCATCTAATGCTCATACCTTCAATGGTGAAGGGAGCGCCACCAGAGGGAGCCCTACTTCCCTAGCCCATCTGCTGTCTAGCAGATTCCCTTCTGACCCCGTGTCCACCAGTGCTGGGGCTTGAAGGGTTAAATCCCCACTCAGGATTGTAACTGGGAGACGTGCAGATATGTGCGTGTGTCCCACGTGAATGTCTTGACCCACCCTTAGCCCAGTCTCTAAAGGCGAATGTTGTCATTTTGGCCGTTTGGGGCAGTTTTTCTGTAGGTGCTCTTTTGAGCTGCAGAGAAAACACTCCCCGCGGGCCAGCCTCCTCATTCTGTCATGTGATCTCATTTTGGCCCTGCTCGTTTCCTTAGCAACATCAGCAGGGGGAGCTGTTGCCACACGGAGAGCTGAGGCTGTGGAGCGTGGGGAGGACGGAACCTTTTCGGACCCGGAAGGGAGAGGGACGGCGCGTGCCCGGCTACGTCCTTCGTCTCGCTCCCGACGCCGTTCTTCTAACCGATTATCTAATCGTATAACCAGGTCGATAAGCCCGTCTAAATCCCGCGGCTCGCCCTTAGCCACAAGATGCTCCTTTAGGACCAGAGACAGTCCGTTTACAAAGGCAGTGCAGAGTGCAACAGTATTCCAGCCGGCTCTCGCAGCCGCAATGCGGAAGTCGACTGCATACTTGGCTGCACTCTGACACCCCTGTCTCATAGACAGCAGCACCGTTGAAGCGGTCTCGCCTCTATGTGGGTGATCGAACACCAGTCTGAACTCCTTCACAAACACAGTATATATCGTTAGCAGCCGTGATTTCTGCTCCCATAGCCGTAGCCCAGGCGCGTGCCTCACCTCGAAGCAAATTAATCACATAAGCCACCCGGCTAGAGTCCGACACGTACATGACGGGGCGCTGTGCAAAGACGAGCGAACACTGCATTAAGAAGTCCGCGCACGTCTCTACACAGCCTCCGTACGGTTCTGGGGGACTTATGTATGCTTCAGGGGACGGTGGGGGGGTTCGTTGAACGACCAGTGGAATGTCTATATTCGGCACCAGGACAGCAGGAGGAGGAGCTGCAGCCGCGCCCTGTGCGCGCGCTTCCACCCGCGCGGTGAGAGCCTCCATCCTGCGATTGAGTATTTTGCTCTGCTCGGTCACTACGTCCATCCGAGCAGTGAAGGCGGTTAAGATGTGCTGCAATTCACCTAACACGCCTTCTGCTGGCGCCTGTGCACCCTGCTCTTCCATTGGTTGTTCGACTGATGGTTGACGCCCCTTGGAATCCATGACGTTGGCCGAGATATCCTGTTGGGAAAGTGTAGTGACACTGACCCACAACAGGGGGCGTAAATGAATGGACACTGGATGAGCCAAAAAACAACAATTTACTGTTGGGAATGTGCACAACGAAATACAGACAATCACAGAATTTGAAGTCAGTCAGTATACAAAGGTGACGTGTGGGCAGGCTCGAGGATAGAAGACGTATGTCCAGAGAAGAGCCGGGTCCCACACGATTCCCACTGCCAACGGGTCTGAAGTATGCCGGAGCCACCAAGTCCCGAGTCCCCAGGTGGCCACCGTCTCCAGCTGCCAGACCTGGTACTGCTGGCAGGAGGCAGAAACAGTTAACGGTGGGTGTGTGCACACACCCAGCAAACAGTCAGCAAGTAGGGTTCCTTAGGTGGGAATAACACCTCCACCTCAAACACAGTACAGTTACGTGCAGCGCCTGATAACTTATCCCAGTTTGGCGTGAGGAGCGAAGTCCGTCGTCTTCCTCACGATCCCCAAATCCCAGCCTCCAGCTGCAGATATTAATCAGGAACGCCTGCAAAGAATCTAGACAACTGTGCGTTTGGTACCAGAAAACGGCTGAGAGTTTTACCTTGTCGGTAGTCGATATCTCGGCAGTGAGGTGGAGATGCTGCCCGGCTTTTATGGAAGTATGTGATGAGTGGATGATGGGTGACAGCTGTCACTCCAGGCTGCTCCTGTGAGGCGGCTGCGCCCTCTCGTGCCTGAAGCCCGCCATTCAGGCAGGACGCCCTCTGGTGGTGGGCCAGCAGTACCTCCTCTTCAGCGGCCCACACAACAGACCCCCTGTGAGCAAGCACTTGGTGACAGTGGGAAGGAAAAACTCCCTTTTAACAGGAAGAAACCTCCAGCAGAACCAGGCTCAGGGAGGGGCAGTCTTCTGCTGGGACTGGTTGGGGCTGAGGGGAGAGAGTCAGGAAAAAGACATGCTGTGGAAGAGAGCAGAGATCAATCACTAATGATTAAATGCAGAGTGGTGCATACAGAGCAAAAAGAGAAAGAAACACTCAGTGCATCATGGGAACCCCCCCCAGCAGTCTAAGTCTATAGCAGCATAACTAAGGGATGGTTCAGGGTCACCTGATCCAGCCCTAATTATAAGCTTTAGCAAAAAGGAAAGCTTTAAACCTAATCTTAAAAGTAGAGAGGTTGTCTGTCTCCCTGATCCGAATTGGGAGCTGGTTCCACAGGAGAGGAGCCTGAAAGCTGAAGGCTCTACCTCCCATTCTACACTTACAAACCCTAGGAACTACAAGTAAGCCTGCAGTCTGAGAGCGACTATGAGGTCCCTAAGATAAGATGGGACCTGATTATTCAAAACCTTATAAGTAAGAAGAAGAATTTTAAATTCTATTCTGGAATTAACAGGGAGCCAATGAAGAGAGGCCAATATGGGTGAGATATGCTCTCTCCTTCTAGTCCCCGTCAGTACTCTAGCTGCAGCATTTTGAATTAACTGAAGGCTTTTCAGGGAACTTGTTGGGAAAGTGTAGTGACACGGACCCACAACAGGGGGCGCAAATGAACGGTCAATAGATGAGCCAAAAAGTAACAATTTAATGTTGTGAATGTGCACAACGAACATACAGACAATCACAGAATATCATAAGAGTCAATACACAGAAGTGACGTGTGGGCAGGCTCGAGGATAGAAGACGTCTGTCCTGAGAAGAGCCGGAACCACACGATTTCCGCCGCCCCAGAACCTGGTGAATACTGGAGCCGCCAAGTCCCGAATTCCCAGGTGATCACCGTCCCCGACTGTCGGATCTGGTACTGCTGGTGAAGAACAAAGACAGTCAAGTGTGGGTGTGTGTACACCCAGTAACAACAACGGTGGGAATGCCACCTCCACCTCTCATTCAATATGTTGCAGTGGTCTCAGCTGAAAAGGAGCGCCGTCTTGCACAGCCTCCTCACAAACGACCGGTTCTCCTGCAAATTCTCACAATAACAGAGTTACAAATCTCACAAAAAGGCTGAGAGTATTACCTCCTATGAAGTATGATATCTCGGCAACGAGGTGGAGATGACGTCTGGTCTTTATGGAGTGAGATGATGTTGAGTAGATGGGTGACAGCTGTCAAGAGGTAATGAGCGACAGCTGTCACCCCCGGCTGTGTCCATGGCGGCAGCGCCCTCTCGTGCCTGAAGCCCGCACTTCAGGCAGGGCGCCCTCTGGTGGTGGGCCAGCAGTACCTCCTCTTCTGGCGGCCCACACAACAGAACTTTTAGGACAACCTGATGATAATGAATTACAATAGTCCAGCCTAGAGGAAATAAATGCATGAATTAGCTTTTCAGCATCACTCTGAGACAAGACCTTTCTAATTTTAGAGATATTGCGCAAATGCAAAAAAGCAGTCCTACATATTTGTTTAATATGCGCATTGAAGGACATATCCTGATCAAAAATGATTCCAAGATTTCTCACAGTATTACTAGAGGTCAGGGTAATGCCATCCAGAGTAAGGATCTGGTTAGACACCATGTTCCTAAGATTTGTGGGGCCAAGTACAATAACTTCAGTTTTATCTGAATTTAAAAGCAGGAAATTAGAGGTCATCCATGTCTTTATGTCTGTAAGACATTCCTGCAGTTTAACTAATTGGTGTGTGTCCTCTGGCTTCATGGATAGATAAAGCTGGGTATCATCTGCATAACAATGAAATTTTAAGCAATGCTTTCTAATAATACTGCCTTAGGGAAGCATGTATAAAGTGAATAAAATTGGTCCTAGCACAGAACCTTGTGGAACTCCATAATTAACCTTAGTCTGTGAAGAAGATTCCCCATTTACATGAACAAATTGTAATCTATTAGATAAATATGATTCAAACTACCGCAGCGCAGTGCCTTTAATACCTATGGCATGCTCTAATCTCTAATAAAATTTTATGGCCAACAGTATCAAAAGCTGCACTGAGGTCTAACAGGACAAGCACAGAGATGAGTCCACTGTCTGAGGCCATAAGAAGATCATTTGTAACCTTCACTAATGCTGTTTCTGTACTATGATGAATTCTAAAACCTGACTGAAACTCTTCAAATAGACCATTCCTCTGCAGATGATCAGTTAGCTGTTTTACAACTACCCTTTCAAGAATTTTTGAGAGAAAAGGAAGGTTGGAGATTGGCCTATAATTAGCTAAGATAGCTGGGTCAAGTGATGGCTTTTTAAGTAATGGTTTAATTACTGCCACCTTAAAAAGCCTGTGGTACATAGCCAACTAATAAAGATAGATTGATCATATTTAAGATCGAAGCATTAATTAATGGTAGGGCTTCCTTGAGCAGCCTGGTAGGAATGGGGTCTAATAGACATGTTGATGGTTTGGATGAAGTAACTAATGAAAATAACTCAGACAGAACAATCGGAGAGAAAGAGTCTAACCAAATACCGGCATCACTGAAAGCAGCCGAACATAAAGATATGTCTTTGGGATGGTTATGAGTAATTTTTTCTCTAATACTTAAAATTTTATTAGCAAAGAAAGTCATGAAGTCATTACTAGTTAAAGTTAAAGGAATACTCGGCTCAATAGAGCTCTGACTCTTTGTCAGCCTGGCGACAGTGCTGAAAAGAAACCTGGGGTTGTTCTTATTTTCTTCAATTAGTGATGAATAGTAAGATGTCCTCGCTTTACGGAGGGCTTTTTTATAGAGCAACAGACTCTTTTTCCAGGCTAAATGAAGATCTAAATTAGTGAGATGCCATTTCCTCTCCAGCTTACGGGTTATCTGCTTCAAACTGCGAGTTTGTGGGTTATACCACGAAGTCAGGCACTTCTGATTTAAGGCTCTCTTTTTCAAAGTTGTGCTCAATGAGGATGTAAAGCTATTGACGAGATAATCTATCTCACTCACAGAGTTTAGGTAGCTACTCTGCACTGTGTTGGTATATGGCATTGAAGAACATAACAAAGAAGGAATCTTATAACTCTTATAACACTTATAACTCTCCAGTCATTCCCACTACATCATATCCGGTCATTCACACTCAGTCATGTCCAGTCATTCCCGCTGAGTCATGAACAGTCATTCCCACTGAGTCATGTCCAGTCATTCCCACTGAATCATGTCTGGTCCTTCCAACTGCATCATCTCTGGTCATCCCACTGAATTATATCCAGTGGTCTCCACTGAATCATATCCAGTCGTCTCCACTGAATCATATCCAGTCGTTCCCACTTATAACTCTCCAGGCATTCCAATTTATAACTGTCCAGTCATTCGCAATGAGTCATGTCCATTCATTCCCACTGAATCATGCCCAGGCATTCCTACTGAATCATGTCCAGTCATTCCCACTGAATCATATACAGTCATTCCCATTTATAACTGTCCAGGCATTTCCACTGAATCATGTCCAGTCATTCCCATTTTAAACTGTTCAGGCATTCCCACTGAATCATATCCAGTCATTCCCACTGAATCATGTCTGGTCATTCCAACTGCATCATCTCTGGTCATTCCCACTGAATCATATCCAGTCGTCCCCACTGAATCATATCCAGTCGTCCCCACTGAATCGTATCCAGTCATTCCAATTTATCTGTCCAGTCATTCCCAGTGAGTCATGTCCATTCATTCCCACTGAATCATGACAAGTCATTCCCATTTATAACTGTCCAGGCATTTCCACTGAATCATGTCCAGTCATTTCCACTGAATCATATCCAGGCATTCCCACATATAACTCTTCAGGCATTCCCACTGAAAAATGTCCAGTCCTTCCCACTGAGTCATGTCCAGTCATTTCCATTTATACATGTCCAGGCATTGCCACTGAATCATATCCAGTCATTCCCATTGAATTATGTCCAGTTATTCCCACTCAGTCATGTCCAGGCATTCCCAGAGTCAAATCCAGTCCTTACCATTTATAACTGTCCAGTCATTCCCACTGAATCATATCCAGCCTTTCCCACTGAATCATGTCCAGTTATTCCTACTCAGTCATGTCCAGGCATTCCCACCGAGTCAAATCTAGGCATTACCATTTATAACTGTCCAGTCATTCCCACTGAATCATGTCCAGTCATTCCCACTTATAACTGTACAGGCATTCACACTGAGTCATGTCAAGCTATTCCCACTTATAACTGTCCAGGCATTCCCACTGAATCATATCCTGGCATTCCCATTTATAGCTGTCCATTCATTCCCACTGAGTCATGTCCAGTCATTCCCACTGAATCATATCCAGTCATTCCCACTGAATCATGTCTGGTCATTCCAACTGCATCATCTCTGGTCATTCAAACTGAATTATATCCAGTGGTCTCCACTGAATCATATCCAGTCGTCCCCACTGAATCATATCCAGTCGTTCCCACTTATAACTCGCCAGGCATTCCAATTTATAACTGTCCAGTCATTCCAAATGAGTCATGTCCATTCATTCCCACTGAATCATGCCCAGGCATTCCTACTGAATCATGTCCAGTCATTCCCACTGAATCATATTCAGTCATTCCCATTTATAACTGTCCAGGCATTCCCACTGAATCATATCCACTCATTCCCATTTATAACTGTCCAGGCTTTGCCACTGAAGCATATCCAGTCATTCCCACTGAATCATGCCCAGGCATTCCTACTGAATCATGTCCAGTCATTCCCACTGAATCATATACAGTCATTCCCATTTATAACTGTCCAGGCATTTCCACTGAATCATGTCCAGTCATTCCCATTTAAAACTGTTCAGGCATTCCCACTGAATCATATCCAGTCATTCCCACTGAATCATGTCTGGTCATTCCAACTGCATCATCTCTGGTCATTCCCACTGAATTATATCCAGTGGTCCCCACTGAATCATATCCAGTCATCCCCACAGAATCGTATCCAGTCATTCCAATTTATCTGTCCATTCATTCCCAGTGAGTCATGTCCATTCATTCCCACTGAATCATGACAAGTCATTCCCATTTTTAACTGTCCAGGCATTCCCACTGAATCATGTCCAGTCATTTCCACTGAATCATATCCAGGCATTCCCACATATAACTCTTCAGGCATTCCCACTGAAAAATGTCCAGTCCTTCCCACTGAGTCATGTCCAGTCATTTCCATTTATACATGTCCAGGCTTTGCCACTGAATCATATCCAGTCATTCCCACTGAATCATATCCAGTCATTCCCACTGAATCATGTCCAGTTATTCCCAGTCAGTCATGTCCAGGCATTCCCAGAGTCAAATCCAGTCATTACCATTTATAACTGTTCAGTCATTCCCACTGAATCATGTCCAGTTATTCCCACTCAAGTCATGTCCAGGAATTCCCACTAAGTCAAATTTAGGCATTACCATTTATAACTGTCCAGTCATTCCCACTGAATCATATCCAGTCATTCCCACGTATAACTCTTCAGGCATTCCCACTGAATCATATCGAGGAATTACCATTTATAACTATCCAGTCATTCCCACTGAGTCATGTCCAGTCATTCCCACTGAATCATATCCAGTTGTTCCCACGTATAACTTTTCAGGCATTCCCACTGAATCATATCGAGGCATTACCATTTATAACTGTCCAGTCATTCCCACTGAGTCATGTCCAGTCATTCCCACTGAATCATATCCAGTCATTACCATTTATAACTGTCCAGTCATTCCCACTGAATCATGTTCAGTTATTTCCACTCAGTCATGTCCAGTCATTCCCACTGAATCATGTGCAGCCGTTCCCACTGAATCATGTCCAGCCATTCCCATTTATAACTCTCCAGGCATTCCCACTGAATCATATCCAGACATTCCCATTTGTCACTGTCCAGTCATTCCCACTGAATCATATCCAGTCATTCCCACTGAATCATGTCTGATCATTCCAACTGCGCCATGTCTGGTCATTCCCACTGAATCATATCCAGTCATCCCCACTGAATCATATCCAGTCATCCCCACTGACTCATATACAGTCGTTCCCACTTAGAATTCTCCAGGCATTCCCATTGAATCATATCCAAGCGTTCCCATTTATACAGTCAGGCCAAAAAGTATTTAGTCAGCTCTGATTGTGCAAGTTCTCCTACTTAGTAAGGTTTGATTTTTCCAGTCAGGCTGGCATTTGAACCGAGGATCTTCTGGTCTCAGGCCCAACACCTTAACCACTAGACCATCGCCTCCCCTTGAGAGCACCCATTGCATCAGAATTTTGGCTCTCTGTTGGGACTGTTTACACAGAGACTGCTACCTGCTGCTTTGGACTTGAACTAACAGTCTTTTTCAAGACTTTTTTTACTTTTTTACCTTTTTACTTTTTTAAACTTTTTTACTGTGCTCCAACGCCTAAGGAAGACCTCTAACGGTCGAAACATCGCGACGGAGCACTTTTATCAGCTAACTTTCATTAGTGTTGGCAAGCTAACTAGCTTGCTAACGCTTTCGTTTTTACTTTTTTATTTTTTATTTATTTTTTTTTTTTTTATTTTATTTTAGCACCGTTGTCGTGCGTTTGCTGTTGTCGTGCGTTGCCTGTGCTGCTTCATGGCCTGTTTGGTGCCTTGATTGGGGCACTCCTTTTGCTGAATCACCTCTGGATTATTTGCACATTATTCACTTTGTGTGTTTTTGGGAATCCGCTAGCTTAGTGCAGCTACTAGCTCTTAGCCGATTTAGCATGGCGGCTTCTCCTGTCTCTCCCGTACTTTTCTGCTCTGGGTGTGAAATGTTTAGTTATTCCTCGGCCTCCTTTAGCAGTAACGGTACTTGTAATAAGTGCAGCTTATTCGTAGCTTTGGAGGCCAGGCTGGGCGAATTGGAGGCTCGGCTCCGCACCGTGGAAAATTCTACAGCTAGCCAGGCCCCTGTAGTCGGTGCGGACCAAGGTAGCTTAGCCGCCGTTAGTTCCCCCCTGGCAGATCCCGTGCAGTCGGGAAAGCAGGCTGACTGGGTGACTGTGAGGAGGAAGCGTAGCCCTAAACAGAAGCCCCGTGTACACCGTCAACCCGTTCACATCTCTAACCGTTTTTCCCCACTCGACGATACACTCGCCGAGGATCAAACTCTGGTTATTGGCTACTCTGTTTTGAGAAATGTGAAGTTAGCGACATCAGCAACCATTGTCAATTGTCTTCCGGGGGCCAGAGCAGGCGACATCGAAGGACATTTGAAATTGCTGGCTAAGGCTAAGCGTAAATTTGGTAAGATTGTAATTCACGTCGGCAGTAATGACACTCGGTTACGCCAATCGGAGGTCACTAAAATTAACATTAAATCGGTGTGTAACTTTGCAAAAACAATGTCGGACTCTGTTGTTTTCTCTGGGCCCCTCCCCAATCAGACCGGGAGTGACATGTTTAGCCGCATGTTCTCCTTGAATTGCTGGCTGTCTGAGTGGTGTCCAAAAAATGAGGTGGGCTTCATTGATAATTGGCAAAGCTTCTGGGGGAAACCTGGTCTTGTTAGGAGAGACGGCATCCATCCCACTTTAGAGGGAGCAGCTCTCATTTCTAGAAATCTGGCCAATTTTTTTGGATCCTCCAAACTGTGACTGTCTAGCGTTGGGACCAGGAGGCAGAGCTGTGGTCTTATACACCTCTCTGCAGCTTCTCTCCCCCTGCCATCCCCTCATTACCCCATCCCCGTAGAGACAGTGCCTGCTCCCAGACCACCAATAACCAGCAAAAATCTATTTAAGCATAAAAATTCAAAAAGAAAAAATAATATAGCACCTTCAATTGCACCACAGACTAAAACAGTTAAATGTGGTCTATTAAACATTAGGTCTCTCTCTTCTAAGTCCCTGTTGGTAAATGATATAATAATTGATCAACGTATTGATTTATTCTGCCTAACAGAAACCTGGTTACAGCAGGATGAATATGTTAGTTTAAATGAGTCAACACCCCCGAGTCACACTAACTGTCAGAATGCTCGTAGCACGGGCCGGGGCGGAGGATTAGCAGCAATCTTCCATTCCAGCCTATTAATTAATCAAAAACCTAGACAGAGCTTTAATTCATTTGAAAGCTTGTCTCTTAGTCTTGTCCATCCAAATTGGAAGTCCCAAAAAACAGTTTTATTTGTTATTATCTATCGTCCACCTGGTCGTTACTGTGAGTTTCTCTGTGAATTTTCAGACCTTTTGTCTGACTTAGTGCTTAGCTCAGATAAGATAATTATAGTGGGCGATTTTAACATCCACACAGATGCTGAGAATGACAGCCTCAACACTGCATTTAATCTATTATTAGACTCTATCAGCTTTGCTCAAAAAGTAAATGAGTCCACCCACCACTTTAATCATATTTTAGATCTTGTTCTGACTTATGGTATGGAAATTGAAGACTTAACAGTATTCCCTGAAAACTCCCTTCTGTCTGATCATTTTTTAATAACATTTACATTTACCCTGTTGGACTACCCTGCAGTGGGGAATAAGTTTCATTACACTAGAAGTCTTTCAGAAAGCGCTGTAACTAGGTTTAAGGATATGATTCCTTCTTTATGTTCTCTAATGTCATATACCAACACAGAGCAGAGTAGCTACCTAAACTCTGTAAGTGAGATAGAGTATCTCGTCAATAGTTTTACATCCTCATTGAAGACAACTTTGGATGCTGTAGCTCCTCTGAAAAAGAGAGCTTTAAATCAGAAGTGTCTGACTCCGTGGTATAACTCACAAACTCGTAGCTTAAAGCAGATAACCCGTAAGTTGGAGAGGAAATGGCGTCTCACTAATTTAGAAGATCTTCACTTAGCCTGGAAAAAGAGTTTGTTGCTCTATAAAAAAAGCCCTCCGTAAAGCTAGGACATCTTTCTACTCATCACTAATTGAAGAAAATAAGAACAACCCCAGGTTTCTTTTCAGCACTGTAGCCAGGCTGACAAAGAGTCAGAGCTCTATTGAGCTGAGTATTCCATTAACTTTAACTAGTAATGACTTCATGACTTTCTTTGCTAACAAAATTTTGACTATTAGAGAAAAAATTACTCATAACCATCCCAAAGATGTATCGTTATCTTTGGCTACTTTCAGTGATGCCGGTATTTGGTTAGACTCTTTCTCTCCGATTGTTCTGTCTGAGTTATTTTCATTAGTTACTTCATCCAAACCATCAACATGTTTATTAGACCCCATTCCTGCCAGGCTGCTCAAGGAAGTCCTACCATTATTTAATGCTTCAATCTTAAATATGATCAATCTATCTTTGTTAGTTGGTTATGTACCACAGGCCTTTAAGGTGGCAGTAATTAAACCATTACTTAAAAAGCCATCACTTGACCCAGCTATCTTAGCTAATTATAGGCCAATCTCCAACCTTCCTTTTCTCTCAAAGATTCTTGAGAGGGTAGTTGTAAAACAGCTAACTGATCACCTGCAGAGGAATGGTCTATTTGAAGAGTTTCAGTCAGGTTTTAGAATTCATCATAGTACAGAAACAGCATTAGTGAAGGTTACAAATGATCTTCTTATGGCTTCGGACAGTGGACTTATCTCTGTGCTTGTTCTGTTGGACCTCAGTGCTGCTTTTGATACTGTTGACCATAAAATTTTATTACAGAGATTAGAGCATGTCATAGGTATTAAGGGCACTACGCTGCGGTGGTTTGAATCATATTTGTCTAATAGATTACAGTTTGTTCATGTAAATGGGGAATCTTCTTCACAGACTAAAGTTAATTATGGAGTTCCACAAGGTTCTGTGCTAGGACCAATTTTATTCACTTTATACATGCTTCCCTTAGGCAGTATTATTAGACGGTATTGCTTAAATTTTCATTGTTACGCAGATGATACCCAGCTTTATCTATCCATGAAGCCAGAGGATACACACCAATTAGCTAAACTGCAGGATTGTCTTACAGACATAAAGACATGGATGACCTCTAATTTCCTGCTTTTAAACTCAGATAAAACTGAAGTTATTGTACTTGGCCCCACAAATCTTAGAAGCATGGTGTCTAACCAGACCGTTACTCTGGATGGCATTTCCCTGATCTCTAGTAATACTGTGAGAAATCGTGGAGTCATTTTTGATCAGGATATGTCATTCAAAGCGCATATTAAACAAATATGTAGGACTGCTTTTTTGCATTTACGCAATATCTCTAAAATCAGAAAGGTCTTGTCTCAGAGTGATGCTGAAAAACTAATTCATGCATTTATTTCCTTTAGGCTGGACTATTGTAATTCATTATTATCAGGTTGTCCTAAAAGTTCCCTAAAAAGCCTTCAGCTGGTTCAGAATGCTGCAGCTAGAGTACTGACGGGGACTAGCAGGAGAGAGCATATCTCACCCATATTGGCCTCTCTTCATTGGCTTCCTGTTAATTCTAGAATAGAATTTAAAATTCTTCTTCTTACTTATAAGGTTTTGAATAATCAGGTCCCATCTTATCTTAGGGACCTCGTAGTACCATATTACCCCATTAGAGCGCTTCGCTCTCAGACTGCGGGCTTACTTGTGGTTCCTAGGGTTTGTAAGAGTAGAATGGGAGGCAGAGCCTTCAGCTTTCAGGCTCCTCTCCTGTGGAACCAGCTCCCAGTTCAAATCAGGGAGACAGATACCCTCTCTACTTTTAAGATTAAGCTTAAAACTTTCCTTTTCGCTAAGGCTTATAGTTAGGCCTGGATCGGGTGACCCTGGACCATCCCTTGGTTATGTTGCTTTAGACGTAGACTGTGGGGGGGTTCCCATGATGCACTGTTTCTTTCTCTTTTTGCTCCGTATGCATCACTCTGCATTTAATCATTTCTGATCGATCTCTGCCCCCCTTCTCGGCATGTCTTTTTCCTGGTTCTTTCCCTCAGCCCCAACCAGTCTCAGCAGAAGACTGCCCCTCCCTGAGCCTGGTTCTGCTGGAGGTTTCTTCCTGTTAAAAGGGAGTTTTTCCTTCCCACTGTGGCCAAGTGCTTGCTCATAGGGGGTCGTTTTGACCGTTGGGGTTTTTCATAATTATTGTATGGCCTTGCCTTACAATATGGAGTGCCTTGGGACAACTGTTTGTTGTGATTTGGCGCTATATAAGAAAAAAGTTGATTGATTGATTGACTTAGGAAGATGAGAGCACTTCAACTATTCGAAAGAAAATGAGAAAAAAAAATCCAGAAAATCACATTGTACGATTTTTAAAGAATTTATTTTAAGTTATGGTGGAAAATAAGTATTTGGTCAACCGCAAACAAGCAAGGTTTCTGGCTCTCACAGACCTGTAACTTCTTCTTTAAGAAGCTCTTCAGGTTGGTGTGAATAAATCAACTGTGGGAGCAATTATAAGAAAATGGAAGACATTCAAGACCATTGATAATCTCCCTCGATCTGGGGCTCCACGCAAGATGTCATCCCGTGGGGTCAAAATGATCAGGAGAACGGTGAACAAAAATCCCAGAACTACAGAGAGGGACCTGATGAATGACCTGCAGAGAACTGGGACCAAAGTAACAAAGGCTACACACTATGCAGAGAGGGACTCAAATCCTGCAGTGCCAGGCATGTCCACCTGCTTAAGACAGTACATGTCCAGGCCCTTCTGAAGTTTCCCAGAGAGCATATGGATGATACAGAAGAGGATTGGGAGAATATCATGTGGTCAGATGAAACCAAAATAGAACATTTTAGTAAAAATTCAACTCGTCATGTTTGGAGGAAGAAGAATGCTGAGTTGCATTCCAAGAACACCATATCTGCTGTGAAGCATGGGGGTGGAAACATCATGCTTTGGGGCTGTTTTTCTGCAAAGGTGACAGGACGACTGATCCGTGTTAAGAGAAGAATGAACAGGGCCATGTATCGTGAGATTTTAAGACAAAACCGCCTTCCATCAGTGAGAGCATTGAAGATGCAACGTGGCTGGGTCTTCCAGCATGACAATGATCCCAAACACACCGATCGGGCAACGAAGGAGTGGCTCTGTAAAAAACATTTCAAGGTCCTGGAGTGGCTGAGCCAGTCTCCAGACCTCAACCTCATAGAAAATTTGTTGAGGGAGCTGAAAGTCCATGTTGCCCAGCAACAGCCCCAAAACATCACTGCTCTAGAGGAGATCTGCATGGAGGAATGGACCAAAATACCAGCTACAGTGTGTGCAAACCTGGTGAAGACTTACAGGAAACATTTGACCTCTGTCATTGCCAACAAAGATTATGTTACAAAGTATTGAGTTGAACTTTTGTTATTGACCATCCATCCATTTTCTTCCGCCTTATCCGGAGTCGGGTCACGGGGGCAGCAGCTCAAGCAAAGCCGCCCAGACCTCCCGATCCACACACACTTCCCCCAGCTCCTCCGGGGGAACCCCAAGGCGTTCCCAAGCCAGCCGAGAGATGTAATCCTTCCAGCGTGTCCTGGGTCTTCCCCGGGGCCTCCTCCCAATGGGACGTGCCCGGAACACCTCTCCAGCGAGGCGTCCAGGGGGCATCCGGAAAAGATGCCCGAGCCACCTCAACTGACTCCTTTCGACGTGGAGGAGCAGCGGCTCGACTCCGAGCTCCTCCCGATTGTTATTGACTGAATACTTATTTTCCACCATAATTTACAAATAAATTCTTTAAAAATCCTACAATGTAATTTCCTGGATTTTTTTTTCTCATTTTGTCTCTCATAGTTGAAGTGTACCTATGATGAAAATTACAGACCTCTCTCATCTTCCTAAGTAGGAGAACTTGCACAATCAGGGGCTGAGTAAATACTTTTTGGCCCGACTGTAACTGTCCAGTCATTCCCACTCAATCATGTCCAGTCATTCCCACTTATAACTGTCCTATCAGGGCATGGTACAAACCGGGTGGACACAAATGTAAACTCTCACAGCAGGTGCAGTGAGAATTACATTTAATTGGAGAAACAGGCATGGATTCTTTACACAGGTGGTCCAGCAGCGAAGGTAAAGGTACAGACTTGTGTGAGGCTGAGGCTTGGTCCAAAAAACAGACTGAGGTCAAAAAACATGTGGTGGTGATGATATTCAGAGGCAAAGACAAGTATGAGGTTGAGGGCAAAACAAGGTCAAATACCGGCAGGCTGATCAAGACAGAACGTGACGGCTGGAAAGTGAAATACATTCAACAATCTGGCAGTGAGCTGTGAGACTGTGATGCCTTAACATAACTGGTGGTGTGATTAGTGGAACAAGACACAGGTGTCAGTGCAGGTTCTGGAAGGGGGCATGATCAGGGAAGCCAAAGGTACAGTAGTGTTCAGAATAATAGTAGTGCTATTTGACTAAAAAGATTAATCCAGGTTTTGAGTATATTTCTTATTGTTACATGGGAAACAAGGTACCAGTAGATTCACTAGATTCTCACAAATCCAACAAGACCAAGCATTCATGATATGCACACTCTTAAGGCTATGAAATTAGGCTACTAGTAAAAAAAAGTAGAAAAGGGGGTGTTCACAATAATAGTAGTGTGGCATTCAGTCAGTGAGTTCGTCAATTTTGTGGAACAAACAGGTATGAATCAGGTGTCCCCTATTTAAGGATGAAGCCAGCACCTGTTGAACATGCTTTTCTCTTTGAAAGCTTGAGGAAAATGGGACATTCAAGACATTGTTCAGAAGAAAAATGTAGTTTGATTAAAAAGTTGGTTTTAGAGGGGAAAACTTATACGCAGGTGGTAGAGAAGCTTGAATCTTCGGCTGGACTCGACTTCGACTTCTCTACTATGGAAACCACCTGGACAACTGAGAGCCTACACAGAAACATTATATGCAGGTGCAAAAAATTATAGGCTGTTCATCTACAATGATCTCCAATGCTTTAAAATGGACAAAAAAACAGAGACGCATGGAAGAAAATGGAAAACAAGCATCAAAATGGATAGAAGAATAACCAGAATGGCAAAGGCTCACCCATTGATCAGCTCCAGGATGATCAAAGACAGTCTGGAGTTACCTGTAAGTGCTGTGACAGTTAGAAGACGCCTGTGTGAAGCTAATTTATTTGGAAGAATCCCCCGCAAAGTCACTCTGTTAAATAAAAC
Source organism: Thalassophryne amazonica (assembly GCF_902500255.1). Taxonomy (NCBI): domain Eukaryota; kingdom Metazoa; phylum Chordata; class Actinopteri; order Batrachoidiformes; family Batrachoididae; genus Thalassophryne; species Thalassophryne amazonica. Next base: position 226,736 of record NW_022986260.1, on the reverse strand, counting down.
ACGTGCAGAAGAGGTTACAATTTGAAAAAATTCTTTTTGGGTCCAAGGGCCGTAGACAGTTTGTGAGACGACCCCCAAACTCTGAATTCAAGCCATAGTTCACAGTGAAGACAGTGAAGCATGGTGGTGCAAGCATCATGATATGGGCATGTTTCTCCTACTATGGTGTTGGGCCTATATATCGCATACCAGGTATCATGGATCAGTTTGGATATGTCAAAATACTTGAAGAGGTCATGTTGCCTTATGCTGAAGAGGACATGCCCTTGAAATGGGTGTTTCAACAAGACAATGACCCCAAGCACACTAGTAAACCAGCAAAATCTTGGTTCAAAACCAACAAAATTAATGCCTCGCAGATGTGAAGAAATCATGAAAAACTGTGGTTATACAACTAAATACTAGTTTAGTGATTCACAGGATTGATAAAAAAGCAGTTTGAACATAATAGTTTTGAGTTTGTAGCGTCAACAGCAGATGCTACTATTATTGTGAACACCCCCTTTTCTACTTTTTTTTACTAATAGCCCAGTTTCATAGCCTTAAGAGTGTGCATATCATGAATGCTTGGTCTTGTTGGATTTGTTAGAATCTACTGAATCTACTGGTACCTTGTTTCCCATGTAACAATAAGAAATATACTCAAAACCTGGATTCATCTTTTTAGTCACATAGCACTACTATTATTCTGAACACTACTGTAAGTGCAAGAGAGTGAAGGCAGGAAAACAGAGTGGAGTGATGAAAGAAACAAAGACACGTGAGCAGGTGCAAGAGTGGGAGTGAATGAAAATGCAAAGCAGACAGAGACAAAGACACAATGGCTGGTGCAGTGATGTGAGAACATAATCAGATGGATGTGAGGGCAAACTGAGAACAGAGCTAACAGAGAATCTAAGGACAGAATATAACTATGAACAGGACCTAGACTCAGGCATGGACATGAGAGCTAATCAGAGAACAGTAAGAAAATTAACACAAAGACAAAACTAGACAAACTGACTAAGAAATAAACTATAAGTAAAACAAAGACTGAGTGCTAACCGAAACCAGATACGTCAGCATAACACCAATGAGATGAACAAAATAAACAAGTGATTAATAATCAAAAACACAAACTCGTCAAACAAAGCTAGAACGGAACTGAACTTATGCCCAAAGGATAAAAGTAACAAAGAAACAAAGTGACAAAGCAAAACAGAACAGAGAATAAACACATGATGAAAATAAAATAAGTAATAAATAAATCAAACCTGGAGCAGATGGAAATGAAAAGAAAGAGGGAAAAATAGGATCAAATCCCTGATCATGGCCAAAACGTGACATGTCCAGTCGTTCCCACTGAATCATGTCCAGTTGTTCCCACTGAATCATGTCCAGTCATTCTCACATTAACCTCTGCAGACATTCCCACAGAATCATTTCCAGGCATTCCCATTTATAACTGTGTGTGTGTGTGTGTGTGTGTGTGTGTGTGTGTGTGTGTGTGTGTGTGTGTGTGTGTGTGTGTGTGTGTGTGTGTGTGTGTGTGTGTGTGGTCGGTTCTGTCCCGTCTCATCTGTCAGCTGTGTGTGTGTGTTATATAATATTCCTTTCTGTTTGAACAGCTGCACTCCTGCAGTAAAAGTGAGCTCATCTCTAAGAGCCCAGAGATCCTGCTCATGTTCCAGCAGGTCCACCGGAAACCCATGCAGTCCTTCGTCACCACGCCAGTCCCTCCGGACTTTACCAGGTAACACGTTGAGCTCAGTGTAAGTCAGTGAAGCCCTCAGTCTGACCCAACTCTTATCGTGATAGATGATGTCCTCAGATGATCCTTTCAGACCAGCAGTGACCATTCAGGTTCACTGATCAGACAGAGGAGGAAACATGACCAGCTTTTTTGTTTTCCTTTGATAAATGACACAGTGTGTGTATACACACACACACACACACACACACACTCTCACACACACACACACACACACACACACACACACACACACACACACACACACACACACACACACACACACACACACACACACGCTCACTCTTCATTCTGAGAGGAAATTAACAGTAACCCATCACAGGGATCAGGTGTTCAGGTTTTTGGGGCTCTCCATAGGGGTCCTAACTTGGAAAGTAATTTGAGATGTGAATTTGCAACCAAACATCTGAATAAGTGCCAAATTTGCAGTAGGAATCTCACTGAATTGGTACTAATGACACATTAGTGAATGTTGGCCAAATATCACAGGCATACATCTTGTATGCCTGTTGCTGGAATGGCGTGCAGCACTCTTCTGAATGTTGAGCGCCACTCACTGCGAAAATGATGACACGTTTGCAAAAGAAGTGCTCATGGCTGTGGCCTGCCATTATCCTGCTATTATGTAAAAGGAGGCTGTGGAAATTCAAAAACACAATAAATAAATAATCATAATAATAAAAGAGCCTTGATTGGCTCCACAGAGGAAAAAAAACAACCAGGAACAAAAGTGTGGACAACTCGCTCATCGACTTGCAGAATGATGTCCCTGATGTATCCACTGTCCTCCCAGGAATGACCAGAATACCATCCCCGCCTGTATGATCCTTTTGTCCTTGGCTCCGAGATTGACGTGCACCGCTCGTCCGCACGCTGGACCAGCCTCTTCTCTGTGATACTGCAGTGTCCAGCAGAGCTTTGGGGTGTGCGTCTTTTGATTTGATTTATTCAGCAATAACATAGTAAGTCCCTTCAGCTGTTCCCATGTTTTTTCATGTTTTTTTCGGGGGTCTCCACAGCAGATCTGTGATGCCAAGTCAACTGTATGTTGACTTGGCAAATATCATGTGTGACTTACTCCTCATCCATCCTCCTGCACGCACAGTAGATTGGAGCCATTCTCTCCCTCAGGAGAAATCTGCCTTTGGCAGAGGGGTCTGTTGCACAACAACACATCCAACACATACCACCCATGGATCAAGAACAATTACATAATAGATCAAAATTAAAACACAAATACATAATCAACAAAAACTGTACCAGCATCTCAGTGCAAATTCAGTAACACATGATCTTATACTGTCTTTCCTGAGCAGCAGGGTTAGTTATGTTTTTAAATATTTTGTCCCTTGGCAAAATCGTCAGTCTCCCGTGGATTTTTAGCTCTGATGGACAGTTGACATCACATTTCCACTACAGCACAGACTTCTGCATTTAGCAGAATGATTTTCACTCTTTAAAGACACATATGCACTTGGGGAAGGTGGATTTGAACGGAGTTTGCTGTGATCTGAAAAATGCAACATCATATTTCCTGACTGTTCATGCACTGTCCTCATAGCAGGTGCATGGAACAACTCTGCTGGATGTCCTCAGATAGAGAGAGACAGAGACAGACAGAGCTCCGGATAACAAAGATTAGAAACCATACAGCACTGTCTGACCTGGAACAGCTGCATTATGTGCAGAATTAACACCCCGAGCCGGAGCTTTGTCCAGTCACAAACCAAGAATGAATCATCGGACAGCTGCAGGATTTTTAGTATTTAATATATTTGTTGAACTTTTCAAAAAGCAATACAAAACTCGGACTGCAAGCAGTCATAAATGAACCCTTGTGTCCACGCTACCGTCTCCCCGGGCCAGCGTGATTTCTGTTCAGGGGACGAATCTCATCACACGTGAAGTTTCAAGTCAGTCAGAAAAAGCATGAAGGAGTTATCATGACTTGGTGTTCCAAGGCAAAGGGTCAAAATGGCAGAGCCACAGCGGCCACACCTGGCACCACACAGATGCCATTATTCTTAGCTTCACAGCAATCATCGTGTACATTCACCAACTTGTTCTGCATGGTTTAGAAGTGGAATGAAGTTGATGGGGTTAACTACGTGGCATCACTACCTGTTAAAGTATAATGTTCCATGGTGAAGGGTCAAAATGGCAGCGCCATAGCGGCCACACCCTTTGACATAGAAAAAAAGCTTTTGATAACTTTTGATCAGTATAGTCTCTTCATGATCTGAAAGAACTTTGTAGTGCATTGGACAAAATCCCTATGAGGAGTTTGCTCAAATACGTGTGGAAATTGTGCCAAAATGACATGAAAAGTAAAAATGTCCGACTTCCTGTTTGGAGTAGACCAATGGTGCAAGAGACTTTTTTGTACGTCTGTGCAAGTCACACATGTGGACCAATTTTCATGTCCCTACTGCAAAAAACCCCTATGGGGAGGGATTTTTGAAAGTTGCAAGGAGGCACTATAGAGGCATTTTGCCCCGCCTATGGGCGACACCCCTATGACCTGTAAGAGGTTGTCATGCTTGACCTGTGTATCAATTTTCAGGATGATATGACAAAATTAAAGCCATCAAAAGGAAGACCGTAATTTCCTGGTGAAAGGTCGATATTCAGCATGCTGCCACACGGACGCTGTTACTCGTAGCTTGACGGCGATCATCGCCTACGTTCAAAAGTATAAATAGGACTTTGTGATCTGATGTTCCCAGCTCTGACAAAGAAAGAAAGCAGTCTGTCTCCCTGTACATCTGGAAACCTGAGTTCAGTTTGCTTTACCTTTTTGAAAACGGAGTTCATTTCTACACGCAAGGGCTACATGCACCGTATGCATACGTTAAAAGCAAATATACGCAGCTGCAAGCAAATCTACGAATGCAATGGCACGCGAAAAACGCTGAGTACCTGCGCATTTCGGGTGTACAGACAGCGATTAGAGTTTTGGTATTTGAGAGATTTGAGGAGTATTTGGCGTGTGTATTATTTGGTGGAGTATTTAGTGTGTGTGGGTAGTGTGTGGCCAGCAGTGGCTCCAGGCGCCTTTTGTTTAAAGCGTCAAGATCAACGTTAGCTTTGGTTTTGTTTTGTTCCACTTTCGTTCCTTTTGCACTCTTGATTCGCAGGCTATTCAGTGATGGAAAACGTCAAAAGCTCATTCGTCCACCTTTTCTCAGCGATTTGTGACTTTTTTACTTTTTTCATTCATGAATCATCGTATCCCGGTGACTGGACATGAGGGATCCTGAACAGACTGGGGGGGGTCCTGAACAGATTGAGGGGTCCTGAGTAGATTGGTGGGGGTGGGGGGGTGGGTGGTTGTCCTGAATAGGCTGGGGGGGGTCCCTGAACAGACTGGGGGGTCCTGAGCAGACTGAGTCTATGAGATTTAGACCCACACGTTAAAATCACAGATGGTTAAAAGATCACCATATTTAAGAACAACACCCGACACAAAGTGAAATCCCATAAAAAGTCCTTGTTAAATTTTGGTGGGTGGTAGCCCACAGACAAAAGTCACAGAGTACCTCAAAGAGGTTACCTCAAAGAGTTGGAGCTCCACACTGGAGCAGGTGACAGCTGTAGACCGCTGGCAGTGTAAGGAGGATTAAAAATGGAAGCCAGACTTCCACCTTTACCTGTGATGTGAGGGGAGCTAAAGAACCAACATGCAGGAGGAAGAAGCTCAGAAAAAGGAACAAGTTCACCTTCACTGAGCCAGGTTTCAGTTAAAAACATAAAATCCACTTTGCATGAGGTAAAGAAGTCATTCAATAGAAACATTTTGTTGGGGACAGATTTAATCATCTTATAATGCGTCAAATCAGAACAAAAGCCGTCTCAAGGCGCCTCACACAGAACAATTCAATATAAAAATTAAATAATTAAAAATGAATAAAAAAGTTAAAATACATAATTAAAAATAGAAGTAAAAGAATAAAACAGATAAAAAATAAAAACTATTCATAAGAAAGAGAATAAAAGAGTTAGATTTAGACAGCCACACCACGTCTCCCACTTCGAACACGCCAGCTGGTAGGAGGCAGCAACAGCTGATCATGGTCCGCCGAGCAGCAGGCACTGTCAAAGCCGCCCAAGTCCAGGAACACTGGTCAGATCTATCGGTCTTGAATCGTCTTCAAACGCAAGGCAGGGGGAACATCCAGGCAGGGATCAGCCACACGAACAGACTTCAGGACAGGCTCGAACCGAGCCCACAGACCATTGTGTTTGCCACGTCATCTCCGACGGGCCAGGTAGAGGGGAGACCACCTCAGGAACGCTGGACTTTCCTCGAGAGATAGAGGAGAACTCCCCAATGGTTCATATTTCAGCTTATCAAAGAAGCCTCTAATCTCAAGCAAAGTTTGCTGATCATAAGTGAGGAGAGACCAAACTTCTGATGGATCAGGTAAAACTCCAAACACACAGCAGGCACAGAGCAGAGTGACAGACGGCCAGATGATCAAACACCACAGCGCCATCCTATCCAACCTCCTGTACAGAACTTAATTTGATTTCTTTTTGCAAAAAAGGTAAAATGACACTTGACAGTCTTGAAAATGATGACCAGTATTGTCTTGATCTCATTAAACTGTGTCCTTTTTTTTTAAGTTTCTTTCTGTCCTCCTCTGTGTGTTTTCAGTGAACTGGTTCCTGCATATGACTCCAGCATGTTCGTTCTGGTCAACTTCAGGTACGTCTGGTCATCTGGCAGGTCATGCTGTTGTCTCTGGTGATGGGTCCAGACAGACACTGGAACCTTTGGGACACTTCCATCTGGCTGTGGTTTCATCTTGAGCACTGTGGGCACAGCTCACAGGAGTTTACTTCTGATGAGACAGATAATGTAACTGTCTCTGGAACTGGTGACGGATCCTTCATTAAGCCATTCAGTTGTGAGGTTGGTGAGGTCTTTCCCCTGTGAAGCTCCTTGGGCCAACCCATGTTGTGATTTGGCTCTCTCTCTATATATAAATAAATAATGTAAAATGATCAATAACAGGAGAGGTGATGGCAGAAGAAACACAGAACATGTTTGTGCAGGTTTTTGAGGGATTGTCCTCTTCTGCAGAGCCTGATGAGTGCAGGTGGGACTTCAAGCCGCTTGCTGCTGAAGCCACAGTTGAATCAAAGCTTGAGCTCAGGGTTGGAACAAGACAGAAGAATGAAGAAGGTGACACAAAGTGGACAGAACAGGTTCCAATATGCAGACTGATAAATCAAGTTTGTCTTGGACGTGAATGTCAGAGTCTGTGTTCAGGGGCGTCAGGATCAGCAGCCAAGAAATGTTTTTTGGGGATGGGGACGATGGTGAAGGCCTTCAGACATGTGGAAAAGGTGGCATGTGTCAGGGAGAGGTTGAAGAGTTTGGTGAGAATCCCTGTCTGTCTGCACATGCTTTAATCACTGCCCCGGGATACCGTCAGGGCCAGCAGCTGTCCTGGGGTTCACTGCTCTTAGCTTTTTCCTCACTTCATGCTCCTGGAGAGAGAGAGAGAGAGAGAGATGAGTTGCTGGGATCAAGGGGAGGTAGTGACTGCAGGTGTGTGGTGGTGGTCTTCAACCGTGCAAAGAAGCTGTTTAGCTCCTCTGCTAGTGTGCTGCTAATGCTGGAGGATGTTTGGGGGGTTGGCCTTTGTAGTAGTTGATTAGGGCCTGGAAGCCCCTCCACATCTGACGAGGGTTATTGTCCAACAGGTATCCCTCTATTTTCTTCTATGACCCCACTTAAGAACAAAATATAAATCTGGTGCCTCGTGATGTGTTGTAATAAGAAGCAGCTCGGCCGACGTACAAAGAAAAGAGTCCATCCGTTTTTGATTCTGTGACATGAGTAGCTGCTGTTCTTTGGGCTGCTGCTGCTTTTTCAGGATCACCACAGTGGCTCTAGCACAACTTTTACCCCAGATCCCCCAACTAACACAACTCAAGTTGTACCTGGAGAAACAGACACAGCCCCTGGTCTTCTGAAGAGGTCTCCCATCAAGTCCTAACCAGGGTCCACTCTGCTCAGCTTCCGAGATCCGACGGGATCAGACTCACGCAGAGCCGACGGGCTGCTGTGGTGAAATGAGGAGAATAATAAAATGAAACCAAAATGACAAGACTGACCTGAGGCTCGTCAGCAGACAACTGACAGCTACTGTGTGTCAGTCGAACTACAATAATGTGTAATATGTGAAAGGGCTGACATGGAAAATGCAAAAAAAAAAAAAAAAAAGACAATGATCCTGACATTTTCTTTGACTTCTGTGTCATTGCAGGCATTATGAAGTCAAGATATTTTAGTGTTTTCTGGTAAACTTCAATTTCATTTGTTAATTTCATCCATTCCTGCAATTACAGCCTGCAACACATTCCAAAAAATGTTGGGATGGGGCAATTTATTGTAAACATAAGAATGAAATCATGGCTTTTTCACACAGTCTTCTTCAGATAAGTTCAGCAGATGGACACATGAACACTACACAGACAGCTCTGAAGGAGTTTAAAGGCTTCTGTGGCTGTGCTTGGAGGTGCAGGGGGGTGCACCTTTTTGCTACAGTGATGCAGCTACAGGCTGCCGTTTTATTTGCTGTCTGAGAAAATGGAATCGAGACTTGAACTCTGTTGTTTCATAAACTTGAATATGAGCAGTAATTTTTAAGTTCAGGTGTATGTAAACATACGTATGGCTATAGATGCGCTTTGTTTATTGTGAAATGACATGTGACGCGGGTTCCAGCTGCACAGTGTGATGAAGGATTTAAACTGACAGCTGTATGTCTTTGAGAGCTGGTGTTGCCACATTTAGAAGAGACTGATTCTCGTGCGTTTGTGGTTGTGTATATTTGCAGCACCCTGAGGCAGAGGGCTGACCCCGTCTACAGCCCTCCTCTACAGATATCTGGACTCTGCTGGAGACTCAAAGTCTACCCGGTCAGTCACAACCACATGGTTGTTCTTTGCCAGGCTTTGTGTCCATGTCACTAATGCAGTCTCCACACTTCCTCAGGATGGTAACGGTGTGGTCCGTGGAAACTATCTGTCTGTGTTCCTGGAGCTGTCTGCTGGACTCCCAGAAACATCCAAGTATGTCCACAAAACTTCAGAGTAACAACACAAAGACCACCCTTACCCTGCTCACAACATAGCACACGACTGTCATACAACTTCCTCCATATCTCAATTTTCCATCTGGTCTCTGTGTGCACTTGGCAGTGTGGCAGAGCATAAACCCTTATGGGCCTTTCAGCTGCGACAGTTAACGCCCCCCAACATGTCAGTGACATCAGATGCTTTGAGTTGGAAGCAGCAAGGGGGGACGGAGATCGCTACGTCACACACTGGGTGTTTCCACAACTCTAAAAAGCTGAGCGATTGCCATCTTGGATTTGTGTCTGTTGAACCACAAAAAAGTAAAAAAAAAAACAGCAGTAGAATGAGTCTTCCATCATCCTGCTGGGAGAGGCTTTTTTTTTCCAGATACTTTTTGGAGTGACGCCGAGCCGATGGAGGACTGATGACTTGGTGGGGTCGATCGAACCGCGACAGTTTGCCAAACCGCATGGAGGAGCCGGAGTTCAGGCCTCATCCTCAGGCAGAGCAACACAGGCAGCCGGGGTGATGGAGCAGACCCACTCAATCCCAAATTCCTCACTTTTGGATAAATACAAACACCCAGTTTGATCAGCGGAGGTTAGTTCTACAGCTTACTTGAGGTGAGAATAATTTAAAAATAAAATGTGACATTACTGCACTGCTGAAGGTTTAATCCTCGGCTAACGTTACCTTAGCCATTTACCACAGTTGAGATGAGTGAATGTTTAATTTGTAAATGGTTCAGTCTATTTTTATTTTTACCAAATAAAGCTACAGCTTTTTTTTTCCGATACCACAAAAAGCTCAACTTTAAATAACTTAGATTTTTTTTTTCAGGCATTTTTTCTGGGGGTGTTTTCTGTTGTTTTTGTTTTTATTTATTTATTTTTTTTACTGTTTAATGTTTGTTTATTTTGTAATAAATATTTTTTTATTTCTCCCACAATCAGGAACATTTGCTGTGCAGGCAACCTAAATTCAGGCGCACTTCAAAAACTTCCAGTGATGAGCTGAACACCATGAAGTCCAGCGAGAAGAAAACTTCTCTGTTCTTCAAAATGGGACAAAAGTGTCTTCAACAACACCAGAGGTCAAAGCTGCAGAAGAGACCTTCATCTGGTTCAGTGTCCCGAGTTGAAATGACTCAATTAAAAATTTCATCATGAGGTTTATGTCACATAATTTACAATCACAGTGCAGTCATTGTTAAATTATCTCCTGTTCCATTTATAATAAACATTTGTATTTATTTACAGTGTCTGTTTTTCTGGTTGAAAAGAGATATGAATAATCTTTTATTTCTCTAAAAATAAGTTTCCAAGGTTCCTTATGTTAAATAAGAACTCTAATAACAGGTAAGTTATGGTTTTAATTTACAGATGAAGAAAGGTTTCTAAAGACTCTTTATCTTTTTTACTATTTTAATTACAAGTGTTCAAAAGTTTTTTGCACTAATCTGAAATTAATTTTGAAGTTACAAAAAAAAACATTTGCAAGGATTTTCTTCAGAAAACTGCCGTGTATAAAAGAGCAGTCCAGTGACACGTTTCTGCCACTGATCTGTATATAACACAGTGTTTTATACAGATCCGTGGTTCGTGTTTTGGCCTGATGCTTCCTTTCTTTTGGACAGCGCAAAGCTATGTCACAGCGCACAGCAGAGAAAGTTGGATTGGGTTGAACTTGATGACAGCCAGCAATGCGCGCTCCTGGCCAGCATCACTTTAGCTCAGTTTTTGATGATATGCTTTGCCAGCATCTCATTGAAAATAATGCTTTTTAGAACAATTTTCAACATTTCTAAGGGCGTCAACGCTTCCACTGTGAAAGCCCCATTAGTGTGTCATGTGTGTGAAATAATCAAATGGGGACTTGATAACAGTCCTATTTTAATAATTTTTCACATCGGAACTCTGCAGAGATGGAAGGACCCAGGAGCAACTCCTGCTGGCGTGGACACAGACATTGTGTGGCTGTGTGCTGTCTCTCTTCTTTCATATGTTTACGTCATTGTGTTGATCCTGTCTGTGTTTAATTGGTAAGACACGGTCATGTTATTATCGTGTAATAACCAGCTGGCTGTATTTTATTCTGAAGTGTTCCTTCATTGTGTTGATCATTGTGCTTCTTTGGTAAGACACGGTCATGTGTTGTTATCGTGTAATAACCTGCTGTGTTTTTATTCTGAAATACATTTCATGCATTATTTATAAGTCCATGTGTGGATGGGAAGAAGCTGTTTTTTTGTGTCTTGAGGTTTTGGTCCTGGTGGATCTCAGCTGTCTGCCAGAGGGGAGGGTGACAAAAAGTTTGTGTCCTGGTTGAGAGGGATCAGCCGCAATCTTCCTTGCTCGCCTCAGGGCCCTGGAGGTGTACAGATCCTGTAGGGATGGCAGACTCCAGTCGATTACCGTCTGTGCTCTGTGGATGATATGCTGCAGTCTGCTCCTGTCCTTAGCAGTGGCAGCAGCGTACCAGACGGTGATGGAGGAGGAGATGATAGACTCAATGATGGTAGTGTAAAAGTTCACCATCATTGTTTTTGGCAGGTTGAACTTCCCCAGCTGCTGAAAAAAGTACGTCCTCTATTGTGCTCTCTTGATGAGAGTTGACGTTCAGCTCCCACTTGAGGTCCTGGGTGATGGTGATCCCCAGGTAACTCCATAATGGCAGCTGTGGAGTCACACAGGGTGATGTGGATTCGCCAGGAGTGGGTTCTTCCTGAAGTCAACAACCATCTCCACTGTCTTGAGGGCATTGAGCTCCAGATTGTTCTGTTTGCACTAGGACACCAGGTGGTTGATCTCCCGTCTGTAGGCAGACTTGTCCTCATCAGAGATGAGTCTAATGATGCTTGTATTGTCCGTGAACATCAGGAGCTTCACAGACTGGTGGCTGGAGGTGCAGCTGTTGGTGTACAGAGAGAAGAGTAGACGAGAAAGAAAGCAGCCGTGGGGGGAACCATTACTGATGGACCGTGTGTTGGAGACATGCCCCCACCCCCCAGCTTCACATGCTGTGTCCTATTGGACAGGAAGTCAGCAATCCACCTGCAGGTGGTCGGATCATCGTATTGAAAGCAGAGCGGAAGTCCACAAACTGAATCCTGGTGTAGGTTCCTGGGGAGTTCAGATGCTGGAGGATGAAGGGGAGGGTCATGTTGACAGCGTCGTTTATTGACCTGTTGACTCTGTATGCGACATGCAGGGGATCCAAGTGGGGGTCAGTGTTGTGAAAGTGTAGTGACACGGACCCACAACAGGGGGCGCAAATGAACGGACAATAGAAGGAGTCAAATTTGAACACTTTACTGTTGTGAATGCCACAACCATACACAGCAGATTATAGAATGATACAAAGTCAATGGATAAAGGTGTCGTGTGGGCAGGCTCGACAATAGGAGACGTCCGTCTAAAGAAGAACCGGAACCACACGATTTCCTCCGCCACCGAACCCGAAGGATACTGGAGCCGCCAGGTCCCGAATCCCCCAGGTGGCCACCATCTCCGCGTGTCGGATCTGATACTGCTGGCGAAGAGCAAAGACAGTCAAGTGTGGGTGTGTGTACACCCAGTAACAACAACGGTGGGAATTCCACCTCCACCTCAAATCACACACTCGTGCAGCTCCTGTTTCAGCACTTATCTGGAAAGAGTGAGAGGCGAAGACGTCGGCACTCTCACAAACCACCAATCAGCGGACAAGGCTCCACAGGAAAGCGGCTGCAAAAAGAGTTCAGACTAAGATACAGTTTAGTTTATGGCTGAGAATATTACCTCCTTAGAAGAACGATATCTCTGCGACGTGGTGGAGGTGTCATCCTGCTTTTATCTGGGGTGAAGTGCAGATGATCGGTGACAGCTGTCATAGCTGATGAGTGACAGCTGTCACCTCGGCTGTTCCTGTGAGGCGGCAGCGCCCTCTCGTGCCTGAAGCCCGCACTCAGGCAGGGCGCCCTCTGGTGGTGGGCCAGCAGTACCTCCTCTTCTGGCGGCCCACACAACAGTCAGAGATGGCCTTGAGGTATCTGAGGACAAGGCAGTCAAAGGTCTTCATCACCACAGAGGTTAGGGCGACGGGTCTGTAGTCATTAAGTCTTGAAGTTCTTTGTTTTTTGGGGGATGAGCATGGTGGTGGAGACCTTGAAGCATGCTGGCACTTGGCATCTCTCCAGTGAGGTGTTGAACATATTTGTGAACACCGGTGACAGTTGGTCTGCACAGTTCTTCAACATGGATGGGGAGACAGTATCAGGTCCGGGTGCTTTGTGTGGGTCCTGTTTCATGAAGAGTCTGTTGATGTCCCTCTCATGAATGGAGAGAGGCATGGTGGGGGAGGAGGTGCTGGTGGGTTGGAGCTGGTGGTTGTCATTGGGGATGGTCATAAGACTGTCCCATTGTCCTTCAAATGTGTGAAGCGCCTTGAGGCAACTTTGTTGTGATTTGGTGCTATATAAATGAAAATAAATCGAAATTGAAATAAATTGAAATTTGTAGTGAAACTCGTTCTGTTGGTTTGCTAAGCGAGTGTCCTTGGCAGAGTGGGGGAGGTTTGGTTTGTAGATGGTGATTTGTCTGACACCTTTCCAGACAGAAGTGGAGTCATTGGCTGAGAATTGATGTTGGAGTTTCTCAGTATGTTTAATACAGTTTATGCACTTCTATACCTTACTACGCTGAAAGTAATTATCAACAGTATGGAGAGGAGGTTAAGTACACCTCAGCTGCGACCTCTACGGAATCAAATCAAATCAATTTTATTTATATAGCGCCAAATCACAACAACAGTTGCCCCAAGGCGCTTTATATTGTAAGGCAAGGCCATACAATAATTACAGAAAAACCCCAACGGTCAAAACGACCCCCTATGAGCAAGCACTTGGCGACAGTGGGAAGGAAAAACTCCCTTTTAACAGGAAGAAACCTCCAGCAGAACCAGGCTCAGGGAGGGGCAGTCTTCTGCTGGGACTGGTTGGGGCTGAGGGGAGAGAAAAAGACATGCTGTGGAAGAGAGCAGAGATCAATCACTAATGATTAAATGCAGAGTGGTGCATACAGAGCAAAAAGAGAAAGAAACACTCAGTGCATCATGGGAACCCCCCAGCAGTCTAAGTCTATAGCAGCATAACTAAGGGATGGTTCAGAGTCACCTGATCCAGCCCTAACTATAAGCTTTAGCAAAAACGAAAGTTTTAAGCCTAATCTTAAAAGTAGAGAGGGTGTCTGTCTCCCTGATCTAAATTGGGAGCTGGTTCCACAGGAGAGGAGCCTGAAAGCTGAAGGCTCTGCGTCCCATTCTACTCTTAAAAACCCTAGGAACTACAAGTAAGCCTGCAGTCTGAGAGCGAAACGCTCTATTGGGGTGATATGGTACTAAGAGGTCCCTAAGATAAGATGGGACCTGATTATTCAAAACCTTTATAAGTAAGAAGAAGAATTTTAAATTCTATTAGGGAATCACTTCCCTAATTTCTTTGAAATATCTGGGTTTTCGGCGTGGGACTGTGCCTCCGTTCTGTTTTTTTTTTTTCCAGCACTGCTTAGAATGAGCCAGGTGAAAATGTCCTACCTCACCATGTCCTTGGCAGACTGTGTTCACGTCTCTGAGTTGGCGGGAGTTAACACTGGCAGGCCTAGAGATTTTTGTTTCTGCTGCCTGCTCCCTCCTTTGCAAAACATGTTAATTCCTCTCTATATGCTAACATTTAGACAGGAATTAACATGCAGTTCAAGTGAACCTGTCTGGACACATTCCAAAGAAACAATAGGCCACATTCCTCTGTTGTGTCTGATTGAGCCTGAGTGCAAAATTATTATTACAGCTGGAGTCTGCCACCACTGCCCCTGCAACATTATTCATTTTGCAGTCAATTTCATTGAGGTCATATCTTATTTCATGTACTAAGAATAAGTATTTTTTATTTTAGATTTTATTTAGCCAACAGTTTTGCCCTATTTTTAATCATTTGATCCAAGATACATTTTCTATTTGTCATAAAAACACTTATTGTAATAACTGTCTGTCATTTTAAGAAGGGCAGAAGTATTTCTGATGAAAATCCTTCATGAATGGTAATTTGGTTGTTGGCTAAACACCAATTACAATTACTGTACTAAGCTCACAATGTCATAGAACTGGGATTAGCAGCCCCCCCAAACATAAAAAAATTTCATCTTGGAATAACAACAAACAGAAGGTGTAACTTCAGAAAAAAACAAAATTTTATTCCTCCCAAAGAAAAGGCTTGTTACAAAGACTATACAGCACACAAATGTAGCATACAGTTGTCATAACTAGCAGTTTCCACATTCCCAAGGTGCTTCTTTCCTACATTTGCCACAGGTGTATTTTTGGTAGTGCTTCTGTTATTATTGCAGATTATGCTCACCTGGCACTGTGTCTTTTTCTTCTGAGAAACTCATCTCACAACGCAGCTGTTTGCGCTGTTTCCCGAGTGCCTTTTCCTGCAAATGTCTGTTTTGAAGTTCCTCGGCGAGCTCCAGCGTGAACAATTGCCGATGTTTTTTAATCCTGTACATGCTGTGTATGTACAGGATTAAACTGCCTTCAAGTGTTAATTGGGCCATTCCAAAGAAACAATAGGCTAATTTTCTCTGCTGAAACCAGTGTCAGCCTCCATATGTTATTACATGTGCAGGCTATACAAAGCACACAGGGACTCAGCTCATTTATATAACAAAGGGAGTATGTTGGTCATATGCTAAACTTTGGGGGGATTTTCACTGCAGACTAAAGTCTGGTCACTGGGCCTATTAGTGTTAAAAGCTTATTATACCTGTCAGTTTTCAGCAGTAGACAGGAGAAACATGTTTAGTTGGGTTGTTGCCAAGTTATTTTATACTTTGAGTTTGAATGTTTTGCATTTCATGCACTACTTTTACACAGTTTTTAAAAATTAATTGATTTATTTGTTTTATTTTTGTCCAGAATGTGGTGGATTTAGTTCAGTATGTTTTGCACACTCATATCTGCCCTTAACTGCCTTCTTACGAAGGAAGCAGAGAAGTAAATGAAGTACACTAGGCAGAGATTTTATAAGCATGGAGATCAAGCAGATAAATGTCTGTCTTAGAAGTGTGCAGAATCAGAAACTGTTATGGCTGTATCTGTTGAAGAAGGCCATAAGGTATATTAAAATAAATTGATAAATGACTTAAGAAGTTTTACAAAAAATGTATTCTTCTGAACAAGCTTCAGAGGGGGAGCAATTAATGGATAAGTTATTTGCTCAGTTTAATTTACCAACTTTGTTAGAAGAGCAGAAGACTGTCCTTAATGGCCCCATAACTAAAACGAAAGTGATCATAGCTATTTAAATGCTACAAAATGGAAAGTCACCAGGACCTGACAGTTTCTCTTGTGAAACAGTCTCAAAATATTTTGGTAGAACCTCTTCTGCATATGTTCGATCATTCTTTCAGTACAGGTGAATTCCCACAGATGCTGAGGGAGGCCAATATATTTTTAATTTAAAGAAAGAAGTTATCAGGTTCTGTAACCAGGAGTGGCTCGACATACACACTGAAGACAGAAGCCAAGGTTTGAAGTTCAAAAGGCTTTATTCATTAACAAGTCAAGGTTGGTACACAAAAAGACAGTCCAAAAACAGCAGCAGTGTCAAGATGATTGGGCTAAATGCAAGGTCAGAAAAAAAACAGGCAGGGCAGTCACAAAACACAGCAAGGCAATCAAAAAGGGGGCTATGAAAACAGGCTGGAAGCAAAGGCAGTGAAGCACAATGATCTGGCAGAGAAGAGAGAAAAGAGAGAGGCTTAAATACAGAGAGTGATGAGAAGGTGATGGGAAACAAGTGTGAGGGAAGAAGCCAGAGCATGGGAGTGGAAAGCAAAACACCACCAAGCACTACAGGGACATACATGAAAAAGCAGTGACATAAACCCAAATCAGAAAAAAATACAAGAAAATATAACTTAATCCAAACCCTGGCAGTACCCCCCCTCCCCCCAAACCTGGCTGACCCCGGCAGCCCAGGAGCCCCGTGGTGAGCAGCGTGGAAGTCCTGGATGAATGCAGCATCCAGGATGAAGCGCGAACGGACCTAGGACCGGTCCTCGGGTCTGTACCCCTCCCAATCAACCAAATATTGAAATCCCCGACCCCATCGCCTAGAGGATGATGGGGTCTGAAACTATGTCCTGGGGAAAACCATGCAGTTTTAAAGACATTATTCAACATCACCTCCGGCATTTCCGTGGCCGAGGGGAGCTTGGGTAGAGGAACGAAGTGGTACATCTTGGATAACTGATCAATTGTTGAAAATACCACCGTATTCCCTTGAGACGCTGGAAGACCTGTTACAAAATCAAGTGAGAGGTGGTACCAAGGCCGCTTAGGAATTGGGAGAGTTAGTAATTTCCTTGAGGCTTCTGTGTGGAAGATTTATGGATTGCGCATTTCTGACAGGCGTTGACATACTCCGTCATGTCAGCCAACATCTGTGGCCACCAAAATGGCTGGTGAATTACAAAGGTCGTCTTCTTAATACCTGGGTAATACAAAAATTGGATGTCATGCACCCAGTGGATCACGTCACTCCGAGAATGTTCAGGGATCAGGAGCTTCCCAGGCGGACATTCTGGAGGTATGGATAGACCTTCAGATGCCACTTTATCCCTGGCTGCAATATCCCAAGTTAATACCGACACAAAGCAAGACACAGGTAGCACAGTGGTGGGTTTAGTGGTGGTATTATCGGGCTTGAATTTGCACGACAGAGCATCGGGTCATTGAGTAAATTCTGTAATACAGCGGGAGTGTTGGTTAAGCCAACTAAGTACACACTAAGTACCCACAGAGCACTCGTAGTGCTCTGTGGGCATGTTAATGCAGTTTTCCATTCATCCCCCAGCCTTATTCTAAGTGGTAAGCGTTTCGGAGATCTAGTTTCGTGAATACCTTAGCACATTCAAGAAACTCACGCAGTAGCTATGAGAGGCGGGGAGTACAGATTCTTAACAGTAATGTTGTTAAGCCCTCTGAGGTCTATGCAGGGATGTATATTCTTAGCTTTCTTTTCAATAAAAAATGGTAAATGGTAAATGGACTGCATTTATATAGCGCTTTTTCATCTGAATCAGACGCTCAAAACACTTTACAAATAATGTCTCACATTCACCCCGATGTCAGGGTGCTGCTTTACAGGACGCTCACTACACACCGGGAGCAATAGGGGATAAAAGACCTTGAGAGACAGCCAGTTGGAAACCATTCGACAGATTCAGATAGCTTTCGGTGAAGATTCTGTTGGCGTCACACGGATTAAGTAGTGTTAAAATCTTTTTAAAGACGGCCCACAGTGGCGGAGGGCGCGCGGCGCACCGAGTGCCATCAACAGGCTGGAACGACCAGATCATTTCCAAACTGAACGCTGTGTTGATCCGGGACGTCGTCTGACTACCACAGAAATGGCAAGAGAGCTGGACATAGCACTTTTGTGGCACATTCCACTGTTACAGGAGATTTTGTAATGAAAGACGTGCGGAGGATTTCGCGCGTCTGCATGGAGCCGCTCATGGCGCACAACAAAAAAAAAACAACTCCGTGTTGGAAAACTTTCGGAAGATGCAGACGGCTTTCGATGGCTTTTCATTCGAGTGAGTATCTGAGAAATTGTGTAACAGCTGCACATGCCCCAACATGTCCTGTGAAACTTCCAACACGGAGGTGTTTTTTTTTGTTGCGCACCATGAGTGGCTCAGTCCCGACGCGCGAAATCCGACACACGTCTTTCATTACAAAATCTCCTGTAACAGTGGAATGTGCCACAAAAGTGCTATGTCCAGCTCTCTTGCCATTTCTGTGGTAGTCACACGATGTCCCAGATCAACATAGCGTTCAGTTTGGAAATGATCTGGTCGTTCCAGCCTGTCGATGGCCGCTTGGTGCGCCGCGCGCCTTCTGCCGCTGTGGGCCGTCATTAAAAAGGTTTTAACACTCCTTAATCCATGTGACGCCGACAGAATCTTCACCGAAAGCCATCTGAATCTTTCGAATGGTTTCCAACTGGCTGTCTTTAACAGTTTCTGAAAAAAATTTCATGGAGCAAAGCGGCAGTCGCTCTGCCATTTCCCTGACAATAAAAATCTGATGAGGGGGTGGACCACTGCTCACTCAAAGCCTGCCCACAGGCGAATGACGCAACCAACAGGTGTGAAAATAATAAAAAGGTCCGTTACGTTTTAGACAGACCTTGTATGCCAACTCTCCAACACCAGAGCTCTATAAGAAAAAAAAATATTGTTAAAAGCAGAATTTGATAACCTATCTATTAAGCAAACTGAACATATATTTTTCAAATCAAAACAAACATTCTATGAATATGGAGAGAAAGCTGAGAAACTATTAGCCCACCAAATCAGACAATCCAAAGCCGCAAATACTATTCCCGAAATAAACATGTCAGCAGGGGTAAAATCCACCAACCCTGATGACATTTATAGTCAGTTCAAACAATTCTATTCCAAACTTTATAGCTCAGAATCAAATGGAGATCCATCTCAAATTAGCAGCTTTCTGGACAAATGACAAGATCATTTCCAAAGTGGTGATGCAGGACCGTTGTGTGACTATCGGAGAGATTGCGGAAGAGGTGGACATCAGCACTTTTTCGGCACATTCCACTGTGACAGAAGATTTGGCCATGAAAAGGAGTGGCGGCGAAATTCTTTCCCGAAGTTTCTGACGGAGCAATAGCAGATTCGCTGGTCATTTCAGCATGTTGGTGGCCGACCGGAGCGTCGCTTGCTCTCCACCGTTGTGCGGACGTCTTTAAACCGGTTGTACCACTCCTTAATCTGTGTGATTCCCATAGGATCATCACTGAAAGTCGTCTTAATCTTCCGAATGGTTTCCACCTGGCTTTCGCTCAGTTTCTGGCAAAATTTGATGTGGCACTGCTGCACTTGTTCCATCATTTTCCTTGCAATAAAAATCCATCCAGCGCGCTGCACACGTCCTCACTCAAACGCTGCTTGCCAGCAACTGATGCAATCGATAGGCATGAAAAAATTCATGCATGCGCACGAAGGTTCAAGGTTGGCTCACCCAAGCAGACTTGATTCAAATACATCAGGTTTTTGCAAAAAAGAATAAGGTCTGATACTTTTCTAACAGACCTCTTATACACTCCACTCAGAACAGTCAGAGATCATGATATCCTTAGATGCTGAGAAGGCATTTGACTGTGTCGAATGGCAATATCTTTTCGCTGTCTTGGAAAAGCTTGCATTTGGGCCCTCTTTTCTATCGTGGATCAAAATTCTATATAACTCCCCAACAGCTGCAGTACGGACAAACACTACAGTTTCTTATTACTTCCAACTTTATAGGGGCTGCAGGCAAGGTTGTAGTCTCTCCCCTTATCTCTTTGACCTGGCGACTGAGCCACTCGCAATAGCTCTGAGAGCAGAGGGCAATGTTAAAGGAATCACTCAGAGAGGTGAAACCCATTAGGTGTAGTTTTACACCGATGACCTTTTGCTATATATACACTCAACAAAAATATAAACGCAACACTTTTGGTTTTGCTCCCATTTTGTATGAGATGAACTCAAAGATCTAAAACTTTTTCCACATACACAATATCACCATTTCCCTCAAATATTGTTCACAAACCAGTCTAAATCTGTGATAGTGAGCACTTCTCCTTTGCTGAGATAATCCATCCCATCTCACAGGTGTGCCATATCAAGATGCTGATTAGACACCATGATTAGTGCACAGGTGTGCCTTAGACTGCCCACAATAAAAGGCCACTCTGAAAGGTGCAGTTTTATCACACAGCAAAATGCCACAGATGTCGCAAGATTTGAGGGAGCGTGCAGTTGGCATGCTGACAGCAGGAATGTCAACCAGAGCTGTTGCTCGTGTATTGAATGTTCATTTCTCTACCATAAGCCGTCTCCAAAGGCATGTCAGAGAATTTGGCAGTACATCCAACCAGCCTCACAACCGCAGACCACGTGTAACCACACCAGCCCAGGACCTCCACATCCAGCATGTTCACCTCCAAGATCGTCTGAGACCAGCCACTCGGACAGCTGCTGAAACAATCGGTTTGCATAACCAAAGAATTTCTGCACAAACTGTCAGAAACCGTCTCAGGGAAGCTCATCTGCATGCTCGTCGTCCTCATCGGGGTCTCGACCTGACTCCAGTTCGTCGTCGTAACCGACTTGAGTGGGCAAATGCTCACATTCGCTGGAGTTTGGTACGTTGGAGAGGTGTTCTCTTCACGGATGAATCCCGGTTCACACTGTTCAGGGCAGATGGCAGACAGTGTGTGTGGCGTCGTGTGGGTGAGCGGTTTTCTGATGTCAGTGTTGTGGATCGAGTGGCCCATGGTGGCGGTGGGGTTATGGTATGGGCAGGCGTCTGTTATGGACGAAGAACACAGGTGCATTTTGATGACATTTTGAATGCACAGAGATACCGTGACGAGATCCTGAGGCCCATTGTTGTGCCATACATCCAAGAACATCACCTCATGTTGCAGCAGGATAATGCACGGCCCCATGTTGCAAGGATCTGTACACAATTCTTGTAAGCTGAAAATGTCCCAGTTCTTGCATGGCCGGCATACTCACCGGACATGTCACCCATTGAGCATGTTTGGGATGCTCTGGACCGGCGTATACGACAGTGTGTACCAGTTCCTGCCAATATCCCCCCAATAAAACAAAACTGCACCTTTCAGAGTGGCCTTTTATTGTGGACAGTCTAAGGCACACCTGTGCACTAATCATGGTGTCTAATCAGCATCTTGATATGGCACACCTGTGAGGTGGGATGGATTATCTCAGCAAAGGAGAAGTGCTCACTATCACAGATTTAGACTGGTTTGTGAACAATATTTGAGGGAAATGGGTATATTGTGTATGTGGAAAAAGTTTTAGAACTTTGAGTTAATCTCATACAAAATGGGAGCAAAACCAAAAGTGTTGCGTTTATATTTTTGTTGAGTATATATATATATATATATATATATATATATATATATATATATATATATATATATATATATATATATATCCCAGCAGATGAATTTGGTTGTCTGTCTGGCTATAAATTAAATTATTCAAAGAGCTTGCTTTTCCCAGTTAATGATATAGATAACAACCATTCTATTTTCCCATTCAAACTAGAAAAAAAATGAGTTTATGTGTTTAGAGATTAAAATTACTCACTAGATAGGGGGTCTGTACAATAATAATTTTAAGACATTACTAGACAGGAGGACTCAAGATCTTAAGAAGTGGTCAGCACTGCCAATTTCTTTCGTGGGCTGAATCAGCATTGTGAAGATGACAGTGCTACCCAGATTTCTCTATCTCTTTCAGATGATTCCAGTATTTATACCAAAGATAACATTTCAACAGCAAGATAGGTTAATTGCGTTATTTATTTGGAATAATTCGAACCCCAGAATGAAGAAAATATATTTAGAGCCTAAAGAGTCAGGGGTCTTGGACTGCCAAGCATTATTTTCTATTACTAGTCTGCAAACATTGTAAAATTTCTACATTGGGTATTTACATATAAAAATAAACAGGACATAGAATGGGCAGAAATGCAATTACTGAGTAACCCACTGCCTATACTCACCTCCCCACTGCCATATAGTTATACGATAGAAATAAATCCAGTGGTTAAAGAGTCACTAAAAATTTGGCTCCAGTTCAGAAGCCATTTTGGTTTAAAAACAGGCCAGTTGGTTTTTTACAAATCCCTTCTTCCCCGTCCCCGTCTGTGTTGGATAATACTTTTCAACATTGGCAGGGAAATTTTTCAGTGACTTGTTTACAAATGACACATTCTCCTCATTTGAGACACTCAGGAAAGACCACAATTTATGCAACACTCATTTCTTTAGATATCTCCAAGTACGCAGTTTCACTAAGAAAGTGTTCTCGTTTCCTTACCTGCCACCTAAAAGCCAATTGGACAGCATCTTGGAGCTCGAGCCCTTTGAGAAGAAACGGGTTTCGGCGATATACACTTTGACAAGGGGTTTAAATCGGATATCCTGGGAAAAAACTAAAACTGCATGGGACAGTGATTTGGGGGCGGTGCTCTCAGAGGGGGCATGGAGGGACGTCCTTTCTCGAGGACACACCTCTTCATTATGTGTATGCCACGGATTAATTCATTTTAAGGTGCTCCATCGTCTCCACGACTCAAAGGACAAACTTGGCAGAATTTTTCTCACTACAAACTCTGCCTGTCTGAGATGGGGTAACAGCCCAGCTTCAGTAGGGCACATGTTTTGGGCCTGACCCTCCCTAATCAGTTACTGGGGAAACATTTTTGAGGTATTCTCTCTTATGAGTAAAAAGACCAGAGCTCCTGATTTCCACACAGCCATTTTCAGCATAGCTCCCCGAATTGTAAGGTCACAAACTTACAGGCGAATGCTTTGACATTTGCTGCAGTACTTCATTACTTTCTTTGTAACTGGAAGGCAAAGAAACCCCCATCATCTCTACAGTGGTTGAAGGAGGTGTTTTGCTTTCTGCCTCTGGAAAAGCTCAGATACAAGACGAGCAAAAGAAGCAAGAACTTTTCTGTGACCTGATTTCTTTTATGGACTACATTGAACTTTTCTCCTTACAATAAGTACTCGGCTCAATTAGAGGCAGTTGCTATATTTCTAAGAATTTATGTGAACTAATACTGTTGTAGTTAAAAAAAAAAAAAACAAACAAACAAAACAAACAAACAAAAAAACGACCGATTGTAAAAAGACTACCCAGTTTTGTGGCCTCCTTTTTCCTTTTTTTTTTCTGCACTAAGCCTCGGGGAGGGGTTGGGATTGATTTTTACATTTGTATTTTTTATTGTTGTTGGTATGTTATGTATGTTCAGTTCATTCAGTATGATTATCAGCTACAGTTGACAGAACTGGTCGAGTCTGGTGATCAATTTGTCCCAAGGGGCTGCCATCCACGGCATTCACCAACAGAGGGCATGGTAGAGACACACACACACACACACACACACACACACACATCTTCAACTGCTTAATCCAGTTAAGGGTTGCAGGGGGCTGGAGCCTTTCCCAGCAGTCATAGAGCGCGAGGCGGGGTACACCCAGGACAGGACACCAGTCTGTCACAGGGCCACAAACAGACAAACAAACATAGTTACGCTGTAATCCTATTTGCTTTGGCCATAGAGTCACTTTCAGTTTCAATTCAGTTTCAATTTATTTTCATTTATATAGCGCCAGATCATAACAAAGTTGCCTCAAGGTGCTTCCTTACTTGTGTGTCACTTGCTGAGGCCATAAGGGCGACATCCACAATATTTAGTTTTGAGACTAGTAAAATAACATTATATGCAGATGACTTTCTGATGCTCCTGACCAACCCTGAAATATCCACACCAGGTCTTATTGATGTGATTGACAGATTTAGTCATTTTTCTGGTTATAAGATCAATTTGGCTAAATCAGAGGCCTTCAATAATACAACCCCAATTCCTATGAAGTTGGGACGTTGGTTGGGAGTTAAGTTGGGAATTAAAAACAGAATACAATGATTTGCAAATCCTCTTCAACCTATATTCAATTGAATACACCACAAAGACAAGATATTTAATGTTCAAACTGATAAACTTGTTTTTGTGCAAATATTTGCTGATTTTGAAATGGATGCCTGCAACACGTTTCAGAAAAAGCTGAGACAGGTGCAACAAAAGACTGAGAAAATGATGAATGTTCAGGACTCAAATTGAGGACTCAAAAGTCGAAATTGTGGAAGAATGTAAATTTCTGGGGCTGACATTGTCCAATGATCTCAGTTGGAACAAAAACACCACAAATATTGTTAAAAAGGCTCGTCAGCGTCTCTTCTTCCTGAGGAAACTTAGAGAATTCACCATCAACTCTAAAATCCTTGTGAATTTTTATCGGTGCACGATTGAAAGTCTTCTTGTTAGCTCTGTCACAGTCTGGTTTGGAAACATTACTGCCAAAGACGAGAGCGTTATATAAGGTGGTCTGCTCAGCCAAAAAAATTGTGAACTGTGACCTGCCGGTGCTGGAGGCTCTGTACAAAAGCAGGCTCTCAAACCGAGCTTCTCAGATCATAAATGATCCTTCTGGCCATCCTGGAAGAGTCATGTTTGAGCTTCTTCCCTCTGGAAGAAGGTACCGCACCATTAGGTGTAAGACGTCTCGGTATGCAAGGAGCTTTTTCCCATAAGCTGTGATTAGCCTGAATAGTGCACCTTAAGTCTACAGCACCTTATTTTATTTATTTGATCTTAACTTTTTAACTTTTTTAACATGATCTCTGTATCTTGTATTTCACAGTGTTAGTGTTATGTTAACGTGTCTATGTGATAATTTGTTTCATGTCTGTCTAATGTCGTTTTTCTTGTGTGGGATGCACTGAGCTTTTTGCACAACTATTTCCTATGTGGGGTTTTTTTAAACTACAAATGGCAATAAACTAATCTTGATCTTGATCTTGTTCAAAGAACACCTGTTTGGAACATTCCACAGGTGAACAGGTTAATTGGAAACAGGTGAGTGTCATGATTGGGTATAAAAGGAGCATCCCCAAAAGGCTCAGCTGTTCAGAAACAAAGATGGGGTGAGGATCACCACTTTGTGAACAACTGCATGAAAAAATAGTCCAACAGTTTAAGAACAATGTTTCTTAATGTTCAATTGCAAGGAATTTAGGGATTCCATCATCTACAGTCCATAATATAATCAGAAGATTCAGAGAATCTGGAGAACTTTCTACACTTAAGCGTCAAGGCCGAAAACCAACACTGAATGCCTGTGACCTTCGATCCCTCAGGTGGCACTGCATTAAAGACCGACATCATTGTGTAAAGGATCTTACCGCGTGGGCTCAGGAACACTTCAGACAACCATTGTCAGTTAACACAGTTCGTCGCTACATCTACAAGTGTAAGTTAAAACTCTACCATGCAAAGTGAAAGCCAAACATCAACAACATCCAGAAACACTGCCACCTTCTCTGGGCCCGAGCTCATTTGAAATGGACAGACACAAAGTGGAAAAGTGTGCTGTGGTCTGATGAGTCTAACCCCAACACAACTCAGAGACACAACAACAGTCAGACACAACAACAAGACTCAGAGATACAATAACAAGACTCGGAGACACAACAACAACAGTCAGTCACAACAGTCAGACACAACAACAAGACTCAGAGACACAACAACAAGACTCAGAGATACAATAACAACAGTCAGGCACAACAACAAGACTCAGAGATACAATAACAGCAGTCAGGCACAACAACAAGACTCAGACACAACAACAAGACTCAGAGATACAATAACAACAGTCAGGCACAACAACAAGACTCAGAGACACAACAACAAGACTCAGAGATACAATAACAAGACTCTGAGACACAACAACAACAGTCAGACACAACAACAAGACTCAGAGACACAACAACAAGACTCAGAGATACAATAACAACAGTCAGGCACAACAACAAGACTCGGAGACACAACAACAACAGTCAGTCACAACAACAGTCAGACACAACAACAAGACTCAGAGCCACAACAATAGTCAGACACAACAACAAGACTCAGAGCCACAACAATAGTCAGACACAACAACAAGACTCAGAGACACAACAACAAGACTCAGAGATACAATAACAACAGTCAGGCACAACAACAAGACTCAGACACAACAACAAGACTCAGAGATACAATAACAACAGTCAGGCACAACAACAAGACTCAGAGACACAACAACAAGACTCAGAGATACAATAACAACAGTCAGGCACAACAACAAGACTCGGAGACACAACAACAACAGTCAGTCACAACAACAAGACTCAGAGCCACAACAATAGACACAACAACAAGACTCGGAGACACAACAACAAGACTCAGAGATACAATAACAACAGTCAGGCACAACAACAAGACTCAGAGACACAACAACAGTCAGACACAACAAGACTCAGAGACAAAACAACAAGACTCAGAGACACAACAGTCAGACACAACAACAAAAGTGTGCTGTGGTCTGATGAGTCTAACCCCAACACAACTCAGAGACACAACAACAGTCAGACACAACAACAAGACTCAGAGATACAATAACAAGACTCAGAGACACAACAACAAGACTCAGAGATACAATAACAACAGTCAGGCACAACAACAAGACTCAGAGATACAATAACAACAGTCAGGCACAACAACAAGACTCAGACACAACAACAAGACTCAGAGACACAACAACAAGACTCAGAGATACAATAACAACAGTCAGGCACAACAACAAGACTCAGAGACACAACAACAAGACTCAGAGATACAATAACAAGACTCGGAGACACAACAACAACAGTCAGTCACAACAGTCAGACACAACAACAAGACTCAGACACAACAACAAGACTCAGACACAACAACAAGACTCAGAGATACAATAACAAGACTCGGAGACACAACAACAACAGTCAGTCACAACAGTCAGACACAACAACAAGACTCAGACACAACAACAAGACTCAGACACAACAACAAGACTCAGAGATACAATAACAACAGTCAGGCACAACAACAAGACTCAGACACAACAACAAGACTCTGAGACACAACAACAACAGTCAGTCACAATAGTCAGACACAACAACAAGACTCAGAGACACAACAACAAGACTCAGAGATACAATAACAACAGTCAGGCACAACAACAAGACTCGGAGACACAACAACAACAGTCAGTCACAACAACAGTCAGACACAACAACAAGACTCAGAGCCACAACAATAGTCAGAAACAACAACAAGACTCAGAGACACAACAACAACAGTCAGGCACAACAACAAGACTCGGAGACACAACAACAACAGTCAGTCACAACAACAGTCAGACACAACAACAAGACTCAGAGCCACAACAATAGTCAGAAACAACAACAAGACTCAGAGACACAACAACAACAGTCAGGCACAACAACAAGACTCAGAGACACAACAACAAGACTCAGAGACACAACAACAAGACTCAGAGATACAATAACAACAGTCAGGCACAACAACAAGACTCAGAGACACAACAACAAGACTCAGAGATACAATAACAACAGTCAGACACAACAACAAGACTCGGAGACACAACAACAACAGTCAGTCACAACAACAGTCAGACACAACAACAAGACTCAGAGCCACAACAATAGTCAGAAACAACAACAAGACTCAGAGACACAACAACAACAGTCAGGCACAACAACAAGACTCAGAGACACAACAACAAGACTCAGAGACACAACAACAAGACTCAGAGATACAATAACAACAGTCAGGCACAACAACAAGACTCAGAGACACAACAACAAGACTCAGAGATACAATAACAACAGTCAGACACAACAACAAGACTCAGAGATACAATAACAACAGTCAGGCACAACAACAAGACTCAGAGACACAACAACAAGACTCAGAGATACAATAACAAGACTCGGAGACACAACAACAACAGTCAGTCACAATAGTCAGACACAACAACAAGACTCAGAGACACAACAACAAGACTCAGAGATACAATAACAACAGTCAGGCACAACAACAAGACTCGGAGACACAACAACAACAGTCAGTCACAACAACAGTCAGACACAACAACAAGACTCAGAGCCACAACAATAGTCAGGCACAACAACAAGACTCAGAGACACAACAACAAGACTCAGAGATACAGTAACAACAGTCAGGCACAACAACAAGACTCAGAGACATAACAACAAGACTCAGATAGAATAACAACAGTCAGGCACAACAACAAGACTCGGAGACACAACAACAACAGTCAGTCACAACAACAGTCAGACACAACAACAAGACTCAGAGACACAACAATAGTCAGACACAACAACAAGACTCAGAGACACAACAACAAGACTCAGAGATACAATAACAACAGTCAGGCACAACAACAAGACTCAGAGACACAACAACAAGACTCAGAGATACAATAACAACAGTCAGGCACAACAACAAGACTCAGAGACACAACAACAAGACTCAGAGATACAATAACAACAGTCAGGCACAACAACAAGACTCAGAGACACAACAACAAGACTCAGAGATACAATAACAACAGTCAGACACAACAACAAGACTCAGAGATACAATAACAACAGTCAGGCACAACAACAAGACTCAGAGACACAACAACAAGACTCAGAGATACAATAACAAGACTCGGAGACACAACAACAACAGTCAGTCACAATAGTCAGACACAACAACAAGACTCAGAGACACAACAACAAGACTCAGAGATACAATAACAAGACTCGGAGACACAACAACAACAGTCAGTCACAATAGTCAGACACAACAACAAGACTCAGAGACACAACAACAAGACTCAGAGATACAATAACAAGACTCGGAGACACAACAACAACAGTCAGTCACAACAGTCAGACACAACAACAAGACTCAGAGACACAACAACAAGACTCAGATACAATAACAAGACTCTGAGACACAACAACAACAGTCAGTCACAATAGTCAGACACAACAACAAGACTCAGAGATACAATAACAACAGTCAGGCACAACAACAAGACTCGGAGACACAACAACAACAGTCAGACACAACAACAAGACTCAGAGCCACAACAATAGTCAGACACAACAACAAGACTCAGAGACACAACAACAAGACTCAGAGATACAATAACAGTCAGGCACAACAACAAGACTCAGAGACATAACAACAAGACTCAGAGACATAACAACAAGACTCAGAGATACAATAACAACAGTCAGGCACAACAACAAGACTCAGAGACACAACAACAAGACTCAGAGATACAATAACAACAGTCAGGCACAACAACAAGACTCAGAGACACAAGAACAAGACTCAGAGATACAATAACAACAGTCAGGCACAACAACAAGACTCAGACACAACAACAAGACTCGGAGACACAACAACAAGACTCAGAGATACAATAACAACAGTCAGGCACAACAACAAGACTCAGACACAACAACAAGACTCGGAGCCACAACAATAGACACAACAACAAGACTCAGAGACACAACAACAAGACTCAGGGACACAACAACAAGACTCAGAGACACAACAGTCAGACACAACAACAGAAAATCTGCTTCAATAGTTCCCACAGCTCTGTCTGAAATCTTTTATTACCCTTAAATTTTCACCAGTGACCACATAGTTTGAGAGAGAGAGTGAAACATCTGTAGCTTATTACTCATAATAGGCATCAATGTTTCTGTGCCAGAAGCATGACATAAACCAACTCTCTCCACTAGCATGTACCCACCGGGCAGGTCTTAATGAACAGAAGCAAGCGTTTTTCATCTCACCCCGAGAAGTTCCCCTCGTGGTAACCTCATGTCAGGCAGATCTTGATTAACAGAAATAATAATGTTTTCATCTCACGCAAGACACCTCTTACTGTTCTCACTTTGACTTTTGTATTCACGTGGCTGCCTCTTATTTATTAGCCTGCATAGCTCCCCTCACCAGACTTTGACTGGTTACCATCTGATGTTTGACAGACTCATCTGGGATTGGTGACTTTCACACTACATGAGCTCAGCAGACAGACCGCCTGGGTGACCAGGATTAGAGTGGAGCGACCTGTCCACACATACCCCCCCCAGCACTCTTCAGGAATCTACCGGCTGCCATAGCAGACTGCCTCATCTCCAACCTCCAATCTGGATTCCTGGAGTGGTTTTTAATTTAATTCACCAAGCCATAAACAGCTTGATTTACTTTTGTACTTCACTTTAGTAGTTAAAATAAATTTGTTCCTTGCTCCTTCAGCCACCCCACCTCTGATGTGATTATAAAGATGTGATTCCATGTTAACATTGACCCACATAAGTCATGGCGAGGCAGAATAAAAGAGTTTACACTTACCAGCGTTGTTATGTTGAACTCCTTTTCGTGACACCAATCTGTTGTGGAATGTTTCTCATGATGTCAGCTGTAAATATGAGACGGGTGAAGCAAGGGACACCAGGGTTGAGATCATATGATGCAGAGAGATTTAATCACAGTTGAAGCAGAAAACAGGGTCACCTGGACGAGACTCCAACACATAGTGCATGCAGCGTGCCCCCCTGAGCCTCCAGAGAGCCGTGTTAAGGACCTCTCCCATAATGTAAACACAGTTCATGATCTAAACATGGCCTTTGGCTCGTCTGAGCCATGATCAGATGTTTAGTCGTGAACGTGGAGAAATGCAATGTGTTGTATCGACAAAGACAAGCCAGTGAGGGATGACCCTGGCCCCGTATGCTGTGCCTGCAGACAACGGGAAACAGCATTTTTTCACCCACAGGGGGCTTCCCTTGGCCTGTCCTGATTTTTATTGTTTAATAAAACTTGTGTTTAAAGGTGAAAAGTAAAAGATTCTTTTTTTTTTTTTGCTAAAATTTTAACTTTTATTGCTAATTTGTATTGACGCCAAAGAATATATATTTTCTTCTTCTTGATTGTTGATCTTTGATATTCACATAAATGTTCTTGGTTCATTCCTGAGAAAGATGGACTGCAAATCTGTCTGGGATGAGACAGCATGCAGTGCATAGTCCTAGCCCTGACAGGACCCGTTGTCCCGCTGCCATTGACTTGTCTGTTCTTTTGCTGGTGCACAGGTATGAGTACCGTGTGGAGATGGTCCATCAGGCCTCCAATGACCCCACAAAGAATATCATTAGGGAGTTTGCATCTGATTTTGAGGTTGGTGAATGCTGGGGCTACAACCGCTTTTTCAGACTGGATCTTCTGGCCAGTGAGGGTTACCTGAACATGCAGAGTGACACTCTGATTCTCCGGTGAGCTTGCACACATCTGGATTGTCTAACAATTGGTTACTCAGACCCAGTCTCATAGTCTGACCATCTTGTTTTGATGACTTCCAGTTACCAGGTTCGCTCACCCACTTTCTTCCAGAAGTGTAGAGACCAGTACTGGTACATCAGCCAGTTGGAGTCGGCCCAGAACGGCTACATTCAGCAGATCAACAACCTGAAAGAGGTACACTGTGTGTGTGCTAGGGGTCGCACAATATGGATTCTTAAGGACCAATACTGTTACCGTGCGTGGACAAGGTTTGGAGGCTGATACCAATATTTGAGGCTGATATTTGCCTGCAGCAAAAAGTGTGAAAAAGCTGACAAAATTTAGTATAACACACTTTTAACACAAAACTTTCTTTAAAATGTTTTGCAGCACATGTGTAATTCACAGACGCTTTCAACATGATCTTCACACCAAAAGTGCAGGGAGCTACAAATAAATCCAGCTGACACAGCTCCAGTCTGCACACCTCTACCCTCCTCTGTGTCAGTCTGTGGGACGGCAGGCGTCAGCACTGACAGGCTGAACTTCTCCAACAAATCGTAGTGCTGTGGGCGGGACTCTGGGGGGAGGTAACGGTCTCAGCCAGACCGGAAAATCGTTAAGGGTTCTTGAGAAAAGTCATTGATCCCCAAGTTGCTCCTGGTGTGCAGTGAGCACCTTGCATGGCAGCACCCTGACATCAGTGTGTCTGTGTGAATGGGTGAATGTGAGGCATAATTGTAAAGCCCTTTGAACTTCTGATGTAGATGGAAAAGTACTATATACAGTAAATGCAGCCCATTTACCATTTGTTACAAAGCAGAAAGCAGCATATTTTTAAGAGTGGTATGAGCCAACAGCCAATCAGTGCCTGAAGTCAGGGGCCATTTGCTCCACATGAAGGACCCTTCACACACATCAGTGGGCAGGATAAATTAAAGTAATTCAAGATTTGTAATATTTTGTAATCTACTGTAAAAGATGCAACTTGAGGCAATATATTTTAAATATGACACATTTCATATTTCTGTTATGTCATTTTATGTTACGCTAGGTCATAAATAATGTTCAAAAGGTTAAAAACACATTAACATTTGATGGAC
This sequence comes from Thalassophryne amazonica, assembly GCF_902500255.1. Classification (NCBI taxonomy): domain Eukaryota; kingdom Metazoa; phylum Chordata; class Actinopteri; order Batrachoidiformes; family Batrachoididae; genus Thalassophryne; species Thalassophryne amazonica. The sequence continues at coordinate 193,883 of NW_022986260.1, read as the reverse complement.
ATGATGCCATAGTAGCTTTCTGTCATCTTGAGAGTTTTTGTTTTCTTTTTCAACATTTTGAGTGGGATTGCATGGCTTTTTTAAAAACAATACTGTATAACCCCTTGATTAATTGTTTTAATTGAAGAAGAACTGAATCTGGACTGATTTCATTTTAAAGGATAAAACCTGGATGAAAATCTTCCTGAATCATAGTTTTTCATACTTTCCTGTTTCACTAAGTGAGGCTGTGCGCTGACGATGATTGTTTTTGATTGTGAAATTGCTGCTTTAATGGAAGTTTAGGGCTAAATTCACTGATCATGTGATTGTTTGTGTAAACAATGTGTAAACAGTTGTAATGAAAAGTATTTATTTTTGTCTAGGGATGTCCCAATCAGGTTTTTTTTGGCCCCAATCTGATTCCAAGTCATCTGATTTTGAGTATCTGCTGATACTGAGTCTCGATCCAATACTTAAAAAAATTGAATGAACAAATGCTAAATATATAATATCTTCATTTTAATCACCTTATTTTATTATTTATCACTTAAACAGTGCACTTCTCCTTGAGGTAGTCCTCCTTGAGGTCCTTAAATAATCAAATAATAATCTACCAGACTTAAAAAAAATGTGCAAATTTCCATGTTATTTTGTCTAAAAATAAATGTCTGAGGTTCCTTATGTTAAACAAGAAATTATCTAATCTGAAATAACAGGTGGTTTTAATTTACAGATGAAAGGTTTCTAAAGAACCATTTATTGATTTAGCTATTTTAATTACAAGTGTTCTAAACTTTTTAAAACAGTAATCAGAAATTTTGAGGTAACAAACAAGAACAACAAAAAAACATTTCCAAGGATTTTTTTCTTCAGAAAACTGCTCTATAAATGAACAGTTGAACTGAACTGTGACACGTTTCTGTTTTGTACAGATCAGTGGTTTCTGCCACTAGTCTTTCGTGTTTTGGCCCAATGCGTCGTTCCTATAAGGCAGCACGAAGCTACGTCACAGCTCAGAGCGTCGAAAGTTGGATTGGGTTGAACTTATGTTTTTTCTTTTGTTCAATTAAAAAAAAAAAGATTGGGTTGAACTTTGACCGCGTCAGCCTGCCAACAAGCGGCAATGCGCGCTCCTGTCAGAAGCGTCGCTTTAGCTCAGCTTTTGACGCGACGCTTCTGACGCCTCTAAAAAGCAACGCATCTCATTGAAAATAATGCTTTTTTGACCGATTCCTGACGCCTCTGATGCTTCCGACGTGTGAAAGGCCCATTAATCTGCAATAATGAGCTTGAAATAGCGCTGATCAAAATAATGAGGATAAAATCTATACTGGATTCCTGATCTGGATGCAACATCCGATTTCGATCAACTCTGAAACGGGCCTGATTTCCGATAACGTGGATTGGATTGGCACATCCCTATTTTTGTCTTCATCTTAAAATGAGTGAAATCCCTCCTCCTCCTCTCTCTTGCCCCCCCCCCCCCCCCCCCCCAAAAAAAAACCCTGTAAAATAAACCATTTATTTCTGAATGTAGGAGCAGCGATAGACACAGGAAGAACTCTGGATTCTTTACTGAAGGGTTATGATGGAGTTTTTCTTCTTTCACTCAGACAGAGAGATACACTGCTTTCAGCTCTGCTCAAACCTCTTAAACAGCGCTGTGGCCTCAGAACACTAAAGTCACTGACTGGCAATCTCTTTTCAAAAATTGTAGGTGGGAAGGCGTAACTTGGAGACCAGTGAGCCACTTCATGCAGTGCTGCAAAAATCTGCTGGAATTAATGGCCGATACTGATATCCACAAAAATGCCGATAATCACTCGACCTCTAGTGTGTGTATGCAGTACAGGCAGGCTCTGGGGAAGAGAACAAAAGTCAGAGGCACGCACCGGGGCAGAGACGGTCGGGCAGTACAAAAGTGTGTTGTCTGAAGGAAGTTTGCATTGGCTTACAGGAAATGTGATGTTTGTCTCCCTCAGTGTCAGCGGTCTGAACTGACTTTGCGTTTCAGAGGCTGGCCATTGAGCTGTTTCGCCGGCAGACTTCACACAGCTCTTCGCCCCCCGACCTGAGACTTGTCAGTGGCCCTACAGCGTCTGAGAGGGACTTGCACTCAGTGAAGAGTGATGACGACACCCAGCCGAGCTCCACCAGCATGAAGAAAAGTGAGGAAGGAGACTGCACCCGGCACGACGAGTCCAACGTGAGCATCGCGTCTGTGTTGTTACGTCCGCTGAGTGCGTAATAAAATCATTGGTGTTTATTTATTTGTTTTGAAGAAATTTTCACCACAGATAGATATCAGGGCATGGAAGACACCACTGAATTTTGGAGGTGATCAGGATGTGGATCCGGATTCTGGCTCGGGATTTGTTGGCAGCCCGGATCAATATGCAGATTCTGCAGCAGAAAGATACGACACCATGATGTAAAACCAAGATCAGGAAGACACTATTTTGTTTCAGCTTGTGAAATAAATATCAGATTGTAACATCTTGATCCGTTGGACCGTTCTGGATCTATGTGCAGTTATCTCACTGTGTTGTGGAATCCGGATCCGGGTGAAGTCTGGGTCACAATGTGAGTCCCATCTCTTTTATTTTCAGTCCTCGTCAACACCTGGTGGATGTCAGAAATCTCAGACTGCTCTTGTTCCTAATCAAAGGTCCTACATGCAGATCCGGAACAAAATAGATCCTTGTCATTTGATTGGCAGATTGTACATCACGTGACATTCGTAGTTTGTCCCACTGTATGAGTGACGTCACGCACTGTGTGTTGTGATTGGACTTGCTGTGTGTTTACAGGGCAGAAAACACAGACTACCCAGACTCCATCCTCGGCCTGCTGACCTCTGACCTCTGGAAATGCATATGTCTCACTTTAAAGCCGTAGTTCCAGATGAGGTTGTTTTATTGTCAGTTCCAGATGTTCACAGTGAACACGGTTAACAGGCTCTTCAGTTTTGTGTCCCTGCTGCTTGGAGCCTCTTGCAGAGTTCCTCACCCCTCCAGGAGCTGACCTCACTCAGGCCTGTGAACCGCCCTGTCAAAGGACCGGAAGCAGTTCCTGGTTCCTGGTTTTGCTTCTGTTCTGAGCCTCGTGTGAGCTGTCTGATTATTTCTGGCTCAGATCAGCTGTTTGGTTTTGTTTACTGGTCCTTGTAGCTTTCTGAACTGTGACTGCTGCATTGGTCAGGTTGACCTCATAAAATAAGATCTTGTCGTGTCAGTGGGGTCACCAGGGTCATTATAGGCTCAGAAAGTGAATATTCCCTCATCTGGTGTTTGGATGCTGGTGCTGTTGAGCAGGTCGGTCCAGAGGCAGCCTGACCTTCTCGGTGTTCTCACCTCAGAAGGCGATCGGTGCCCTCATGTGGAAGCGACTTTTCATTGGTTAGCCGTCGACGTCTGCGCCTGTGTATGTGAGGCAGTGACCGACACGGTGTGTTCTTCAGGACCTGTCTGATGGGGATTTGGAGGTCGACTGTCTGACGGAGGAGGAGGTCAACCCGCTGGATGGCAGCAGTACCTCAGGGAGCTCCACAGCCACCAGCAACACGGAGGAGAACGACATCGACGAGGAGACCATGTGAGTCTGAAACAACCTGACACATGACTTCTCCTGATGAATGAGAACAGGAAGTGGGACCAAACCCCTTCAGGGCTCTTTAGTTTTTTCTTCAGGTGATGCTTATTTCCAGGTTCAGTTTGATAGGACGTGCATCATTTCAACCGCCGCCACTCATCATATTAACCCCCCTGTCTCTCCCACAAAGACATTGAAATAATGGACCTTGGACTTGAACCCTCGTCTGTTAGTCCATCTGCCCATCTGCCCATCCCAGATTCTTATGTCCAAACTTAAACTTGCTCCTTGGAACGTCCAGGGGATTGCCTACATGATAAAGAGGAAAAAGATACTGACACATTTGAAAAAAACAGAAGCTGGACAGAAACCAGGTTATCTGATGGAGAACTGTTGGCGCAGCCATCACAGTAAGAGCTCGTGAAGTCGGACAAAGACAGAGGACAAATATCTCAAGGTTGTTTCTGATTGTAATAGCCAAGGGTTCTATAGCTAATACAAAAAGAAGAGGTGATAGGGGACATCCTTGTCTTGTGCCTTTGGAGAGAGGAAACTGTTTTGACACTGTGGTTTGTCAGTACTGATGCCCTTGAGTCATAGTACAAGATCTTAATCCAGTCAAGGAAATAACTGCTTATACCAAAATGTTGAAGAACTTCAAATAAATATGTGTGTTCCACCATATCAAAGGCCTTTAAAGCATCTAGAACTATCATGGCCATGTCAGGTGTTTCCTTTTTAGCATGTATAATATTTAATACCCTACGGATATTGTGGAAACCTTGTCTGCCCAATATAAAACCATTTTGGTCTGGCTCAACAATAGATGGCAAATGCTTCTCTAGTCGGCATGCAAGAACTTTGGCTATTATTTTGGCATCGTTATTGATCAAAGATATTGGGCGGTATGACTCACATTTTGTAGAAAGTTTGCCAGGTTTTAATATTAAGGTTATAAGTGCAGTCTTTAGTGTTGAGGGTAATTCACCTTTCTGATATAAGCTCTCTTGAGTTGTAGCAGCTAGAGCCATATATTCAGCCTCACACGTAGACAAAGCGACAGTGGGCTGTTTCTTAGACTTCCAGGAAACAACAGGCCCAGCCTCAGACAAACCAAAGCAGTAACCAGTAACACTGCGCCGGTCATTCTGGTCAGCCGCCCAGTCTGCATCACTATAGGCAACAAGGTTCAGGTTTACATTTTGCTTTTTATAGCACAGCTCCTGGTCCACAGTGCCTTTCAAATATCTCAAAACATGTTTAGCTGCCACCCAGTGTTGTTCTTTAGGTTCAGACAAGTATTGAGATAATTTGTTAACAACAAAACTCAGATCTGGTCGAGTAGATGTCATTTCATAAATCAAACTTCCAACCACTTGACGATATTTTTTAGGATCAGCAGGTAGACCATCATTGTCAAATGTAGTTTTCATTTCACACGGTGTTGACCTTGGCTTGTAGTGAGTCATGTCAAATCTGTCAAGAATTTTTGTGATATAACTCTTTTGATTCATTTTGACTTCCTCTTTTGTCTGGGCAAAATCAATGCCAAGGAAATGTCTAAGTTTCCCAAGATCTTTAATTTTGAATTTGCCCAACATTTCCTTCACTTCATTGAGCATTTCAACATCACTCGCTGCAACAAGAAGATCATCAACCCAAATAATCAACATGATTCTTTCATTTCCACCATTTTTACAGTAAACACAATAGTCAGCAATATTTTGAACAAAACCGTTTTCAACAAGAAAATCATGTAACATCTTATTCCAGTTTCGTCCTGACTGTTTCAAACCATACAGTGACTTATTGAGCTTACACACTAGTTTCTCTCCTGTTTTAGATTTAACCTCGAACCCTTCAGGCTGCTCCATGTAAATCTCACAGTCTGTAGGAGCATGGAGATATGCTGTTTTAACATCCATCTGATGTAGCTCTAAACTGTACTGTACTGCGAGCTGCATCAAAACACCAACAGAGGTCAAATCAGCAGTAGGTGAAAAGGTTTCATTGTAGTCTGATCCAGCCACTTGACTATAACCTTTTGCTACATATCTGGCTTTGTAAATGGTTTCCAACGGATTTCCTTTAATAGCATAAACCCATCTACCCCCCACTGCATGTTTACCCTCAGGTAAGGTTGTCCATTTCCTCTTTCATGGCTTTGGCCCACTGCTCTGATTTAGAATAGTTCAGAGCTTCTTTTGGGGTCTGGGGGACACCACAAGTCACACGGTAACAATAATCAATATTTGTGAATGCCTCATCACATTTGACCTCATAGTCATAGTCTGTATAATATTGAGGGGCTCTCCTCTCTCTCTTTGGATAACGAGCACTCTGACTGCTCTCACCGTCACAGTTTAAGTTTGTATCACACACCTCTACTTTCACTTCAAGTGGAATTGGTTTTGTCTCTTCCGGTTTTGGTTGTGGGATCTCCACCCTCTTTTTAGACTCAAAATGTTCATACATGTCATCATCTGTCTGAGTGTCACATTCAATAGAACGTTTTGTAACAAACTTCACCAGCCTATTTTTGGTTACTTTCCCTGTTTCTGGATGGAAGATAAGATATGCTGGACTGTTTTTATCCAACAAATATGCCTTTTTCACAGCGTGTGTCCAACTTTTTCTTATCATATTTATATGCATAACACTCTGAACCAAACACTCTCATTTTGGACAAGTCAGGCTTCTTTCCAGTTAACACAAAATATGGAGTTTGTCCAAGATGTCGATTATAGCATCTATTTCTGATAATGCCAGCTGTTTGTTCTGCATAAGTCCACATACTATACTTTGGTAAGGTAGTCTCAGTTAGCATGCACCTAGTCATTTCAGATAGAGTCCTCCAGGCTCTTTCAGCTGTCCCATTCTGATGGGGTGAATAAGGAGCTGAAGTTTCATGTTGAATGGCATTTTGACGTAGCAAAGACTGAAACACATTGGAGGTAAACTCAGTTCCATTGTCTGACCTTATACATTTAATTTTGCCATAAGGGGCTACATCAGCAATGAATCTTTCTGTAGCTGCAACAGTGTCACTTTTAGCTTTTAGGAAATAAGTGAACACAGCTCCAGAATAATCATCAGTAAAAGCTATAGCAAATTTGAAACCATCTTTTCCAGCTGGTTCTATAGGTCCAGCCAGGTCTGCGTGCACAAGCTCTAGAATGTCCTTAGCTTTTTCATTGGCATCTCTGTTTCTGCTCTGAGCAAATTTACCTTTAATGCACACTTCACATGTCATATTGGACTTTTCACTTTTAGTTGTAATTTTCATTCCTTCTGTCACATTTTCCAGCTTTAACACGTCGTCATAATTACAGTGTCCCAAAATTTCATTCCATGTTTGGATGTCATAACACACATTACATTTATCAGCCTCATTTTCAACAGTACTCATATGAATATCAAAACTCTTTTATGGATGAGCCGATTCTGTCCTTCCTTGAAGATGACTGTCGCTCCTTGTGCTGTAGCCGCTTTAACAGAAAAGATGTCCTGGGAAAATGATGGCACATAGAGCGCCTCCATCAGGAACACATCCACAACACGGCCTATACTGTCTCCAAGCGCACTTTGGCAGTGCCTTTCCTCTGCGTAATGCCGGCGGCACGATCTCCATCAGCCAACTCCAGAATATGGCTCTGAGCCTTGAAAGTTGGGTCATACTGCTCAAATCTCCCGATGTCAGTGATGATGTGCTTTGTCACTCCCGAGTCGACCATAAGACCCTTCGCCTTGACTCCTCCGACCGGGACGTCCTCCAGTTGGACCTTGAATACGTACCTATGGTCCTCCTCGTCCACCGCTCGTTTCACCTTATCCCGCTTTCTACACCGACAGTGTGCGTCTTTGTGCGTGGCGCTTTTGCAGAAGCTGCACCACTGCCTCGTCTCTCTGCGCTCTCCAGCAGCTGACGCACAGTCCGCGGCTTTATGGTCCTTCTGACCGCAGGTGTAACAGGTAAGCTTGACGCTCCAATTGTCTCTTCCTCTGACTTTCATGACACTGTCCTCTCCAGAGCCAGAAGCGCCAAACTTCTCTGTGCTCTCATAGCTCCTGCGTAATGTGTACAGAGAATGGTTTATACGCATCAGGCAGGCCTTTTAATACCATTGCCGTTAACAAACTGTCACTCAAGGTCTCTCCTGCATTACGCAGCGCTGTGATAGCAGTCTCTGCACGGATAATGTAGTCCGTGACACTTTCATTCACACCTTTTTGGAGAGATGTGAGCTCCGTGTACAGACTTATTACGCGCGGCTTTCCTTTCCCTGTGTAATGGTCACGGAGGATCTGCAGTGCCTTCCTGCCGTCATCAGCGGTGTCTCTCATTACAAGGGACAAACTTTTATCGTCCAACACCTGAATCAGAACTGCGTACGCCTCTTCATTCTTGCTGGTGTCTTCATCGGCATCTTCATCATCTGCCGCGGGGGGGTTCACTCAGAATGGTACGTTTGAGATCAAGCAGACGCAAGTGTGCCAAAAACTTGGTTTCCCACAGCTCATAATTCTTTTCATCTCCGTCAAAACATAAATGGTTCCATCGGCTCCCAAACTCTTTACTGGGCCCATAACCTGTTGGTTCAGCCATCACAGTAAGAGCTCGTGGAGTCGGACAGAGGACAAATGTAACGCAGAGACATGGATTTAGTTTGGCCTGCACGCGATCATTTTTGTGAATGAACTGCTGCCATTTATTGATTGCACACCGGTGTGTAGCCACGCCCACACTCACTGGGTCACAGGGTCAATGTTGTGTGGGCCGCTGAAGAGGAGGTACTGCTGGCCCACCACCACCAGAGGGCGCCCTGCCTGGAGTGCGGGCTCCAGGCACCAGAGGGCGCTGCCGCCGACGAGGGCTGCCAGGGTGACAGCTGTCACCCATTACTGGACACAGCTGACTGCACTCAGGACGGAGGTATATCAGCAGGACAGCGTCTCCACCTCAGTGCCGAGATATCGCCTTGAGATTAAGGTAACCTTCTCTGCAAGCTCATATTGAAGACTCTGATAAACCTTGGTAAACCTTTTCAGGACAGCTGACTACAGAAAGCTACTTGCTTGGATAAGTACTCACCTTTCCTGCTTCATTGTAACAAGAGGTGGAGGCGGCTTCTCCCCTCTCCGTCTACTGGGTGCTGTCGCATCCATACCTGTGTGTTTGTGCTCTTTCCCGCCAGCAGTACCGGATCCGACGAGCGGAGGCAGTGGCCACCTGGGAATTCGGGACTTGGCGGTTCCAGTACTTCTGGGGTTCGGTGGCAGAGGAAATCTGGGTGGTTCCGGTTCGACTAGGACGGACGCCTCCTACCTTCGAGCCTGCCCACACGACACCAGCAGATTTCGGCTTCAAACTCCAAATTATTAATTGTTGTATTGGTTGTGCTCTTTTCACAACAGTAAAACTTGTTATTCACCTTTCTCCATTGTCCGTTCATTGCGCCCCCTGTTGTGGGTCCGTGTACCTACACTTTCACAACAGGATATCTCGGCCAGCGTCATGGATCCCGAGGGGCGTCAACCGGCTGTTGAACGGCCAATGGAAGAACAGGGCGCATCGGCGGCTTCGGGAGGGGTAGTCGGTGAGTTGCAGCGGATCCTCACCGCTTTCACCACTCGGATCGATTTAATGACCGAGCAGCACGTTCTCCTAAACCGCAGGGTGGAGGCTCTCGCCGCACAAGTGGAAGCGCGCCCTCCGGGCGCCGCTGCGGCTCTCCCTCCCGAGGACCCTGCGCGTGAGAGTGACGTTCCACTGGTCGTTCAACGGTCCCTTCCTCCGTCCCCAGAAGCATACATAAGCCCTCCAGAACCGTACGGAGGCTGTGTGGAGACGTGCGCGGATTTTTTGATGCAATGTTCGCTCGTGTTCGCACAGCGTCCCGTGATGTACGCGACTGACGCTAGCAAAGTAGCTTATGTCATAAACCTGCTTCGCGGGGAGGCACGCGCTTGGGCTACAGCGCTCTGGGAGCAGAACTCACGGCTCCTTCATTCATACGATGGGTTTGTACGGGAGCTCAGAACGGTGTTCGATCATCCCAACAGAGGCGAGTCCGCTTCAACCGCACTACTGTCCATACGACAGGGGCGTCGGAGCGCAGCTGCCTATGCAGTCGCCTTCCGCATCGCGGCGGCGAGATCCGGCTGGAATAGCACTGCCCTCCGCGCTGCCTTTGTAAACGGACTGTCTCTGGTCCTAAAAGAGCACCTGGTGGCTAAGGACGAACCGCGGGATTTAGATGGGCTCATCGATCTAGTTATACGACTCGACAACCGGTTAGAAGAACGCCGCCGGGAACGAGGCGAAGGGCGTGGCCAGGCACGCGTCGTCCCTCTCCCTTCCGGGTCCGATCGAGCTGCGCCCTCCCCACGCTCCTCTGTTCCTGCGCTCCGTGGGGTCACAGCTCCCCCTACTGACGAAGCTAGGGACACGAGTAGGGCAACATTTAGGGCACCAGATGCACAAAGGAGATGGACCCACGGAGCGTGTCTTGTTTGTGGTTCAATAGAGCACCATGTGAGAGACTGCCCCGAGCGGTCAAACGCCAAACGCCCGCCCTTAGAGACTGGGTCAGGGGTGGGCCAAAACATTCACGTGGGACATACCCACATTGCTACACGACTCCCAGTCACGATCCTGTTTGAGGATTCAACCCTGAAGGCCCCAGCACTGGTGGACACGGGCTCTGAGGGGAATCTGCTAGACAGTAGATGGGCCAGGGAGATAGGGCTCCCTCTGGTGGCTCTTACCTCGCCTGTGCAGGTTCGAGCACTAGATGGCTCCCTACTCCCACCAATCACACACAAGACACCTCCAGTAACTCTGGTGGTGTCAGGCAACCACCGGGAGGTGATCGAGTTCTTCGTGACTCAGGCCACCTCCCGTGTGGTTTTAGGATTTCCATGGATGCTCAAGCACAATCCCCGGATTGATTGGCCGTCCGGGGTGGTGGTTCAGTGGAGCGAAACCTGCCATCGGGAGTGTCTCGGTTCCTCGGTTCCTCCCGGCTCCCAAGCTAAGGAGGAGGTCCGAGTCCCGCCCAATCTGAAGGCGGTGCCAGCGGAGTACCATGACCTCGCTGATGTGTTCAGCAAGGATCTGGCTCTCACGCTTCCTCCTCACCGCCCATACGATTGTGCCATTGATTTGGTTCCAGGCAGTGAGTTCCCGTCCAGTAGGCTGTACAACCTCTCACGGCCGGAGCGCGAATCAATGGAGACCTACATCCGGGACTCATTAGCTGCCGGGTTGATCCGGAATTCCACCTCTCCGATGGGTGCTGGTTTCTTTTTTGTGGGTAAAAAGGATGGCGGGCTTCGTCCATGCATTGATTATAGGGGGTTGAACGAAATCACGGTTCGCAATCGATACCCGTTGCCCCTGTTGGATTCGGTGTTCACCCCCTTGCATGGAGCCAATATCTTCACCAAACTTGATCTTAGGAATGCCTATCATTTGGTTCGGATCCGGAAGGGAGACGAATGGAAGACGGCATTTAACACCCCGTTGGGCCATTTTGAGTACCTGGTCATGCCGTTTGGTCTCACTAACGCTCCCGCGACCTTCCAAGCATTGGTAAACGATGTCCTGCGGGACTTCCTGCACCGGTACGTCTTCGTGTATCTGGATGATATACTCATCTTTTCCCCGGATCCTGAGACTCATGTCCGGCATGTCCGTCAGGTCCTGCAGCGGTTGTTGGAGAACCGCCTGTTTGTGAAGGGCGAGAAGTGTGAGTTCCACCGCACTTCTTTGTCCTTCCTGGGGTTCATCATCTCCTCTAACTCCGTCGCCCCGGACCCGGCCAAGGTTGCGGCGGTGAGAGATTGGCCCCAACCTACAAGCCGTAGGAAGCTGCAACAGTTCCTCGGTTTTGCTAATTTTTATAGGAGGTTCATTAAGGGCTACAGTCAGGTAGTTAGCCCCCTGACAGCCCTGACCTCTCCAAAAGTTCCCTTCACCTGGTCGGACCGGTGCGAGGCCGCGTTCAAGGAGTTGAAACGGCGCTTCTCGTCTGCACCAGTTCTGGTGCAGCCCGATCCTAGCCGCCAGTTAGTGGTTGAAGTGGATGCCTCGGACTCAGGGATAGGAGCGGTGCTCTCCCAGAGCGGGAAGACCGATAAGGTCCTTCACCCGTGTGCCTATTTTTCTCGCAGGTTGACCCCCGCTGAACGGAATTATGACGTCGGCAATCGGGAACTCCTTGCTGTGAAAGAGGCCCTCGAAGAGTGGAGACATCTGTTGGAGGGAACAGCCGTGCCATTCACGGTTTTCACTGACCATCGGAACCTGGAGTACATCAGAACCGCCAAGCGTCTGAACCCCAGGCAAGCCCGCTGGTCACTGTTCTTTGGCCGTTTTGACTTCCGGATTACCTACCGTCCCGGGACCAAGAATCAGAGATCGGATGCATTGTCCCGGGTGCACGAAGATGAGGTCAAAACGGAACCGTCGGATCCCCCGGATCCCATCATCCCGGAGTCCGCTATCGTGGCCGCCCTCACCTGGGACGTGGAGAAGACCGTCCGGGAGGCCCTGACCCGTGTCCCGGACCCCGGAAACGGACCAAAAAACAGACTATACGTCCCACCAGAGGCTAGAGCTGCAGTCCTGGACTTCTGTCACGGTTCTAAGCTCTCCTGTCACCCAGGGGTGCGAAGGACCGTGGCAGTCGTCCGGCAACGCTTCTGGTGGGCATCCCTGGAGACCGACATCCGGGACTACGTCCAGGCCTGTACCACCTGCGCCAGGGGCAAGGCCGATCACAGGAAGACCTCAGGGCAGCTACAGCCGTTGCCCGTGCCTCATCGCCCCTGGTCCCACATCGGCCTGGACTTCGTCACGGGTCTCCCGCCGTCCCAGGGAAACACCGTCGTCTTCACGATAGTGGACCGTTTCTCCAAGGCGGCCCACTTCGTGGCCCTCCCGAAGCTCCCTACGGCCCAGGAGACAGCGGACCTCCTGGTCCACCACGTCGTCCGTCTGCATGGCATACCATCAGACATCGTCTCCGATCGCGGTCCCCAGTTCACCTCACATGTCTGGAGGAGCTTCTGCCGGGAACTGGGGGCCTCGGTCAGCCTTTCGTCCGGGTACCACCCCCAGACCAACGGGCAAGCAGAGCGGGCCAACCAAGAATTGGAGCAGACACTACGCTGTGTGACAGCCGCGCACCCGACGGCCTGGAGTACCCACCTGGCCTGGATCGAGTACGCCCACAACAGCCAAGTGTCATCAGCCACCGGCCTCTCCCCGTTTGAGGTGTGCTTGGGGTATCAGCCCCCCTTGTTTCCGGTGGTCGAGGGAGAGGTCGGTGTGCCCTCGGTCCAGGCCCACCTACGGAAGTGCCGTCGGGTGTGGCGTGCTGCCCGCTCTGCTTTGTTGAAGGCCCGGACGAGGGCGAAGAAACATGCAGACCGGCGGCGGGCCCCGGCCCCCACGTATCGTCCTGGGCAGGAAGTGTGGTTGTCCACCAAGGACATTCCCCTTCAAGTGGACTCCCCCAAGCTCCAAGAACGATACATCGGTCCCTTCAAAGTCCTCAAAGTCATCAATCCCGCCGCAGTGAGGCTTCAGCTTCCGGCCTCACTGCGGATTCACCCAGTGTTTCACGTCTCCCGGATAAAACCCCATCACACCTCACCCCTCTGCACCCCGGGTCCGGCACCACCTCCTGCCCGGATCATCGACGGGGAACCGGCTTGGACCGTGCGCCGGCTCCTCGATGTCCGTCGAATGGGCCGGGGTTTTCAGTACCTGGTGGACTGGGAGGGGTACGGCCCCGAGGAGCGCTCCTGGGTGAAGAAGGGCTTCATCCTGGACCCGGCCCTCCTGGCCGACTTCTACCGACGCCATCCGGACAAGCCCGGTCGTGCGCCAGGAGGCGCCCGTTGAGGGGGGGGTCCTGTTGTGTGGGCCGCTGAAGAGGAGGTACTGCTGGCCCACCACCACCAGAGGGCGCCCTGCCTGGAGTGCGGGCTCCAGGCACCAGAGGGCGCTGCCGCCGACGAGGGCTGCCAGGGTGACAGCTGTCACCCATTACTGGACACAGCTGACTGCACTCAGGACGGAGGTATATCAGCAGGACAGCGTCTCCACCTCAGTGCCGAGATATCGCCTTGAGATTAAGGTAACCTTCTCTGCAAGCTCATATTGAAGACTCTGATAAACCTTGGTAAACCTTTTCAGGACAGCTGACTACAGAAAGCTACTTGCTTGGATAAGTACTCACCTTTCCTGCTTCATTGTAACAAGAGGTGGAGGCGGCTTCTCCCCTCTCCGTCTACTGGGTGCTGTCGCATCCATACCTGTGTGTTTGTGCTCTTTCCCGCCAGCAGTACCGGATCCGACGAGCGGAGGCAGTGGCCACCTGGGAATTCGGGACTTGGCGGTTCCAGTACTTCTGGGGTTCGGTGGCAGAGGAAATCTGGGTGGTTCCGGTTCGACTAGGACGGACGCCTCCTACCTTCGAGCCTGCCCACACGACACCAGCAGATTTCGGCTTCAAACTCCAAATTATTAATTGTTGTATTGGTTATGCTCTTTTCACAACAGTAAAACTTGTTATTCACCTTTCTCCATTGTCCGTTCATTGCGCCCCCTGTTGTGGGTCCGTGTACCTACACTTTCACAACAGTCAATTAGGGACATGATATATCAACAAGAACATCTGAGACTATTTCTCTTCCTACTTACAGAACAAAAGAGGCACAGCCATGTTTATATGTAAGAACCTCCCATTTATTTTAGAAAATGAGGAAAAGGATGCAGAGGGTCCATATATCTTAAACAGCATGTTGCTATTCTCAATGCGTACGCCCCAAACCACGATACGCCTAAATTTATCTCACATATTACTCTAATCTTTAATAATTATTGTAAAGGCCTCTGTTTTTTGGCTGGAGATTTTAATTGATCCTCCTCTGTCAGAATCTCACACCCATGATCACCCAGTCTCCTTAATGGTTTGTGCGCAGACACCAAGCTAATAGATATGTAGCGGGAAATTAACCCTAAAGTGACAGACTCTACATTTTATTCACACCCTCACAACTCACACTCCAGACTTGACTATTTTTCATCTCTAAACGGTTCCTGCACTCAGTCCAGCCCGGCCACATAGACTCTGTTGTACTATCCGATCTGTGTCTGTGCATTTACAGACCGACCCAACACTGTCATCCTATAGGTTTTCTTCACCAGCTGATTTCACTGATTAACTGATTCCACCTGCTCAGTGATGTTAATCAGTGAAATGACCTGCCGGAGTGGGTGGATGCAAAGAAACCTGCACCCTCTCGGCCCTTTCTGGAACGAGTTGAATACCCCTGCAATAGGCCTATCGGTTTACTTACTGTAGACTATAAAATAGTTACAAAGGTACTGGCTCACACACTTGAGAAAAATTTTCCCTAAAGTTATAAACCCAGGCCAGGTAGGATTTGTGAAATCAAGGCATAGTGTGGATAACGTACGACGTGCTCTTCATATCAAACATTATATCAATGCTAATAAAACCCCAGCATTTATAAGGCTTTTGACCAAATTGAATGTTTTTTTTTGTTGTTGTTGTTTTCAGCACTGAATAAATTTGGCTTTGGCTCTAACTTCTTTAATGTGATTAAATCCTTTACTCAGGCCCAATAGCCAGGATCAACACTAATGGTCTGGTATCTGAAGGTTTTTTGGTGCATAGGGGCTGTAGACAGGGATGCCCTGCATCACCTCTGTTGTTTACACTGTTTATTGAACCTTTAGCTGAAGCAGTAATGTCTGACCCCAATATTACAGGGACTACAAGAAAGAAGAAAAATCACGTAATTTCCCTTTTTGCTGATGATGTTCTGTTGTATTTACTGAACCCTGAAAAGTCCATTCCAACTGTTTTGAACTGTATAGCCTTATTTGGCACCTTGTCAGCTTATAAAATAAACTTAGGTAAATCAGTTACTTTGCCATTAAACATTCCTAGGGACAGGCCAGGACAATCTCCTTTAAAGGTGTCAGAAAAGGGTCTCAGTTATTTGGGTGTTATTTATACTCAACAAAAATATAAATGCAACACTTTTGGTTTTGCTCCCATTTTGTATGAGATGAACTCAAAGATCTAAAACTTTTTCCACATACACAATATCACCATTTCCCTCAAATATTGTTCACAAACCAGTCTAAATCTGTGATAGTGAGCACTTCTCCTTTGCTGAGATAATCCATCCCACCTCACAGGTGTGCCATATCAGGATGCTGATTAGACACCATGATTAGTGCACAGGTGTGCCTTAGACTGCCCACTATAAAAGGCCACTCTGAAAGGTGCAGTTTTGTTTTATTGGGGGGGGGGGATACCAGTCAGTATCTGGTGTGACCACCATTTGCCTCATGCAGTGCAACACATCTCCTTCGCATCATCTGTGAAGAGAACACCTCTCCAACGTGCCAAACGCCAGCGAATGTGAGCATTTGCCCACTCAAGTCGGTTACGACGACGAACTGGAGTCAGGTCGAGACCCCGATGAGGACGACGAGCATGCAGATGAGCTTCCCTGAGACGGTTTCTGACAGTTTGTGCAAAATTCTTTGGTTATGCAAACCGATTGTTCCAGCAGCTGTCCGAGTGGCTGGTCTCAGACGATCTTGGAGGTGAACATGCTGGATGTGGAGGTCCTGGGCTGGTGTGGTTACACGTGGTCTGCGGTTGTGAGGCTGGTTGGATGTACTGCCAGATTCTCTGAAACGCCTTTGGAGACGGCTTATGGTAGAGAAATGAACATTCAATACACGAGCAACAGCTCTGGTTGACATTCCTGCTGTCAGCATGCCAATTGCACGCTCCCTCAAATCTTGCGACATCTGTGGCATTGTGCTGTGTGATAAAACTGCACCTTTCAGAGTGGCCTTTTATTGTGGGCAGTCTAAGGCACACCTGTGCACTAATCATGGTGTCTAATCAGCATCTTGATATGGCACACCTGTGAGGTGGGATGGATTATCTCAGCAAAGGAGAAGTGCTCACTATCACAGATTTAGACTGGTTTGTGAACAATATTTGAGGGAAATGGTGATATTGTGTATGTGGAAAAAGTTTTAGATCTTTGAGTTCATCTCATACAAAATGGGAGCAAAACCAAAAGTGTTGCGTTTATATTTTTGTTGAGTGTATTATTTGCAATAAGCTTCTTTTGATTGGCCTAAACCTTGAGTGTTATCTGACAGACTTATTTAATCAATCAGTCAGCATTTATTTATAAAGCACTTTACAGCAGCCAAACGGTGCTTGTCGTGGCCCTGCAGGGGCGGGTCCTCCTGCAGGCAGAGGCGGGGACATGTTTGATTGAAGTCATCTGGGGCTCTTTATATAAGCAGGGCTCCAGCAACACACTTTCTCTCTGCTGGCCCACAGCTAACACCCTTTTGTTCAGTTTTGTTGGTTTTGGTTACACATTCAAACATCTTTGCACATACATCTTCACACACCCATGTACTGCATACATTTAACACCTCATTATCTTTATTTCTATTTAAAGCTATTTATTATTTACAATAAACTTCTTTTGATTGGTCTAAACCTCCCCTCATTTGTTGTTGCAAGCTAGAAGACAGCTTGTGACAAATGGTGGCTCGTTCTAATTGGCTTGTTAGATTTGAGATGTGTTTGGTTCAGTTGACATGTTTTGTTAAGTTTGGATAAGTTTGCCAATTTTGTTGAGGGGATGTGTGGTTAGGCCATTGTTTGGTGGGCAGCAGTAGAGCATTTCTTCCCTTTTGGTTAGGTTTTTGCTAATTTTGTTTGTGACTCACCTTGGGCCTTTGCTGGGTTTGTGTCCAGGTGGGAGTCCTCCTTTTTTTAGGTTTATCAGTTAAGTGTCCATATGAGACTTGTGGTGTTTTCGTTTTAAGCGGCAGTGAGCGTGGGTGGAGCTTCCCTTTTCCACAACGTCGGCTTGGGAGCACTTCCATGGCTGCTGAAGAAGGCCAGTTTGGTTACTTTTTTTACTCCACTGGTTTCATGTGCATAATACCCCATCATATGTGACTGCACGAAGACTAGGGAGCAATTAGGTAGCTGTTTTTGAGAATAGTGGCGAGTGTCTCCTGTCCTAAACCCAGATTGGTAGCAGTTGAGCTACTTTTTGTGTTTGGTTGCTAGTCTGTCGAGATTCTGGCGGTGAGAGGACGATCGGCATCTGTCGAAATTCTGGCAGTGAGAGGACGGTTGGCACCTCAAGATTCCAGCGGTAAGAGGATGGTCAGCGTCTGTCGAGATTCTGTCAGTGAGAGGACGGTCGGCGTCTGTCGAGATTCTGGCGGTGAGAGGACGGTCGGCGTCTGTCGAGATTCTGGCGGTGAGAGGACGGTCGGCGTCTGTCGAAATTCGGGCGGTGAGAGGACAGTCGGCGTCTGTCGAGATTCGGTTGGTGTGGGCCCGGCTAATGGTTAACTTGGCAAAGTGTGAGTTTGCTAAAGCCACTGTGACTTACCTTGGAGAACTTGTTGGTCAGGGTTTTGTACGTCCTGTGGAAGCAAAAATGGAGGCTGTGAAGCAGTTTCTGCAGCCAACCACAAAGAAAGAACTGATGCGCTTACTGGGAATGGCAGGGTGCTAGTGTGCTTTTTGTAAAACGCCTCGGTAGTAGTGTCAGTGGGGACACCACAACCTGTTGAAGGCCAAGGTTGAGTTTGTTTGGTCCACCCAGTGTAACGAGGCAATTGGAGCGGTAAAAGCTCTTTTGTGTTCAGCTCCTGTGTTGGTAGCACCACGGGTTGGGCAGCCCTTTAAATTGCATGTAGATGCTCGTCAGATAGGGGCTGGAGCTGTGTTAGTGTTGAGGTCTATGTGGCTCTGGACAGACCCCACTGACCGTCTTTACTGTCCATAATTTGTTGATGCTTTGTCCTGTGCTCCTGTACAGTAATGTCTGTTCTTGTGCCTCTAGGTCTCCGGGATGGCTGTCCACTCTCTCCTGCTCTTAAACTGCTTTCTAGTTGTTAAAGTTCCTGAGTGGGATGGGGGGGAGATGGTTACAGGGGTATAAGGTCAACTTTCTGAGTTTGGACGGGGTGGGTTTTTTGGGGAATTTTTAATTGGGCCATGAGGTTTGAGGGTGGGACCCTTGTTTTAAGGGGGAGGTGTCATGGCCCTGCAACACACTTTCTGCTGGCCCACAGGAACACCCTTAAAAAAAAAAAAAAAAACTTTTTATTGAAGAATTTTAACATTTTTACAAAAACAGAAATAGGAACATGGACAGGGTGGGGGCACCTTTTAACATAGTATCGTCTTTTTTTAACATAATATCATCATCAATAACAGCAGTCATCGATATTTAAACAGCAGCATTACGTAAAGTCAGATCTTATAGGCTTGACATATTCTGTCCATTTAGACCAGATTCTATAAAATTTGCAATTTTAGTTGAAGAGACACTTTTCCATTCTGTAAATTTTTTGTGTAATGTCGATCCAGTCCTTATTTCTTGGTGGGTCAGGTTTGGGCCATCTTCTGGTAATAGCTTTCTTACTTGCTTTTAGAAGGATATAAAGCAGTTTCTTGTCTCTATTGTTCAGGCCGTCCAGTTCTATGATAAGCCTGGGTCCCACCGAATAATGAAGGATGAATAATGAGCCACGCATGGGTGTGTCAGCGATTAATCGAAGAATGACCCACGTTTTCATCTGTCACATATCCACTATGAAGGTGCCTCTCTGTACCCCACATGTGCCACGTAGACGCCTCTAGTGAGCCACGACTGACCAGCCATTAGAGCCTCGAAAGGCTCGCATCAGCCACACTAAGCCATGTAGTGCTGTGATAGCACCATAACGTGATGTTGGCGCACGTTTAGGCATGAGTTTGGTCCAAACCTCCAGCCCCCCACACCTGGTCCCTTTAAAGTGTGGGTTTTCAATTCACAGGTTCACAGCAGGATTTAAAGATGTCACATTTTTTAAATGCAGTCCAAAAATAGACGCTCCAGTACAGTCCCGCAGTTGGGCGCTGTGCGCCAGGCTGCTTTCCATCTGTAATGCACCAGACGAGCTAGAACTGAACCACGGATTGCTGGAGAGCCGCCTTTGTGCTCCTTGCTGGCTCCGCGGCTCGCTGGCTTTTTCTTCTGCGGCTTTAAACACACACACCATGATCCCGCTATAAACTTTATGTCTCACTGGCTTCCTTTCCATCCGTGGCTTGCCGGCTTTATTTTTTCCCTGACTTTAAACACAGTCATTTTTACACTGTGATCCCACTTTTAACTTTGTGTTCGTCCGTTTATTTCTGCAAAATCGCTCTTTTGCGCGCAATGCCGTTCTGCATGCAGAATGAGGTGGCCGCTTAAATTATATACACCTGTTGATCACTTTCAATATATATATGTGTGTGTGTGTGTATATTTCTTTATTTCTTCCGCAGCTTACAAGTCACCGTGATACAACTTTTAACTTTGTGTTATGTCTTCAAAATCAGTCTTTTGCACTTCTCCTGTGTTGCTGCACAGCTCTGCTCTGCTTTTAGCGGCTTCACTGGAGTTATTTCTTCCACAGCTTTAAACACATCCACTTTCACACAGTCATCCAAATTTTAACTTTGTGTTCGTCCAATATTGACTGAAAAATCACTCTTTTGCGAGCTGGTGTTCTGCCTAAATGCTCCTTTGGAGCGTGGTGATGAGTCAGTGCGTCAGTGCGCACACACAGCGGAGCTCATGTGATCCATTAACAACATATTAAATCAACTATAGACATACGTTTACAGCTAGGAACTGTTTTATCAAGCTATGAAAACATTAAAAATAGTTACCTTAAGCTGTTCAAAATACATTCCACATGGAGCAGGAAAGAGAGAGAGAAAAGTGTCCACATGAAACAGTCCTCTGTGATTCCAGACGTGATTAGAGGTGTTTTCAGCGTCCAAGGTTTGGCAGAAAATGATTAATCTGCTACAAAACAATTATTTTATATACACCGTCCAGCACACAGAGCAGGTGGAATTGTGTGTACAAGAGGGCAGCCGCTCCAAAAACAGACTCTCAGGTCCTGTGTAGCTGCCAGGTGCACAGATAATGGACTTTTAACAGACTCGTAAGCACCACATACACGCCTCTAAAACCTCATACACAAACTGCGCCACGCTGTTGTTGCTAAATTTTGAACTTCTTGAATTTAGCACCACGCTCAGAGAGGAGCCTGGTTAACTGAAGATAATGTGTCTAAGAGCCACTCAGAGCCAGAGAACTCCCACGATAGTTGAAGAAACCCTCTGGTAGCAAAAAAAAAAACATGCTGCGTGGCTCCTTCTTCATCCTTCATTATTCGGTGGGAACCAGGCTTTACCAAGATACACAGTTTCAAGTGAAATGGGGAAAACAATGGAGAACACTTTTGTATGTGCTGGTCAGTGATGGGCACAGTTTCGATAATCCGATAACAGATAATTATCGAAGATAATGTTTTCATTATCGGATTATGTTTTTAGATAACTTTAAAAACCATTATCGGACTAATTATCTTCCGATAAATTGTCATCCGATAACTTTTAGACCGATAACGTAATAAACCAAGCTGAACAGCGGCAAACATTTTTAAAATTTAAAATCAGTTGAGACCTACCTGTTAAAAGTTTCCTAAGAGAAGTATAGTTCTACCCTCTGCAAACAGAAGAGAGCTGCTTTCAGAAGAAACCACTCTATCCTCTGCAGGCAAAGGAGAACTGGTCACAAAAAAAAAAAATAATAATTTTCTTTAACACCATACTGATACGCTGGCAATATCACCCAAGTCATCCAGAGGCACACATTGCTAATTTTTAAGGTTTTGTGAGCACATGCTGTGCCCAGCAGTGCATTATGGGTAGGATAGGGTAATCTCAGTACATTCACGACAGGACAAATGCATTTCAGACACTCTGTTCAGGGTCCACGGACAACAGCATTAAACTCTAGTGCCTAAAACTCTCGTGAATATATTCTCTGGGTTTATAGACGTTGTTGTATTTGCATTTGTTAAATTCCACGCATCTTAAATGTAGCAGACACGGATTATCTGGAATTTTGTTTTGGCAAGTTTTCACGGTCTCTACTGCTATCTACTGGCCAGTAGTGTTCATGGCAGTATTTGCCCTAAGTACTAAGCATCTGGGCACCAGTAGATGGCAGTGTTCTACTTATTTTGACCCCGGTTGTATCAGATGGTTGTCAAATCAACTTTTTGGCTTTGCAAATGGCTTTTTTTTTTTTTTTACAAATTAAGTTTAAAAACAAAACAACAACAACAAAAAACATTACAAGACAGCTCTGCGGTGTTTGCACATGCACAGTGCGAGAGGTTGGATGCATGTAGCTCTTCAGCAGCAGGATACAGAATAATATCAAACAGGTTGGAGTTTAATTCGACCATACAATCAGCGATCAGGAGGTGGTCGTGAGATGTTGAACGCAGCTTGTTACTCCATGTACACTACACGATGCAGGACGCGCTATTAACCTGAAACTCGGTCCAAAAAAATTCTCAAACGAATGAAAAATCATCTGGACAAGGGCCAAAACTCGCACAGTGTAAAGCCAACATTTATGTGTCAAGACAATATTGAGTGCACGTTTTACAACATCATAAAACGTGTGCACGGCACTAATAAAATGAGCGCACATTCTCTCCACATGCAAAACATTTTGCGATGACACTTCCATAAAATTTTTACAGGCTCCGTAAAAATGCCTGTTTTTACAAATAAAAAAAGGAATATTTTACAAAAGCACATTTATCTATAAACACCAACACATGACACATGTCACATTAACGTGTTGGTTTACATAATGAATGACTGAACCAATCAGTGTTTAGCAGAGGCACTTTTTCCCGGAATCCTTTGCGATCTGTCTATGTTTGTTACAAAACCTCAGAATTAGTGCATTATTCAACATTAAAAGATATATGCTATATTTTAACTTTGTACAAATGACAGAACTGACATTAATGGAGTTATTCTATCAGTATTCACACCAAACCAAAAGTCAGCATGAATTTATTTTCCAAGACCTCCGCCTGACCGGAGCGTGATTGGTAGAGAGCTGGGCTTTGTGGCTGCTCTCACGGTGCTTCAGTGCTGTAGCCATGTAGCTTCCAGAAGGGGGCAGCATGTTCAAACATAGAAGTACTGGCTCATTGTTTGTGTCTGTTGTCGCGTTTGATGCTTCCAAAAGCGATCGTGGTGTTAAAACTCAAATTCAGCTTGTTAGTAGTTGCAAATATACCAGAGACAATACTGGAATTTATCGGTTATCTGTAACTTCCGATACATTTTTGGGTGGTTCATTGGTTTATCTTTATCAAAGATAACTTTTCAGTTATCTGATTATCTGTTATTGAAGTTCATTTTTTGGTTATCTGTGCCCACCACTGGTGCTGATGGATCTCAAACCAATAATCATGAAGAATTTGACAGTTCCAAAAACATGATAGTGGTGAGCTCCTTCAATGCCACACCTCCAACAGGCATCTCCAGCTCCCTGGTATTTTTTTCTGGGCAGTTGTCATAAAATAATGCATAATATTTTTCCAACAGAATTCATGCCAGATATTCAAACCAGTGGATTTTACAAACGTGCTCCCAGTTCTCCTCAGTTACAGTAAAACCCTCTTCTTTTTCTCATTTTTCTTTCACATAATATGTGCTGTACCCCACAGCATGATGTTGTATAATTTGGAGATGATTTTGGAGGGAAATGCTGATTTTGTTAGTGATATTGTTGGGAAGGTGTCGTAGCATGGACCCACAACAGGGGGCGCAAATGAACGGACAATGAGTAAGCCAAAAGGTAACAATTTAATGTTGTGACAATACACAACTAAACACACAAAATCTGCAAAGTCAATTAACACCAGGTGACGTGTGGGCAGGCTCGAAGATAGGAGACCCCGATGAGAGAGAGGCCGCGTCCCACGCGGCTTCCACCACCAACGGCCTGAAGAACACCGGAGCCGCCAAGTCCCGAATCCCCAGGTGACCTCTGTCTTCGACTGTCGACCCTGGTACTGCTGGCAAAAAGCAGAAACAAGATGAATGAGTGTAAGTCTGTACACTCAGTGGTCCTCGGTCTGTACACCGTTAGGAGGGGGAACCTCCACCTCCGAATCACACACTCGTGCAACTCTTGTGTAACCACTTATCTGTCCAGAGAGTAAGGCGCAGTCGTCGTCATTACGCCAAACGCCGAAGTCCCAGATAAGGCTCCGTCCACAAGAATAGGGCTGCAAATGAGAACTGGATTATAACACAATGTGTCAGTAGCAGAGAACGTACCTCTCGGTAGTCGATTTCTCGGCGGGGAGGTGGAGTTGCAGTCCGGCTTAAGTGGTGGTGTAGATGAGTGACAGCTGGTGTGATGAGTGACAGCTGTCACTTCCTCTGGGTCTGGCGCCCTCTCGTGCTTGGAGCCCGCACTCCAAGCAGAGCGCCCTCTGGTGGTAGTGGGCCAGCAGTACCTCCTCTTCAGCGGCCCACACAACAGATATATAGATGTTTGAATAAGCCCTTGATCAGATGAAGGTATTATTATATTCTGGTTGAAATAGTGCCTGACCTGCAGGAATCTGAAAAATCTTCAGAGCCCAACCCGTGTTTGTGCTTCAGAATGTCAAAAGTTTGGAACGCCCCCTTGTGAGTAAATGAACTGTAGTAAGTTAATCCTTTAGAAATCCATGTTTTGAATCGATCATCAGATTTGTTGGGAGTGAAAGCTGTGTGATATGCACACCATCGTAGAGTTTTAGATTCCTCCTCCAAGCCACTGAGTTTAATTATTTCATTCCAGCTTGTTATTGTTGTGTATAATATGTACTCTATACGATAGCTACTCATATGAGAGGCTGAGTTTAGATTGCAGTTTTGTATCTCCTATAAAGGCTTTAAGTGACGTCCCTTCAATTGTTGTCTCTTCTAGATCTTTCCACCCTGCTGTGTAAACCGGAGAGCACATACACATCAGAGGTCTCCACTGGACAGAGTAACAGTATTCTCGTAGGTGTGGGAGACTCACACCAGCCCTTTCCTTCTTTATTTTTAAAGTTTTAAATTTAACTCTGTTACCCTTCCATAGAAACCTTGATAAAGTTTTGTCCCATTCTACAAATTGTTTCTGGGGGATAGAGAACGCAAACATTGGAATAAATATAAGATTCGAGGAAGGATGTTCATTCTGATAGAATCAATTCGAGAGTACAGATTCAAGAAGGGAATGTTATTCCACCTGTCCAAGTCAGATTTTATTTTTGTATTCAGTGGTCCATAATTGACATTATACATTTTTGTGAGGTCTCTCTGTAACAAAATCCCTGAGTATTTGATGGATTCTGCATCCCATTTCCATTTGAAGTGGTCTGTAATGTTTTGGGGAGGATTGTAATTTAAAGTTAGGACTTGAGTTTTGTTTGCTGATTTTGTAACCTGAAAAAGTGTCAAAGTCTTCAAACAACTGCATCATTTTTGGTGAAGTCTGGGTAGGATTAGACATGGTTAGTAATAGATCATCAGCAAACAAGGCCAGTTTCTGTTCTTTTCCTGCCGGGGTTACTCCTGAAATATCTGGTCTTTGTCTGATCCATTGACCAAGTGGTTCCATATATAAGGAGTGCAGATAAATTCCACCCTTGTCTCCTTCCTCTTTCCAGTGCTGTTAACTCAGTGAGATCTCCATTAATCTTAATTCTAGCCACTGGGTTGTTGTATAACCCTGCAGTTATTTCAATCATAGGTTTGTGGAAGCCAGATTTATTTAACACTGTGAATAGAAAGGACCACCTCACCGAGTGAAACGCCTTTTCTGCATCGAAGCTCATCAGCAGGCTTGTTTTTCCTGTATTGCGTGTTGCATTACATGTAACACTCTCTTTATGCAGTCCTGGGCCTGTCTTTGTTTAATGAATCCAGTCCGGTCTTTATGTATCAAAAGTGGTAAAATAATTTCCAGTCTTCTTGATATGATGGATGCAAACAGTATTTAGTCAACATTTCGGACACTAATCGGGTGATAATTATTACATTGTCGTCTGTCCTTTCCTTCCTTTGGGATAATGGAAATTATTGCATCATTCCATGAAGGAGGGACTGTTTTCTTTTGCATCACCCAATTAAACATCCTCAGTAAGGTTGGGGTCAGTCAATTCTCCATTACCTGACCCCATTGCCAGGTGGATTCCCTCTTCGGTTATTGGAGAAAGAAGTCTATTATTTTGCTCATCTGTCAATGTTGGTAATTTAGCTGTGACAGAAAAGCATCTATGTCTCGATCGTTGTTCAGTGGCTTGAGAATAAAGCTTTAGGTCGTAGGTTTGGAAGCACTGTTTAATTTTGTCTTGTTCATTTTCAGTTTTATTATTCAGAGGGTTCTTGATTTTTATGAATGGTTATTTCCGCCTATTGTTTCCTGAGTTTATAAGAGGAAGTTTTAGAGATCTCCCACCTGCTTCATAATACTGTTGTTTTGTAAAAATTAGCTTTTTTGTACATCCATTGTATTTATGTCATCTATTTCTTTCTTCAATTGTTTAATTTCAGATTTGAGCTCATCTTCTCATATTCTTAGAATGTTCCTGTTGAAGTTTCAATCATTTATGGTCAGAAATTGTACAGGGCTGATTTCACAATTTTGTATCCTGAACAAATCATTTTTGAACATAAATATAGAGTCCAACTGGGAGTAGACATTTTGGACATGAGAATAGTGGGTATATTCCCTTTTAGTTGGATTAATGTCTCTCCATACATCGAGGACACCTGTATCCTCCATAAAATGCGTCATTTCCCCCCTATATTCCTCAAGTCACCTTTCCCATTTGAAGATTCTAGTCTTCCATCAGAGTAATATTGAAGTCTCCACCACATATTAAGGTTCCTTGACTTTTAGTTGTCATTATTTCTAATATCTGTTCGTAAAAAGACCAGTCGCACTTAGGTTGTAAGAGCACCTTCAATTCTACCCAATATCATTATATATCTGCCTTGTTTGTCTCTATAGTCACACAGATGTTTGTAGTTTAGTGCCCCGGTGATCAGGATTCCCACTCCTCTACGCCTTCCTGAACTCTGAGGAGAGTAAAATGTGTGTTTAAAGCTCATTTTGTTCAGTTTTGAGTGTTCTTCATCTGAAAGGTGCGTTTCCTGCATCATAGTGATTTGTGCTTCATCTCTTTTGAGTTTGAAAGGACTTTCCATCTTTTGACTGGATTATTCAGACTATTGATATTAATTGTTACAGTTTTATTTGTTTGCTGTACATTTATATTGTACCTTTAGCTGTTTTGCATATGTGGTTTGGTACCTCGCTCCCCATGATGATGAACACTGAACAGAAAACAAAAGTATCTATCTACAGTATAAGAGTAAAAAACAACAACAACAAGGGAACTTAAAGAATGTGAGCTCCTGAGGCCGGGGTCTTTTAACCAGACCCCGCTGAGCCTCTAAAGGCAACTTCCACCTCAGTTCAGTGAAGGGGGCCCTTATTGGCTGGGGCTCTGCTGTGGAAAGTAACCCCCCAGGACCATCATTTTCTTAAATGTTTGCACCCAAGGAAGCATTAATAATATTATGTCACAAATAAAATAAGACAAATTAAGAGTCTTAACGCTGTCAAAGTGGAGTGAGACCTTAATGTCCCGAGGGAGGGGCTGCGGTTCTCCTGAAAGCACGGAGCTTTTCCTTGTAGCCTGGATCTTGTCCCAGGTTCACTGCGTTGCTGTCTCCTCCTCCTCTGGTCACTGTGGTCCAGGTTAGTTGCTGAAGTTGCTCCTGGATTGTTTTGGGTGCTTTGATGATCTTGACAGCGTTTCCTCTTCTGGACATGTCTTCAGGTGCCTCCACTGCGTTGGTGTAGGTTTTGCTCCCGTCCGTGAATTTCACTTCCAGTTGAGCTTGGTAGAGGGTTTGAAACGATATGTTGTTTCTTTCAAAATCTTACACACTTCCACGTATTCCCTTCATCTCTTAAGAATGAGAGGAGGATAATCGTTGTCCGGGGTTATGTGTTTAGCCTTTCATGTAAATCCTCTTTTTTGCCATGCTCTGTGGAGTACCTGCTCTTTGTTTTTGAAGCTCTGGGTAACCTGACCATGATAGAGCGTGCTGGAGCCTCTTTTGGAGGTGGGGGACCCAGAGAGCGATGGGCTCGTTCGATGTTAACGTCCACGCCGTCCAGTTCTAAGCCCTCGCGCAGTAGTGTTTCAGCAAAAACACACATTGATGGAGAGTCTTGTTCCAGTGATTCTGGAACGCTGTAAATTCTGATATTCTCTGTCCTGCTACGGCTCTCAATATCATCATCTTCTCCTCCAGCTGTATGTGTAGCTGTGCCAGTTCGGTCGTTGCTTCCTCTATATGTCTTACTCTCTCCTCCGTCTTTTCGATCCTCTCCTCGGCTTCTTCCAGTCTGTTGATCCCTTTGGTCAGCTCTTCGCTGAGGCTTTCTAGTTGGTGTTTATTTTCCCGTCGGAAGTCCTTCAGTTCTTGGAGGATAACTTCGTGGTTGGCCATGGCTCGCAATTCACTTGACTATTACTGTTGACTTATTTGGCTTTGCTTATTAGCTTAAGCTGCTAAGCTAGCGCATGAAATACTCTCGAGCCTCTTGGTTCACTCACTCTGTTCAATTTCAGGTGCAGGTTGTAGCGTACTTCTCTCCCCCCGTTTCTTGTTTCACAGTTATTTAATGATTTGCCTCGTTTAAACGGGGTTAAAACACTAATTGCTCAGGTCCCGTCGAGAGCCGTCTCACAGCACAGCCGTTCACGCTGATGGTCCGACCAGACGTCCGGTAACACCCTTTTGTTCAGTTTTGTTGGTTTTGGTTACACATTCAAACACACACATACATTTTACACCTCATTATCTTTATTTTTATTTAAAGTTAATCATGATTTACGATGAAACTCTTTTGATTGGCCTAAATCTTGTCTCCCATCATTTGTTTGTTGCAAGCTAGGAGCCAGCTTGTGACAGTAATATTCATCAATCAATCAATCAATCAACATTTATTTATAAAGCGCTTTACAGCAGCCAGACAGTGTTCAAACGGTGCTTTACATTAAAACACAGATTCACAAAAATAAAAATAAAACACACATACAACAGTTAGTACTACTGAGTGTGAATTACTCCCCTTTAATTCAGAAAATTAAAAATGATCCAAAGAAGTGGGCGTCTCTACCTACTTCCTTCCTGGGGAGGATTGATGCTATAAAAATGAATATCCTCCCTCAAATAAATGATTTATTATTAAATTATAATTAACCTTCCTTGTTATCTGACTCCTATTTTTTTAATCTTTAAATGTCCATATCTCTCAGTATATTTGGAATAATAAACGTCAGAGGGTTAAGTTTAGAAACCTCACTAACCCGAGTTAACTTGGGGGTTTGTCTCTGCCTAGTTTCCAACTCTGTTATTATTATCTGCTGAACTTACAGTGATGACCAACTGGTTCATGAATAGACAGGACTCACGATGGGTTGATTTAGAATCCTGAGCACGTCACCCTCTAAAACTGGATTCTCTTCCTTTTATTTACAATATAGAGAAATTAAAATTTTATTTTGTTGTCTACATTATTGGTTTGGAAGGATGTGAGAAAATATTTGAACATCTCCTCAGTTATTTCTGTTTGATCCCCTCTAATTTTCCTCCTCCAGTTTGGAGATTGGTTTGTAAAAATGGATGTGTGAATGTTCCACCAGAGTCCACCAGCCTGTTCACCTCTGACTCTTTAAAGTCATTTGAACAAATTAGGACAGAGTTTACCATTCCTTCTGATGACTTCTGAAGATTCCTTCTGAAGACTCCAAATTCATCATTTTATCAAATCTCTTCTGCGAGGGAATTCTGCTGTACCTGTGCACTCAGATTTGAAGCCGCAGTGGGAGCGTGATCTGGGGGTAACATTTAGCTCTAGTGACTGGACCAGGATTTGTGATGGAGTGTTTCCAAAATGTACTTCAATTTCAATACACAAACAAAGTTTCTCATTTTTTTCGTAGGACTTACTTCACGCCTGTCTGCCTCCGGAGGATGCTCCCCAATAGCTCCAACCTTTATCAAAAATGTAAAGCTCCTAAGGGGACACTTATTCATTTGTTTTGGTCATGTGGTCACACCCAGTCGTTTTGGAAAGCTGTTGTTATTCAGGAGGGGA
The DNA here is from genome assembly GCF_902500255.1 of Thalassophryne amazonica. NCBI lineage: Eukaryota > Metazoa > Chordata > Actinopteri > Batrachoidiformes > Batrachoididae > Thalassophryne > Thalassophryne amazonica. The sequence goes on along the minus strand of NW_022986260.1, from coordinate 164,117 downwards.
CTGCTACATGTTTCATCATGTCACCCTCTTTCTGCACCCGCTAATCTTTTTGACACAGATACCAGGTCTGTATTAATAATCCTCTTATTCCTCGCTAAGACGTGCATATTACTGCAGTGGTCTGCCCCTCACGTCCCCACGGGGCGTATGTGGATGTCCCAGATATCAGCTCTCCTCCCTCTGCAAAAACTGACTCATGGCCTCACTCAGACTCTGGGCTCCTCTGCACACTGTTCCACACAAACTCTGACTCCGGTTTCACAGGCTTATAATTCAGTGCCTCATGAAGGAAGCATGTGAGGTTTTTTTTTTCTTTTTTTAACACTCTGATACAATTGCACGGGGTTTAGTTTTGTGACTTTGGGACTGTACTGGTTTTGGGGTTTTTTTGGTGTGCGTTTATGTTTCTGCCTTCTTGTTTACTTGTCAGTTTGGCAGTTTTTTTCTTTGCATAAATAACAAAACCCAATAAAAATAAAATACTATGAAATCACATGTACATAAGTATTCACAGCCTTTGCTCAATACTTTGTTGATGCGCCTTTGGCAGCAATTCCAGCCTCAAGTCTTCTTGAATATGATGCCACAAGCTTGGTGCACCTGTCTTTGGGCAGTTTGGTCCATTCCTCTTTGCAGCACCTCTCAAGCTCCATCAGGTTGGATGGGGAGCGTCGGTGCACAGACATTTTCAGATCTCTCCAGAGATGTTCAGTCGGATTCAGGTCTGGGCTCTGACTGGGCCACTCAAGGACATTCACAGAGTTGTCCTGAAGACACTCCTTTGATATCTTGGCTGTGTATTTAGGGTCATTGTCCTGCTGGAAGATGAACCGTCACCCCAGTCTGAGGTCAAGAGCGCTCTGGAGCAGGGTTTCATCCAGGATGTCTCTGTATTTTGCTGTATTCATCTTTCCCTCAATGCTGACTAGTCTCCCAGTTCCTGCTGCTGATAAACATCCCCACAGCATGATGCTGCCACCACCATTGGTGTTTATTTATTTGTCTGTCTTTTAGCAGGATTACATCAAAACTACTTCAGGGATTCTCACCAGATTTGCACCACAGATGTATATTAGGGCATGGAAGACTCCACTGAATTTTGGAGGTGATCTGGATCCAGATTGGTGGGCGTCAGAAATCTCAATTGCTCTTGTTCAAATATAAAACTACATAATCTTGGTGCTCCTCTGAGGTTGTCCTCTTTTGTTTCTTGGTTTAGTTGAGTGGCCCGATATATTTAAATCAGAAATTGTATGAATTGGTCTTACATAGTCCTCCTCTTCTTCATCACACTGTCTCTGTGTTTCTTGCTCTGGTAGTTTGAAATTTTCCATGAAGCTTGACTTGACTTGTTGAACAGAATAACAACAAAATGTGCTACAAGCCAAAGGACTGTCAGTCAAATACATCTTCTGGTTCAGTGGAACTTGCTGCTCCTTCTGCAGTAAACCTGTCCTACATGGCATCCTGAGCCACCTTCTACAGTGGATCGGGCGGTGAGTCGGGGATCGGGCAGTGGGTCGGGGTTCGGGTGGTGAGTCGGGGATAGGGTGGTGGGTCGGGGTTCGGGTGGTGAGTCGGGGATAGGGTGGTGGGTCGGGGTTTCAGCGGTGTGTCGAGGATAGGGCTGTGAGTCTGGGTTCAGGCGGTGAGTCGGGGATAGGGCGGTGAGTCTGGGTTCAGGCGGTGAGTCGGGGATCGGGCGGTGAGTCTGGGTTCAGGCGGTGAGTCGGGGATCGGGCGGTGAGTCTGGGTTCGGGCGGGTGGGAAACATTACCATGCAGCTGGCACCAGTCTTTCTTGGTGAAATGAAGCCGCGCTTTGGACCACTTCCTTCTCTCCGATGCCAGTTTTTTCTAATGGCAAGTCGGATGCCCGCCAATGACGTCGTCGATTGCGCTGTGTCTGCATGCTAAACATCCTAAACAAATGCAGCTGTAGAAAACCCTGCTGATCTTTCAAGTGCCTCACACACCTGGGAGCTTCCAGATCCTCAGTCCTCCCTCTGTAACTCTTTGCAGATGGTGTGCTTTTTTTCTAATTTGTGGGGGTTTAATGGTCCTCTGGGCGACTCATATTGTATAAATAAGGTGAACTGAACGGACTTCGGCTGTATATGTATGTATGTGTGTGTGTGTGTGTGTGTGTGTGTGTGTGTGTGTGTGTGTGTGTATAAACGTTCCACAGTCGTGACTTGTGTTTGTGTCGACGCAGGTCCGGAGAGAATGTTGTGGACTTCATTGGTACTTCAGAGACAGAAGAAGGAGAACTTCCCGATGACCTGGTTGGAGCCACAGGTGCAGTTCACACACCTGCAGAAGAGCAGTTTAAAAGCTGTTTGACTGTAGAGACACAGACGGAGGACGTGCACCAAAACACAGAGTTCAACAAGACGTCGAGTGGAAAATATTTAATTCTGCTCCTTCATTTGCAGTCAGCAGGGACATCGTGTCTGTCTGTCTGTCTGTCTGTGTGTCTGTCTGTCTGTGTGTGTGTGTGTGTGTGTGTGTGTGTGTGTCTGTGTGTGTCTGTGTGTGTCTGTGTGTCTGTGTGTGTGTCTGTCTGTCTGTCTTTGTGTGTCTGTGTGTGTGTGTCTGTCTGTCTGTCTTTGTGTGTCTGTGTGTGTGTGTCTGTCTGTCTGTCTTTGTGTGTCTGTGTGTGTGTGTCTGTCTGTCTTTGTGTGTCTGTGTGTGTGTGTCTGTCTGTCTGTCTTTGTGTGTCTGTGTGTGTGTGTCTGTCTGTCTGTCTTTGTGTGTCTGTGTGTGTCTGTCTGTCTGTCTGTCCTTGCTTGCCTCTACTGGTGGTTGGCTCTCACTGCGGTATTGTATCACTTCCTGTTCCGGAGCACAGCGGTGTTTTTCTGTATCTGTTAGCTGTTTAATCTGCGCAGTTAGATTGATCTAGTTATCTAGATTACGATTTGTTTCCCAGTGTAATCTTTACGTGCCTTAACTAAAGCACTCCTTCTGCTGAATCACCTCTAAATTATTTACACATTATTCACTTTGCGTGTTTTTAGGAATCCGCTAGCTTAGCGTAGCTACTAGCTCTTAGCCGATTTAGCATGGCGGCTTCTCCTGTCTCTCCCGCACTTTTCTGCTCTGGGTGTGAAATGTTTAGTTATTCCTCGGCCTCCTTTAGCAGTAATGGTACTTGTAATAAGTGTAGCTTATTCGTAGCTTTGGAGGCCAGGCTGGGCGAATTGGAGACTCGGCTCCGCACCGTGGAAAATTCTACAGCTAGCCAGGCCCCTGTAGTCGGTGCGGACCAAGGTAGCTTAGCCGCCGTTAGTTCCCCCCTGGCAGATCCCGAGCAGCCGGGAAAGCAGGCCGACTGGGTGACTGTCAGGAGGAAGCGTAGCCCTAAACAGAAGCCCCGTGTACACCGCCAACCCGTTCACATCTCTAACCGTTTTTTCCCCACTCGACGACACACCCGCCGAGGATCAAACTCTGGTTATTGGCGACTCTGTTTTGAGAAATGTGAAGTTAGCGACACCAGCAACCATAGTCAATTGTCTTCCGGGGGCCAGAGCAGGCGACATTGAAGGAAATTTGAAACTGCTGGCTAAGGCTAAGCGTAAATTTGGTAAGATTGTAATTCACGTCGGCAGTAATGACACCCGGTTACACCAATCGGAGGTCACTAAAATTAACATTAAATCGGTGTGTAACTTTGCAAAAACAATGTCGGACTCTGTAGTTTTCTCTGGGCCCCTCCCCAATCGGACCGGGAGTGACATGTTTAGCCGCATGTTCTCCTTGAATTGCTGGCTGTCTGAGTGGTGTCCAAAAAATGAGGTGGGCTTCATAGATAATTGGCAAAGCTTCTGGTGAAAACCTGGTCTTGTTAGGAGAGACGGCATCCATCCCACTTTGGATGGAGCAGCTCTCATTTCTAGAAATCTGGCCAATTTTCTTAAATCCTCCAAACCGTGACTATCCAGGGTTGGGACCAGGAAGCAGAGTTGTAGTCTTACACACCTCTCTGCAGCTTCTCTCCCCCTGCCATCCCCTCATTACCCCATCCCCGTAGAGACGGTGCCTGCTCCCAGACTACCAATAACCAGCAAAAATCTATGTGTGTGTGTGTCTGTCTGTCTGTTTGTGTGTGTGTGTGTCTGTCTGTCTGTGTGTGTCTGTCTGTCTCTCTGTGTCTGTCTTTGTGTGTGTGTCTGTCTGTCTGTGTGTGTGTTGTGTTCATTTATCTTTTGAACTTGTGATCATTTCTGCTTCTTCTGGTTCATGGATGTGAAATTTTCCCATGAAGAGATAAACACTGAACACACTTGTAGGAGTCAAATACTGATGTGGAAAATGTTTTGTGGGTCATTTTGAACGTCACGTCAGTGATCAGGATCCCAGAAACACTGATGTTACTCTGTTTCCCGCTGATCGAAAAACCGGCAAACAAAACCTGCATAACTGCAGTGCCCCCTGGCCCCCCACTGGTCACTGCAGTTATGCAGGTTTTGTGAGGTCATGAACAAAATTTCAGTTTTTCTTTTTCTTGATATGACTGTTTAATCTTGGTCACGGTGCCTCGGCGGTGCTGCGGTCGCTCTGACGGTGCAGTGAGACAGCTGGTTCTTACCGTCGGCTGATATGTTGCTCAAATTCCTGCTGCTGTCTGCAGACGTTGGTTCATGACCCAGAACACGTACAACCACCACCCAGAAGCTTTTGAGAACTGGACACAGGCAGCGTATCAGCGCGCCGTTATCATTTGGACATTTCCAACGCAGTGAGTTAGTTCATGAGGCCTAATCTGTTCAGTCTCACAGGAGTCCAGTAAGATCTTTGTACAATCTTATCTTGTGTATATTTGCCTTTACATTCCCTTAAAAATTTTCCACATTGTGAAATTGTTTTCATCCATTCCTCCTTCCCAAAAACAACCCCAAAGTCCTTTTCCCATAAAACCTTCAAAGTTTTAGGTCAGTGCTGAGTGCAGAATTCTTTCTTCTGTAGAATATGGAGGCTCTGTGATGATGAGGTGGTAAAACCAGATACTCTGAAATATAGTTGTCTTCCGTTTGCTGATCTCATGACATAAGACAGCTTCTTATCTGAAGATATTTCCAAAAATGCTCCTTTCCCTATAGGTTATATTTCGTCCATACGCCATTGTAGGACATAAACACGTCACCACTATACAAATGATCCAGTGTAGGTATTCCCTGGTTGTGCCAACTCTTCCTGGTGTTTTACCAACACAGACTAGGATTTTGCCACAAGGACGACTATGACTGTTTACAATAAGATAATTTCTGCCTGGATTTTTGAGGCAGGAGCTGTATGGGTGTGAAAGGGGAGGATAAAGATTATTCTAGAACAGCTCAGTCTAAATTGTATTGTCCGGCCCAATGTAGCACAAGTTTCACCATCTCAGAGGACATGTAGTACAATTTTGGTTCAGGTAAGCCCAACCCTCCCTTGTCCCTGGGTAAACATAACTTAGTTAACTTAATCCTTGGCCTTTTCCTGTCCGAGATAAACTCCTTAACCACTGTGTCGTATTTATTAAAAATGGAGGGGGGGGGGGGGGGGTGCAGTGTAACTGGCACCATCATAAGAAGGGAGTTAGTTGAACTGTGGTCAAACCACCATTTTAATTACATTCACTCTTCCCCACAAAGTCAACCTTATTTTATTCCACTTGTCCAAATTAATTTTTGTCTTTTGTAACATTGGATCAAAGTTTAAATGTGACATTTCTTCCACCTCCCTACATATTTTAATTCCTAAATATGTCTTTGCTTTTGGTATCCACTTAAAACCAATTTTTGTTGTATCTCCACTACTAATCCCAGATATTGGCATTGCTTCAGACTTTGTCCAGTTAGTTTTATATCCTGATACATTAGAGTAAAGTTGTATTGTATCCATCAGGTGAGATGTTGAATGACTTGGGTCTTCCAGTAGGACCAGTACATCATCTGCATAAAGCAGCAGTTTGTGTTGTTTACCGCCTCCCTCTATGGCCCTTATATCTATGTTATCTCTTATGATGACCACCAGTGGCTCCAATGAAATGCTGAACAGCAAGGCTGAGCGAGGACACCCCTGTCTCATGGCTCTTTTAAGGCTAAAGAAGGGCGACAAAACAACTGTTCGTTACCACTGATGCCTTGGGACTATTATCCAACCTTTTTTCCCATGTAATAAGAAATGAATACGAAAACCCAAAATGTGATAAAGCTGCAAATAAAAAGTCCCACTGCACACGGTCAAAAGCCTTCTCCACATTGACTGGGAGGGCAACAATTAGACTTTTTTGTCTCTGTTCAGACTTGTTAGGTGCAGTAGTCTTCTCATATTATCCGTTGATGATCTGTTCTTCATAAAGCCTACCTGATCTGTATGATTAATACCTGGGAAAACATTCTCTAAACCAGTTGCTAGAATTTTGGTTAGAATTTTACAGTCTACATTATAGGTTGATAATTAGAGGGTTGTAATGGATCCCGATCCTTTTTTGGAATGACTGTTATTAAAGCCTCATTGAAGGTCGGTGGAAGACATTGTAAAACAAACACTTCATTGTGTACTTCTTCTAGGACTGGAGCTTCCTCATGAAAGGATGTCCCCAGCCTGAACACAGCATATTCTACTTTTTTAATATATAGTTCCTGAAGTTCAAATTTAAGTTTGCAAAAGTTGTGATATAGCTGGTTTGAGAAATTGTCTGTCAAATTCCTTTCATGTGTCCTAATTTTAGGTTCCAATTCCTTTATCTTACTCATATCCTCCCTTTTCTTTTTAGCTGTATATGCTATAATTTTCCCTTGAATATAAGCTTGAGACGCTTCCCATCCTGTTGATTTCCTGTCTGTTCTTCAAGTACTTAAAAAATGACTGCAATTCTTTTTGTCGTAGTAAGTTAAAAGCCTCATTCTTTCTCCGTCCATCTCTTCTCTCCTTGTCATTATTTATATCGATTCTCAGCTCTGCAGCTGCTCAGTCAAATTCGGGCCATTGCATTAATTTTACAATATGCAACTTGCTTGGTTATATTATTTGATATTAAAAACATTAATTCTTGAGTGTGATCTGTGACATTGAAAGAAAAAAGTATATTCTCTTTCACGTGGGTTTGTCAACCGCCAAATGTTCACCAGAGTATTATCCTCACTTAACATGTGTATAGCAGCTCTATCTTTGGCTATCGACGATGGGCCTGTGAGAGCACTTCAATCTATAAATGCATCCCAAACTTGGTTAAAATCTCCTGTCAGAATTATATCACCCTCCATTTCTCCCAAGGTTTTATTTACTTTGTGAAAGAAGTTTGGATCCGCTGTCATTGGTGCATAAATAATAATACTATAACATGCTTTTGGAGGGTGGTATGCATTTTCAGAGTCCCTTCATCCATGCCCAGTTGCCCAAAATGACTGATATTCGTCAGAGTTAGACGAGGGTGAATATCGGTCATTTTTGGTTCACTGTCAGGACCTGCCTTTCTGCCCCTCTTCCTTACATATGTTATCCAATATTTGTACTTATGTCATCCATAGTCCCCTGATTGTGGGTTCAGTGTGATGCACTGCAGACTGGTGGTTATTAGCAGTGGATGCAGTGGTAATAACAGTTGTGGGTGTGCATGTCACTGCCCTGATGGCCGTAATAAATCAAATCAAATCAGTTTTATTTATATAGCGCCAAATCACAACAAACAGTTGCCCCAAGGCACTTTATATTGTAAGGCAAAGCCATACAATAATTACGGAAAAACCCCAATGGTCAAAACGACCCCCTGTGAGCAAGCACTTGGCAACAGTGGGAAGGAAAAACTCCCTTTTAACAGGAAGAAACCTCCAGCAGAACCAGGCTCAGGGAGGGGCAGTCTTCTGCTGGGACTGGTTGGGGCTGAGGGGAGAGAATCAGGAAAAATACCCTGAAGACATGTGCTTACATGCAGTACAGTTATGTGATTGTCAGAGGACCCTGGTTTACATGTACACAATTCATAGGTTGGATATCATTCAACATCCAGCACAGAGACACGGCAGGTCTTCAAAAGATAGCACACCACAGCGCTCACTTTGCCATGCCCCTTCCCTTGTTTGCCTTACACCCAGACTTTGGGTGCCAGGTCACCCACACATCATTCAAATGTATTCTCTTTTTTTTTTCATTTTGTTTTTACACACCCGCCGAGGAACAAACTCTGGTTATTGGCGACTGTTTTGAGAAATGTGAAGTTAGCAACACCAGCAACCATAGTCAATTGTCTTCCGGGGGTCAGAGCAGGCGACATCGAAGGAAATTTGAAACTGCTGGCTAAGGCTAAGTGTAAATTTGGTAACATTGTAATTCACATCGGCAGTAATGACACCCGGTTACGCCAATCGGAGGTCACTAAAATTAACATTGAATCGGTGTGTAACTTTGCAAAAACAATGTCGGACTCTGTAGTTTTCTCTGGGCCCCTCCGCAATCGGACCGGGAGTGACATGTTTAGCCGCATGTTCTCCTTGAATTGCTGGCTGTCTGAGTGGTGTCCAAAAAATGAGGTGGGCTTCATAAATAATTGGCAAAGCTTCTGGGGAAAACCTGGTCTTGTTAGGAGAGACGACATCCATCCCACTTTGGATGGAGCAGCTCTCATTTCTAGAAATCTGGCCAATTTTATTAAACCCTCCAAACCGTGACTATCCAGGGTTGGGACCAGGAAGCAGAGTTGTAGTCTTACACACCTATCTGCAGCTTCTCTCCCCCTGCCATCCCCCCAATATCCCATCCCCGTAGAGACGGTGCCTGCTCCCAGACCACCAACAACCAGTAAAAATCTACTTAAGCATAAAAATTCAAAAAGAAAAAAAATAATATAGCACCTTCAACTGCACCACAGACTAAAACAGTTAAATGTGGTCTATTAAACATTAGGTCTCTCTCTTCTAAGTCCCTGTTAGTAAATGATATAATAATTGATCAACATATTGATTTATTCTGCCTTACAGAAACCTGGTTACAGCAGGATGAATATGTTAGTTTAAATGAGTCAACACCCCCGAGTCACACTAACTGCCAGAATGCTCGTAGCACGGGCCGAGGCGGAGGATTAGCAGCAATCTTCCATTCCAGCTTATTAATTAATCAAAAACCCAAACAGAGCTTTAATTCATTTGAAAGCTTGACTCTTAGTCTTGTCCATCCAAATTGGAAGTCCCAAAAAACAGTTTTATTTGTTATTATCTATCGTCCACCTGGTCATTACTGTGAGTTTCTCTGTGAATTTTCAATTATAGTGGGCAATTTTAACATCCACATACGAGGTCTATTAGATAATAAACCGACCCTTTTATTTTTTTTTAACTATATGGATTTGAATGACATGCGATTACACCAATCATGCTTGAACCCTTGTGCGCATGCGTGAGTTTTTTCACGCGTGTCGGTGACGTCATTTCCCTGTGGGCAGGCCTTGAGTGAGATGTGGTCCCGCCCTCTCGGCTGAATTCCTTTGTTTCACACGCTGCTCGAGACGGTGTGCGTTGCTTTATCAATATTTTTTCTGGACCTCTGAGGAATATCCGAGTGGACACTATTCGAGAAATTAAGCTGGTTTTTGGTGAAACGTTTAACGGCTGATGAGAGATTATGGGGTGTTTCTGTCGGTGTAAGGACTTCCCACGGACCGGGACGTCGCGCAGCGCTTCCAGGCACCATTGTCGGCCTGTTTCAAGCTGAAAACATCCTAATTTAAGGCTTAATTCACCCAGGACATCGTGAGAGAACAGAGAAGATTCAGAAGAGGCTGGCATGAAGACTTTATGCGGACATTCCACTGTTTAAGGACATTTGTTAATGAAAGACGTGCGCGCAAATTCTCCGAGTCGTTTCCGTGACGACTCGGCAAATCTGTGTGCGCCGCGACAGGAAAAACACCTCCGTGTTGAAAACCATTTGTAAAATTCAGGCGGCTTTTGATGGCTTTCAACAAGTGAGTAACTGAGAAATTGTTTAACAGCTTGGGCATGTTCCAACTTGCCCGTTAAGGTTTCTAACGGAGGTGTTTTTCCTGTCGCGACCCCCCGCGGTCGGGTCCGGCCCGACATGCAACTCTGCCCGCACGTTCTTTCATTACAAAATGTCCGTTAACAATGGAATGTCCGAATAAACTCCTCATGCCAACTTCTTCTGAAAGTTCTCTGTTCTCTGACGACTTGCTGGGTCAACAGAGCCTGAAATGTGGAAGTTTTCAACTTGAAACGGCGAGACGCTGCCACCTCGAAGCGCAGATCGCCGCCAGGCGCCATGGGCCGTCCTTACGGCCACACTACCAGACCAAAATCTCTCATCAGCCGTTAAAATTTTTACCGAAAACCAGCTGAATTTATCGAATGGTGTCCACTCAGTTGTACCTTACAGTTTTGAAAAAAATTTGATCAAACAAAGCAGCAGTCTCTGAGCCATTCCTAAACAATGAAAAAAACGACGAGAGGGTGGGCGACTCCTCACTCAAAGACTGCTCACAGGCGAATGACGTAACCGACAGGCGTGAAAAAACTCTCGCATGCCCACGAGGGTTCAAGCATGTCTGATGTAATCACACATGATTCAAATCCATATGGTTTTTGAAAAAAATAAGGTTGGATACTTTTCTAATAGACCTCGTAGATACTGAGAATGACAGCCTCAACACTGCATTTAATCTATTATTAGACTCAATTGGCTTTGCTCAAAATGTAAATGAGTCCACCCACCACTTTAACCATACTTTAGATCTTGTTCTGACTTATGGTATGGAAATTGAAGACTTAACAGTATTCCCTGAAAACCCCCTTCTGTCTGATCATTTCTTAACATTTACATTTACTTTAATGGACTACCCAGCAGTGGGGAATAAGTTTCATTATAGTAGAAGTCTTTCGGAAAGCGCTGTAACTAGGTTTAAGGATATGATTCCTTCTTTATGTTCTCCAATGCCATATACCAACACAGTGCAGAGTAGCTACTTAAATGAGTGAAATAGATTATCTCGTCAATAGTTTTACATCCTCAATGAGCACATCTTTGGATGCTGTAGCTCCTCTGAAAAAGAGAGCCTTAAATCAGAAGTGCCTGACTCCATGGTATAACTCACAAAGTTGCAGCTTAAAGCAGATAACCCGTAAGTTGGAGAGGAAATGGCGTCTCACTAATTTAGAAGATCTTCACTTAGCCTGGAAAAAGAGTCTGTTGCTCTATAAAAAAGCCCTCCGTAAAGCTAGGGCATCTTTCTACTCATCACTAATTGAAGAAAATAAGAACAACCCCAGGTTTCTTTTCAGCACTGTAGCCAGGCTGACAGAGTCAGAGCTCTATTGAGCTGAGTATTCCTTTAACTTTAACTAGTAATGACTTCATGACTTTCTTTGCTAATAAAATTTTAACTATTATCAATCAATCAATCAACTTTTTCTTATATAGCGCCAAATCACAACAAACAGTTGCCCCAAGGCGCTATTAGAGAAAAAATTACTCATAACCATCCCAGAGACATATCGTTATCTTTGGCTGCTTTCAAAAATGCTGATATTTGGTTAGACTCTTTCTCTCCCATTGTTCTGTCTGAGTTATTTTTATTAGTTACTTCCTCCAAACCATCAACATGTCTATTAGACCCCATTCCTACCAGGCTGCTCAAGGAAGCCCTACCATTAATTAATGCTTCGATCTTAAATATGATCAATCTGTCTTTATTAGTTGGCTATGTACCACAGGCTTTTAAGGTGGCAGTAATTAAACCATTACTTAAAAAGCCATCACTTGACCCAGCTATCTTAGCTAATTATAGGCCAATCTCAAACCTTCCTTTTCTCTCAAAAATTCTTGAAAGGGTAGTTGTAAAACAGCTAACTGATCATCTGCAGAGGAATGGCCTATTTGAAGAGTTTCAGTCAGGTTTCAGAATTCATCATAGTACAGAAACAGCATTAGTGAAGGTTACAAATGATCTTCTTATGGCCTCAGACAGTGGACTCATCTCTGTGCTTGTCCTGTTAGACCTCAGTGCTGCTTTTGATACTGTTGACCATAAAATTTTATTACAGAGATTAGAGCATGCCATAGGTATTAAAGGCACTGCGCTGTGGTGGTTTGCATCATATTTATCTAATATATTACAATTTGTTCATGTAAATGGGGAATCTTCTTCACAGACTAAGGTTAATTATGGAGTTCCACAAGGTTCTGTGCTAGGACCAATTTTATTCACTTTATACATGCTTCCTTTAGGCAGCATTATTAGAAAGCATTGCTTAAATTTTCATTGTTACGCAGATGATACCCAGCTTTATCTATCCATGAAGCCAGAGGACACACACCAATTAGTTAAACTGCAGGATTGTCTTACAGACATAAAGACATGGATGACCTCTAATTTCCTGCTTTTAAATTCAGATAAAACTGAAGTTATTGTTCTTGGCCCCACAAATCTTAGAAACATGGTGTCTAACCAGATCCTTACTCTGGATGGCATTACCCTGACCTCTAGTAATACTGTGAGAAATCTTGGAGTCATTTTTGATCAGGATATGTCCTTCAATGCGCATATTAAGCAAATATGTAGGACTGCTTTTTTGCATTTTGTATTTTTTTTGCGCAATATCTCTAAAATTACAAAGGTCTTGTCTCAGAGTGATGCTGAAAAACTAATTCATGCATTCATTTCTTCTAGGCTGGACTATTGTAATTCATTATTATCAGGTTGTCCTAAAAGTTCCCTGAAAAGCCTTCAGTTAATTCAAAATGCTGCAGCTAGAGTACTGACGGGGACTAGAAGGAGAGAGCATATTTCACCCATATTGGCCTCTCTTCATTGGCTTCCTGTTAATTCTAGAATAGAATTTAAAATTCTTCTTCTTACTTATAAGGTTTTGAATAATCAGGTCCGATCTTATCTTAGGGACCTCATAGTACCATATAACCCCAATAGAGCGCTTCGCTCTCAGACTGCAGGCTTACTTGTAGTTCCTAGGGTTTGTAAGAGTAGAATGGGAGGCAGAGCCTTCAGCTTTCAGGCTCCTCTCCTGTGGAACCAGCTCCCAATTCGGATCAGGGAGACAGACACCCTCTCTACTTTTAAGATTAGGCTTAAAACTTTCCTTTTTGCTAAAGCTTATAGTTAGGGCTGGATCAGGTGACCCTGAACCATCCCTTAGTTATGCTGCTATAGACGTAGACTGCTGGGGGGTTCCCATGATGCACTGAGTGTTTCTTTCTCTTTTTGCTCTGTATGCACCACTCTGCATTTAATCATTAGTGATCGATCTCTGCTCCCCTCCACAGCATGTCTTTTTCCTGGTTCTCTCCCTCAGCCCCAACCAGTCCCAGCAGAAGACTGCCCCTCCCTGAGCCTGGTTCTGCTGGAGGTTTCTTCCTGTTAAAAGGGAGTTTTTCCTTCCCACTGTCGCCAAGTGCTTGCTCACAGGGTGTCGTTTTGACCGTTGAGGTTTTTCTGTACTTATTGTATGGCTTTTGCCTTACAATATAAAGCGCCTTGGGGCAACTGTTTGTTGTGATTTGGCGCTATATAAATAAAATTGATTTGATTTGATCCAGTGAAGGCGGAACAGAAGATAACCATTTTTTTTGTAATTTTTTTTGTAACAGCTTCTTATCACTTCTCCGTTCCAGAAAATTAATCCTACCTAAGTACAAAGTTTCAAAATTAAAAGGCATATTCATTCCAAACACCTGGGGCCTGTACTACGACGCGGGGTTAACTTACTCAGATGTAACCCAGGGTCAACCTCTTAAACCGGGGTTGACAAAACCTGGTTCCCTCAAGTGGTGTTAATCGGTACTACGACGCTGAATAAGATGATTTGTTGAACCTGTTAACCTAAGTGGAGTTTGTGTGCGTTCACATAAAAGGGGCGGGTTGCAGCACACGTCACCATTTTTCAATGATCACGCGGTCACCTTACTTTACCGAAGAAGAATGCACGATTATTATGTGGAGCTACGAGGAATTTAAATTAATGTTTAGGGGGAAATCGAACACATCGTCTGCCAATAAAGCAAGACAGGCTTGTTGGCAACGTTTTGCTGATCGGGTAAATGCATAATTGTTCTCCAAATCTGTTACAGATGATTAACCTGTGGAATGTCTAATATGTGTAAAAAAAAAAAAAGACCTTTCATTAATTACACCCAGATGCAACACGATTCAGAAGTGGGCATAGGCCTATTAATAGATGTTAGGTTAATTTAATGTTTCCTAAATAGGCTACCTTGACTGTATGATTGCTATTCCTAATCCTGTCAATATGTCAGATGCAGTAGCAGTGCCAAACGCACCTGGCAGCAGGTGAAGATGAAATCTAAAAACATCCTTCAGAACGGTAGGTTTATATTCATAGCTTGATAAGCCCCACTTCGCCTAATTAATGGACATGCATTAGACCTATTTTGATATTAGTAATTACCCGTGATTGCATAAAACCCTTCTTTGATTTGCATTGTGGATAAATGGCCAGGGAAAATGACAAATGGCATCCAACAGTTTAGACAGAGCAAGTACTACCTTGCGAATCTCAGATGTTCAGCATCACCGATGGAATACATAAATTGTCCACTGGCAAAATAGGCACAAGGCACATTATCTGCTCGATCGTCGGGGCATTGCTACACTGTAAAAATGACTTGTTTTTACAGGAAAACACTGGCAGCTGTGGTTACCAGGGAATTCCTGTAAAACATACAGCAGCACAGTAGATAACATTACAGACATAATATGTATATTGATTTACAGTGAATGAACCACAGCTGACTCACATTAAAGGAACTGTTACATCTACAAACAGGAGCTCTTTTTTTGTACATTTAACTGCTGTATTTTTTACAGGAATTCCCTGGTAACCACAGCTGCCAGTGTTCTCCTGTAAAAACAACAGTCTTTTTTTACAGTGTACGATGGGTGATGTTACAGACTTCTGGCCCGATCAGCTGACAACGAATTCCCTCGGCTGAGGATCTATAACTTTCATAGATAATATTGTCCGGGTATGTCAGCGGATTCTGGCGGTCTTTAAAAACCCTCGCCCTGCGAAGAGAGCCCCTCACAATTTGTGCCCCAATATCAAATGGATCATCCAGGTAGGCCGGCATTGTCTTCAGAGTGATTGAAGGTGGATGGATGGTACTTATAAAGGGAGTGGTTAACTGAAAACCTCAAGCTATCAGAGAACATAACCTGCTTGGAGCAGGATTGGCACACAGCATAAATTGCCATGGCAGCATACCTCGATCAAAACCTATCCACCTTTCGTAGTACGGGTTAACCGGGAAGTTACTCCACACGTCATCAACTTACTCCCGAAGTTACCCTGATAAGCCAGTAACCCCACTTTGTAGTACAGGCCCCAGGTTTAATCTTGAGTGGACCTCCCTCCAATAACTGTCTAATTTGGGACAAGCCCAGAATATATGATAGTGATTCCCCTCCTCTGAACCACACTGTCTCCAACATGCCAACTTGTTGATACCCTGAGCTGGAGCTTTAAAATAACGTATGACATTCTTCCAGCAGTGTTCCCTCCAGGTTGCTGAGGCCGTTGATGACCACTGAAATGACCACATAGTTTCCCATTCATCCTCTGTAATTTCGATTACTGCCTCTTTTTCCCCCATTTCTGCTTCACGTATAATGTTGTACACTTATCAGATGTATAGAGAGCATTGTATAATTTGGATATAAATTTTTTAGTACACTGCCCGTAGGCCGAAACCAATATTTTACTAAATGCTTCTTCGGATTGAGTAAAATTAGATAATTTACAACTTGAGGTAAAGGAATGCCTAATCTGTAAGTATCTAAAAAATTCAGTTGACTGGAGGTCATATTTATCTTGCAAAGCCTTAAAACTAAGGAATATTTTATTGTTTGTGAAAGACAAGCAGGTTGTCAGGCCCTTCCCTATCCAGGATTTAAAAACATTGTCAGTTCTATTAGCAGGAAACTCCGTGTCAAAGGCACACCATTTCAATAATGGTAAAATTTTCTGAATTTGGGTCAAATTTATCACCTTTTGCCAGATCTTCAAGGTTAGAGCTATCCATGGGCATCTCAGTACTTCCACATGAGACCATAGATTTTTGTCTGCTATTAATGCCTGAAGAGGGAAATTCTTTATCAGTGTAAATTCCATGTCTCTCCACTTACCTCTATAATCTTCATTATACCAATATAGTAGTGGAACCAACTGAGATGCATAAAAGTAATTTCTTAAACAGGGAAGGGCCATCCCTCCCTTTTCTTTTTGTAACTGCATTGTACTGTAACGTACCCTTGGCTTCTTTCCTTGCCAAATGAAACGTGATATTTGTTTATCCCATTCTTTAAAGTAACCATCCGGTACTTCCAATGGTAAGGTCCTAAACAATTACAGCAATTTAGGAAGCACTGTCATTTTAATTGAATTCACTCTGGAGGTTAGGCTCAAAAATGGGATAAGATTCCATCTGTACAGATCTTTAATTGACCATGACAATGGTTCATAATTAGTTTGTAGCAAAGTTGACAGATTTTTAGTTAATGTAATTCCCAAATATTTAAGTCCTGTGGCCTCCCATTTCAAATTATATCTTTTCAGTAGATTTGCTGAAGCAGTGTAGTTCAAGGTCAACACCTGGGTTTTTGTAAAATTAAGCTTATAGCCTAAGCTTCCAAATGTTTCCAATATATTCATTAGTCCATTGAATGAGTTTTCAGGATCTTCCATGTAAACTAGTACGTCATCTGTGAACATTGCCAACTTGTGTTCAGTCCTGGCAGTTGTCACACCCCTGACTTGGGGACACTGTCTAATCATTTGTCCAAGAGGTTCGATGAATAGTGCAAATAAAAGTGGTGAAATTGGGCATCCCTGTCTACTTCCCCTTTCCAAATTAAATGAATCTGAAAGATCACCATTGATCTTTATTCGTGCTGTTGGTTTTGAGTAGAGAGATTTAATAATCCTAATAAATGTTTCATGAAAGTGAATTTACCTAGTATTTTATAAAGAAAAAGCCACCTTACTGAATCGAAAGCCTTTTCTGCATCTAGCCTGACTATCAATGCTTCAGTTTTTTGTCTTGTTACCTTCTCCATTATATGTAGCGACCTTCTAATGTTATCCAATGTTTGTCTTTGATATATGAAACCTGTCTGGTCCAAATCAATTATGTTAGGCAGTACTTTTTCTAATCAACGAGCCAGTATGGACGTGAACAACTTATAGTCCACAGTGAAGACACTTATGGGTCTATAATTCCCACATTCTTGTTTATCTTTATTTTCTTTAGGTATCACCGAAATGATGGCCTCACGCAAGAGGGAGGTATTTCACTGGTCTGTATAACTGAGTTGAAAGTTCGCAATAATAGAGGGGATAGACTCGTTTTTAGACATTTATACCATTCTCGTGTATATCCATCAGATCCTGGCGACTTACGAGATTTCAATTTTGTTATTGCTAAATTTATTTCTTTAATAGTGATTGGCTTAACTAACATCTCATTTTGTGAATCTTGAATTTTAGGCAGCTCCAGTCTCATCAAAAACTTGTCAATGCTTTCTTCATTTGCCGTTGCCGGTTGAGTGTATAAATCCTGGTAAAATTTACCGAAACATTTTATTTTTTTCCCTTGAATCTTCAGCTTGGCCAGTAACCGGATTTTTCACCTTGTAAATTCTGTTCTCCCTTTGCTGTTTTCGCAATTTATAAGCCAGGATTTTTGCTGATCTAGATCCAACCTCGTAATGTTTTTGTTTTAAAAACATAATCTTTTGTACTTCTAGGTTATAAATCTCATCTATTTGTCTTTGTACTATCTTTATTTCAGACCTTACTTGAGCGTTGGTTCTTTGGCTGTCCATGTTCTGTCTTTGTTTCAATTTGGCCTGCAGACTCATCAGATGCTGATTCCTACTTTTTTTAAAAATGCTGTCAGAGAAATAAGTTTTCCTCTCAGGACCCCTTTTAATGCATCCCACAAAGTTGTGGGTTTAATTTCTCCATCATCATTAATTTCCAGGTATTCCTGTATGTCTTTTTAAATTTTCTCCACAGTTTTGGGATCATTTAAAATATATGAATTAAGTTTCCACAGAGTTCTCTTTTTTCTTTTTTAACTCAACTAAAAGTATGATTGGGCTGTGGTCTGACAAGTCAGTGGTTAATATTTGAGAGTCTTATCATCAGTCGGTTGGAGCAAAAAATAAAGTAATAATCAATCCTTGAATAGACAGTGAGGGCTAGAAAAATGCATATAATCTCTAGTTGTTGGATGCATGTCTCTCCATATGTCTATAACACCAAGTTCTCCCATTAAGGCTTTAAATTTTTTAAGTAGAGGAGTGCACTGGGCGCTCCTCCCGGATGAGTCTAGATCCGGGTCCAGACGAAAATTAAAATCTCCCCCGCAGATAACCAGTCCCTGGGCCATAGCCATGAGTTCAAAAATACTTTTGTAAAACGGCCAATCACTCCCTGGTGGAGCGTATACGTTTATCAAGGTGACCTCAATACCTTCCAATTTACCAGTAATTTTGATAAATCTGCCTCCATCTACTGTCTCTGACACATGTTCATATGTTAATCCACTAGATATTAATGTTGCAACACCTCTTTTATGAGCATGTTTATATGATGAGGCATACACGTGTTTGAATCCCTGCCTCTGACGTTTAGCATGCTCTAGTTTAGACATATGGGTTTCCTGGAGAAAAGCAATTTGAGCCTTTTCTCTTTTGAGTTTAGAAAGAATTTTTGTTCTCTTAATTGGATTTAATACCCCATTCACATTAAACGAAATACATTTCAGTTCTCCACTGTACATTATATTCTTGTCTGATGAAATAATAAAGGTCAAGAAAAAAAAAACTTGTAAAGCTACCCTTTTTACTGCAACCATGAACAAAAAACAAGAAAACATAATATTTAGAACAATGGTACCTTGAACATCCATACCAACTTCCAAAATTGAGGTCCATACCCATCTGGACCTCGTCTCAGAGGGATATCCTCTCTGGCCTATTTGGCATTGAGGGCC
This sequence comes from Thalassophryne amazonica, assembly GCF_902500255.1. Classification (NCBI taxonomy): domain Eukaryota; kingdom Metazoa; phylum Chordata; class Actinopteri; order Batrachoidiformes; family Batrachoididae; genus Thalassophryne; species Thalassophryne amazonica. Next base: position 145,089 of record NW_022986260.1, on the reverse strand, counting down.
CTCTACAGTCATTCCTCCTTCTCCGCAACAACAGTTACTTCACCATCTCTATCCAAATAGATGTATTTCGTCTCCGTTAATGTTCCTTTCACCTCTCAGTTGTTGGTACGTTCAGAGTCATCTCTCCTAAATGCCTGTAGCTTCTCTTTAAATCCATGTTTGTGCCTTGCGGGTGCCGTGGTCCAGACCTGACGCTGAAACCTCGCTAGTGCGGACACAGAGCGCTGCACTCTCGTGTCCGGCAGGCCTCTGTCCGCCAGGTCAGACGCCGCCTCCTCCACTGTATTGTAAATCTTCGTTTCGTCTTTCAGGAAGACCTTCAGACAAGCTGGATACAGTGTTTGGAATCTTGTGTTACTTGCTTTAAGCGCCCTTCTTATTTCTCCGTATTCCCTCCTTCTTGCCAGGACCTCCGGTGCATAATCGTTATCTAGGTTGATTTTGCAGCCCTTCCACGTGAATCCTTTCTTTTGCCATGCAGCCCTGAGCACCTCTTCTTTAATCCGAAAACTTTGGAATCTGATGACTATCGATCTGGGCTGGCTGTCCTCAGGGGGGTGAGGGGCTAACGCTCGGTGTGCTCTCTCAATGTGCTAATCTTTAGTGCTTGGGAAACCCAAATTCTCTTGTAACAACTGCTCCACAAAAGTGATAACAGATAGAGCCGTTGATCCCTCCGCTCCTTCAGTCACGCCATAAAATCTTACATTATTTCTGCGTGAGGGACAGCTCAGGTGGGACGGTTTGGAGACAAAGTCAGAGAGGCGAGATTGAGATGGTTTGGACATGTGCAGAGGAGGGACCCAGGGTATATAGAGAGAAGGATGCTGAGGATGGAGCCACCAGGCAGGAGGAGAAGAGGGAGACCAAAGAGGAGGTTCATGGATGTGCTGAGAGAGGACATGCAGGTGGTTGGTGTGACAGAGGAAGATACAGAGGACAGGGTGAGATGGAAACGATTGATCTGCTGTGGCGACCCCTAACGGGAACAGCCGAAAGACAAAGAAGAAGAGTATCCCTCTAACATCGATAGTTTTGACTGGAGCTGCTCTTGTTTTTTAACAAACTCACAGATGACGTCCTCCACCGCCTGCGCCCTGTCATCCGCGGACGCAACTCTGTTTTCCACTTCATCCAGTCTAAAGTTTGTTTTAGCAATGTCTTGCTTCAAATCACCAAATTGCTTTTTATTCTCCTCGTGCATTTCCCTGATCTCCTTCAGGATCTGCGATAACTTGTCATCATCATATTAAAGATGATAATATTAAAGATGGGTCTTAACACACCTGCAGCGCTGCTTTTACAGGGTGCTTCTCCACGAAAATATCAAATTAATATAAATAATAAGAAACAGCCACACTGGCCAGGGTGAAAGTCAGATTATTCAATAATTTCTGGACCAAGTTGACCCCCAAACTGAGAGAAAAAGCATTTCCATTCTATGAATTTGCTGTTACAGAATATCTCAGGATAGAAAACCTGATGTGAAGAAAAACCCAAAGCTAATTAAAAAAGGGATAAACTGAGACCTATTAAAATGAGACGTGTAATTGAATCTCTAAATGAATATTTCTCACAACAAAGCATTCAGGCAGTAAAACTGAAGTCACTACTTTACAGAATACAGATCAACACAAAAAAATCAATCATTTTCTGACCTTTATTAAGCAGTTCTAGTCGTTTCCCCACATCAGTAATATTACATAGAAAACTCACTCCACAATTTCTTATTTATTTTTTACTTATTTAATCAGCTGATAGTCCTTTGTCAGCTTGTCACAGCACCTGAAAGCTGCACAAAACAGCATTTTCAGATCACTTTAACCCAAGTTTAAATCAGTGCATCATAGATTTCTATTTAATCTAATGCCAGATGACGCGTAATAACGCTAAGCAAGATGGCGATGGCTGGCAACAGCTCAGGGGCTGCATCCGCCATCGAGTGGATTAAAGAGAAATGGATGACGTGGACCCAGTTACAGGATAATGTGAGATCTCATCCACGGATGTGTCATTAAGACAATTGAATTTGATGGCAGAAAGTGTAATACGTGCTGATATAAACCACATTAGTCTGCACTGGACACATCCCAAAATATTTCAACAGAAATTAAGTCTGAGAGTCACTGCAGGGGGCACCAGACTAAAAACAAACAAAACTCTGCCTGCTCTGTTTCTAGTTATGTTGCATGGAACAAAGCATATTTTTTATTCTTCTTACTAGCCTGAGCCGAGTGCACGCTGGTGTCACCAGCCAAATGGCCCCCCCTAAAAATTGATCCGCCCTGCCTTCACTGTGCATGCGTCATTTTGAAGCATCAGCCGCAGTTCTCAAATTATCACCTCATTTCTTCTTCAAACTGCACTCCAGTCATCATCGATCTCAGTGACAGATATCTGAACAAATAAATTCAGCATTATTTCATCGTAAAAGAAGGGGGACCATTCAGAGCACCGCAGGATCATCTCGGAGCATCAGTAATGACTCACCAATTTTCGCCTCGTTTTCTGCTTAAAACTGACTTTAGAATGATTTAAGAGGTTTTACTTTAAAGTTTGACTAAAATGATTCGTTCAGGTTTGAACTTTCCAGGAATAAGAAACAGCAGAGTCTTTATTATTAAAGTGGACGTACTCTGCACACTTTATTCTTCACACCTTCCCATATTTGATGTTTAACAAAATGTCACAGCATCGTTTAATTTCAGGGTCGTCACACCTGCTCACGCAGCGCGTTTGAGGCTCTGCGCTGTCGTGGCCCCGCAGCGCGTTTGAGGCTCTGCGCTGTCGTGGCCCCGCAGCGCGTTTGAGGCTCTGCGCTGTCGTGGCCCCGCAGCGCGTTTGAGGCTCTGCGCTGTCGTGGCCCCGCAGCGCGTTTGAGGCTCTGCGCTGTCGTGGCCCCGCAGCGCGTTTGAGGCTCTGCGCTGTCGTGGCCCCGCAGCGCGTTTGAGGCTCTGCGCTGTCGTGGCCCCGCAGCGCGTTTGAGGCTCTGCGCTGTCGTGGCCCCGCAGCGCGTTTGAGGCTCTGCGCTGTCGTGGCCCCGCAGCGCGTTTGAGGCTCTGCGCTGTCGTGGCCCCGCAGCGCGTTTGAGGCTCTGCGCTGTCGTGGCCCCGCAGCGCGTTTGAGGCTCTGCGCTGTCGTGGCCCCGCAGCGCGTCTGAACAAGTGCTGGGGTTTAAATTTGGAAGCCAGGTATTCTGTGGAACATGATTTTGTCTCCTGTCTGATGTCCAGGTGGATCCAGCTCCAGTGTCTGCTCCTTGCACTGCAGTGCCGCTGGGCCAGGTGGCAGCCTCCTGGACATAGATCCTGTCATCCTGATTCAGCTGCTGGATCTTAAGGAGCGGAGCAGCATGGATTCTTTGTGGGGTCTTCAGCCACGGCCTCCTGCCCCGATGCTCCACAGCCAAGGTTCGCAAAAACACCAAACCCAGACCCTCCCATCCTCTTTGCTCATCTGAGATAAGTTCATCGATTTAACGTACTACTTCTGACTATGTTGAGCGTTTGGTAAAGGTCAAAGAAGATCACCGTCCATTGGGTTCTGTGACTTTCCACGTAATGTAAAAACTAAGCATAGCTAACCGTCCAAGCCCTTTTGGCTATTTGCTGAACCAACAATAATTTAGTCATCTTAAAACTCAGTGTGTGTAAAAGCCTGGGGATCTCAGGGATACCCTGGATTCAGCAGAATCTCCTGCTCTTATCAGGCGTCTTTGCTACACAGGAGTATTAGGGCCACATTAAGAAAAAACATGAGGATTTTTGCCTAGTTTTGGATTTCAAAAACAAAATAGAAATAAATTTGAAATATTATTTTGAGAATATGTCAGGACTGGTGGTGGCTTGACACAGGAAACCGTCGGACACTAATGCAGACTCACAGGCGTGGTAGGTTTAGGTGAATAAAATGCTTTATCTGTTAACCAGGCATTGGGTTTGGTATACAGGAAGTCAGACATACAGGCAGAGGTATCAGACATGGTGCAGCCTGGGACGTGGTCCATAAACCAGGCAGGCTTTGTTCACACAGCATCGAGGAGTATAGCAGGCAAAACAAAGGCAGAGTCAAGAAACAGTCTGAGTTCAGGGTAACAGCATGGCAGAGGTCAGAGTACACAAGCAAGGTCAAAAAATATGAGAGAACAAACAAGACGTGAACGAGAGGTGAGAGAGTGAACAAAGTCAACAATTGGGCAGTGAGCTGTCCAACTGTGAGGGCTTAAATAAGGAGCAGACTAATCAAGGTGTTGTGAAGCAGGTGCATGGAAGGTTCTGGAAAGAAGTGTGGTTTTGTGAATCAAAGAAGAGGGAAGAAAGTCAAGAGAGTGCAGGAGTGAAAAACAAAGCAGTGCAAAGCAAGAGAAGTAAGTTACAGAAAAGCTAACTGTGAATAATGTGACGTGTTCCAGACAAACGGTAATGCGTGAGCAAAACAAAAGTGGCAAAATATTGAACCGAAACCCACAAAAAGCACCCATGAGGCATGCGACCGTATGGGGAAGGACCTCCAACAAAAATAAGGGGAGCCAGAGACAAGGATCTGAATGAGCAACAAAAATCAGGAAGCCCACCAACCAGGCGACAGAACGGCAGGTCCTGGGACAAACGGACACCAGGGGACCGGTCCGGAGCCCTCATTGCGGCCTGTGGGAGAGTCAGGGGGAGGACCACTAGGCTATCAGGGGTCTAGCAGCAAAGCGAGCAGAAACTGAGACGGGACAGGGATCAGGAATCAGGCTAGCGGTACGAAATCTCTTATGGACAAAGAACCTCTTGATAAGGACAGGGCAGACGTGCTCTAACGACCGAAAGATCGCACAAGAAGTGGAGCTACATATGGAAGACACAACATCCTATAACTAAACCTATGCAGAGGCCAAATCAAAGCTTTAAAGCTGTACCTGGAGGAGTCATTCACCGCATGAGGACTTGGAGAGCCAACTTGACTGAAATGGGCCCAGTATGAGGGAAAGGTACACAAAATGGCCAAAACCAACAGTGACATAAGCATCACAAGCAGGATGGCATATGTATACAGAATCCCCCCGGGCCGTGATATAAACCTCCAACCTGTTTATCTATCTGACACTTCCCAGGGAGCATAACACGCCAGCTGAGGGCATATACAGGCGGGGAAATCTTACTAAGAGGAGAATCATCAAAACTATGAAAAATAAATGGAGTGGCAGATGATTTACCTGGGCAACTGACCCAACCCACTGGCTTATTACGAGCCCAGGTAATAGACCAATGAAGTACAAAATCTACCTTATTCCAGAAACAGTGCAAATAATGAAACTCTGAAACATTAGGTTAACAACATGACGGGCACTGACTTAGCATCAGAGCCCTGCCTGTGCCCCGTGATGCCCAGAAAGGCGGCGCATCAAGGCTCCCCCGATGTACATGACAAATAATGCAACAAAGATAAGAAATAACATAACAAAAAAGTAATAGTCCCACTGATCATGGCCGCAACAGTTCTCGATGGGTGGAACCCTGGTGATCAGGTGAGCGGTGGATAAGATGAAGAGATCTTCGGCATCTGGTGTTCCATTGATGAAACAGCTGGCAGTGCTGTGATCCAAGACGCAGTGTTTGCCAGGACTGTCTCAGTTGCTTTTGCAGATGATCGTGGAGTGATGTCAGAATCAGCTGGCTTGGCTGCAGGTGGAGGTGTGGGGCGCACTGCTGTAGAATGTGGAGAAGCCAGTGCAGCATCAGAATTCGCTGGCTTGGCTGTAACCTGAGGCATGGGGCACGCTGCTGCAGAACATGGAGAAGCCGGCACGGCCTCAGAATTAGTTGGCTTCCCGGCTGGCTGTGGCACGGTGCAAGCTTTGGCTGTCTCGGCTGCTAGTCATGGCAGCACACACGCCGTAGTCACTTCAGCCTGCACCATCACCTGTTGTGCTGCTTGAGACTGGCACGAGGTCGGCGCAGGTGGTCACTCTAATGACGTAGGTGCAGGTGATGAAGCTTGAGGTGGGACGAATGGTGACGTCAGTAGCTGTTCTGCTTGTTTCTGTGGCATAAGCGCAGGAGTTCTCAGATGAGAACCCAGGAGTAATCTCGACTGCTGCTGTCGAGCGCTGAGGAGGCGTATTTATTCCTGATGACTCTGCGGGGACTAGGAGAGGGGTCGGACAACATGGGAGCTTCAGTTTCCATGGGCATGGAGAGTGCGGCGGTTGGCACAGAGACGCATGGAGCTTCCAGGGAGCCGGGACTGGAGCCTGACGAGATGGGACCGGCTCTGAAGTATCATCCGGTCGTGGATCTGATTCCCCGCACTGAATTTGCTCCGTCAGCTTTCTCATGGACGTCCTCCGAGGCGCAGATGTGGGAGGAGTGCACAGCCGTGGCGGTGCCACCACTTCAGCAGACAGCGTGCTGGAGCGAGGAGTGTCAAGATAGGCATTAATGATGTCTACTTCAGACAGGAAGTCCATTGGGTCCTTGACGCAGGTAGACAGTTGACCTTGCTTAAACAGAGTCTTAATGTGGGTTAACTCAGGGAAAGCAGGGAACGTTTCAGGTGCAGCAAGGAGAAGTTGATACACAGAAATTTATTGTCGTTACAACAAGTGCAATGAAATTTCCAGTGTAGAAAAAATGCGCCACTTGCTCTGCTGACCTGGACTGCCCATGAACTCAAAAAATAAGTCCTGAATCTTGAAAAGAAACTCTGCCATGCTTTGGAGCCTCTTCCAGGTCGATCCAGTCGGTTTCATCATCGGCTGGCGAGCCTCTCAACAGCGAATAAATCGTCCAGCTCTTCTAAATCAGGAACGTAGCGATAAAGTCAGGTGTTCACTTCCAACACTTCCCAAGCCTGGTCTAGGCAGTCAAACGTTTAAGTAAGCGTGGTGGAAGCAGGTGAAGTCCCTGGCCTCCTGGTACTGGCCCGATTGTTCTGTCAGGACCGGTGACAGAAAAGCCAACTGTGAATAACGTGACATGTTCCAAACAATCAATAATGTGTGAGCAAACAAAAGTGGCAAAATTAAGAAATAATGTGACTAGTCGAAATTGGGGAAAAACAAGAAACCAAATAATAAACCATACTAGGACAGAACTGATACTGGCTGAGACAAAAGTGAATACAATAAATGATGATGTCAAAACAAGCTATTGGTAAAACAGAGAATAAACAAAATCGGACTCTACAGAACTGGTCGTGTATAACTGCCAGATTCTTTTGGACATTAATGCTCTTTGTGAGCTGCTGTTGTTATCTGGGTCCAGACTGGGTAAGCCTCACTTCGATCTGCCGCCTGTGCTCGCAGAAATCCCGGTGCACCTGCTCCATTTCCCTTGCACTCCTTTTTGGAGGAGGCATTTCAGAAAACACCGAGAGCGGAGCAGTGCATCAGTGAAGTTTAAGCTTATCTGGCCGCCTTCGCTGGAGGGTTGATCCTCGTCTCCTCCGGGATGGACGCTATCTTTATGTGTGGGAGCATTCGTGGCTTGTGAGGGGCTGTTGGATCTGTCCTGTCTTCTCTGGACCATCATCTCCCATGACAGAACTGACTCGGCCCAGCCTGTGCCCGTCTTCACTGAGGCTTCCTGCTGCTTCCTCTTACCAGGCCGTGGAGGTTTTGCACCGGTGCTGTTAGCTGCGTGACTGCAGACGCAACGTTTCATCTGATCTCCTCCAGCCGCTGAGGCCTGCTGCGTCACCGGCTGCTGAGGGGCTGGATCTCTGCATGGCTTCACCAGGAACTGTCGACCCCACTGAGACCCTTAGTCTGGGTCTTATCAACATCAGATCACTGTCCTCAAAGTCATTGCTGGTTAATGATCTAATTATGGATCATCACTTAGATATGATTGGGTTATGTGAAACCTGGCGTAAATCTACAGCTGTCCTTCCTCTGAATGAGGCCTGCCCACCGGCATATACATTTTGCCATGTTTCTCATGATGTGAAGCAAGGCAGGGGTGTTACTTTTATTTATAAATCTAGGTTAACCTTTTTAACTGTTGGGTGTCACAAATATAATTCATTTGATCATCTGATTCTCCGCTCTGCCCACGATGCTATGTATTGCCAAGGTCAGAAAAATAAAAATCAGCCGTATTACTTTGTCACTGTATATAGGCCTCCTGGCCCATATTCTGATTTCTTAGATGAATTTGGTGCGTTCATCTCTAGTTTGTCAACTAGTGCAGATAACATCTTGATTATTGGTGACTTTAACGTTCATATAAATAAGCCTTGTGATCCCCTCTGCAAATCATTTATGAAAATTGTGGATGCATTAGGATTTCGGCAATGCATTCAGGACTCGATGCACATTAGTGGAAATACCCTGGATCTGGTTCTCGCACATGGTTTTGCTGTCACGAATATTGACATCATGCCTCTTGCATCCGTGGTCTCTGATCACTCGTTTCTTAAGTTTACATTTACGCTGCCGCGTGTAGTGGAACAACAACCTTGTCTGTTACTGCGGCGACATATTAAACCCTAAACTCTGATTGAACTCGAAGCTAGACTACCTGATATTTTGACTTTGAGTTTGGAAAATGCTCAGATCAGTGGACGGTCTTGCGGATAGCTTAAATTCAGCACTTAAAACTTGACTTGATGAGATTGCGCCTCCTCTGTTAAGGCCACGCCCTCCCAAGGCTCACTCACCTTGGTTCAATGATTACTTGTGTGACCTCAGGCAGAAGGCTAGAGGTTTGGAATGGAAATAGCCTTTTTCCCCAAATTAGAGGTGTTCCACCTTGCATGGCGTGATGCTATCTTAGACTATAAGCATGTGAAGAATAAATGTGAAACATTATTATGAACATAAAGTTGAAATGTTGAGTGTAAGTTTGAAATATTTTGAGAATGATTTTAATTTGAATTTATTAATTTTTGATACTTATCAAGCATTAAAATAATATCTTTCAACAGAGAACGAGAAAAATGTAGATGATAGAACAGGCAGTGTCAGTCACAAATTGTCAAAAAAATTGGAGGTTATAATGTGGGGAAGGCAGTCAGTGGGTGCAGGACATTTCACCAACTTTCACAATTTACATCATTTCCTCTACACACAGATCCTCTAAAACGTCTCCATCAACCTCCGTATTGCCCCCTTCAATCTCAGCATTTTTTCATATGCAGCTGTTTCCCTCATTTGAACCTTCCAGATAGCCAGTGTGGCAGTTTGTGGTTCTTTCCAACGTCTTAGGATCAGACGTGCGCAGGTTAAGAGGCCGGCTTTCAATATTCAGAATTTAAATTTATTTAAGTGTGGCACTACTGAGGAGTTTATGGCTGAACCAGTTCCGTAAATAGTCCAAAATGATTTCCCACAAAGGAAAAACCTTGGGACATTCAAACATTGCGTGCACATCTGTGCCACGTCCTCCCCTACATTTCCAGCATAAATCATCTCCCGTTAGCTTCATTTTATAAAGTCTTGCTGGAGTATAATATGTATTATTTGATACGGAATAAATTTGCTCCTGGCTTCTCTGATGTACTCGTCAGTGTTGGAAAGAATCCCTGCCCATGTTTCCTCCTCCAGCGTACAGCTCAGGTCTCAGTTTAAATCCATCCCGTAATATCTTCCTGACGTAGTCATTCAGGGTGCTTCCTGCTTCTTTACCTTCTTTCACTCCAATTAACCTGATGTTTTTCCGTCTGCTTTGATTTTCCTGCTCCTCCACCCGGTTCCAAAGTTGCTCCACTCGCTGTTTTAGCTGCTAGTTTCCATTAGCTACTTTAGCAGTGCTGTCCTCCACATCAGCAGTGCAACTTTCAGCTTGTGTCTGGAGGTCGCTCACTGCGTTTTCCAGCTCTGCTGTGCCCGACTTTATTGTTGATATGTCGGTCGCCACTTGATTTAAAGTAGTCCCAGTTTTCTTAATCTCTGAAAAAAGGTCTTCGATGTTTTTCTGATGTGCGTCTGGGCGGACAGGACCAGCTTCCATGATAGCAGTAGTTTTCAAACGGGTCTGCACACTTCATTTCAGTTGATTCATCATAAACTCCGAGCGCTTTATTTTCTGCCACACTGATGACTGGGTGAAATCATGAACTCTTAGTAACAGCCACAAGCTATTTGCAGAGAGTTCTTGTAATTTAGTTGTAAATACTTACCGACGGGGGCCGAGAGCACATCGAGGGTGCAGACAATCAATCAATCAATTTTTTTATATAGCGCCATATCACAACAAACAGCTGCCCCAAGGCGCTTTATATTGTAAGGCAAGGCCATACAATAATTATGTAAAACCCCAACGGTCAAAACGACCCCCTGTGAGCAAGCACTTGGCTACAGTGGAAAGGAAAAACTCCCTTTTAACAGGAAGAAACCTCCAGCAGAACCAGGCTCAGGGAGGGGAAGTCTTCTGCTGGGACTGGTTGGGGCTGAGGGAGAGAACCAGGAAAAAGACATGCTGTGGAGGGGAGCAGAGATCAATCACTAATGATTAAATGCAGAGTGGTGCATACAGAGCAAAAAGAGAAAGAAACAGTGCATCATGGGAACCCCCCAGCAGTCTAAGTCTATAGCAGCATAACTAAGGGATGGTTCAGGGTCACCTGATCCAGCCCTAACTATAAGCTTTAGCAAAAAGGAAAGTTTTAAGGTCTAATCTTAAAAGTAGAGAGGGTGTCTGTCTCCCTGATCTGAATTGGGAGCTGGTTCCACAGGAGAGGAGCCTGAAAGCTGAAGGCTCTGCCTCCCATTCTACTCTTACAAACCCTAGGAACTACAAGTAAGCCTGCAGTCTGAGAGCGAAGCGCTCTATTGGGGTGATATGGTACTACGAGGTCCCTAAGATAAGATGGGACCTGATTATTCAAAACCTTATAAGTAAGAAGAAGAATTTTAAATTCTATTCTAGAATTAACAGGAAGCCAATGAAGAGAGGCCAACACGGGTGAGATATGCTCTCTCCTGCTAGTCCCCGTCAGTACTCTAGCTGCAGCATTTTGAATTAACTGAAGGCTTTTTAGGGAACTTTTAGGACAACCTGATAATAATGAATTACAATAGTCCAGCCTAGAGGAAATAAATGCATGAATTAGTTTTTCAGCATCACTCTGAGACAAGACCTTTCTGATTTTAGAGATATTGCGTAAATGCAAAAAAGCAGTCCTACATATTTGTTTAATATGCGCTCTGAATGACATATCCTGATCAAAAATGACTCCAAGATTTCTCACAGTATTACTAGAGGTCAGGGCAATGCCATCCAGAGTAAGGATCTGGTTAGACACCATGTTTCTAAGATTTGTGGGGCCAAGTACAATAACTTCAGTTTTATCTGAGTTTAAAAGCAGGAAATTAGATGTCATCCATGTCTTTATGTCTGTAAGACAATCCTGCAGTTTAGCTAATTGGTGTGTGTCCTCTGGCTTCATGGATAGATAAAGCTGGGTATCATCTGCGTAACAATGAAAATTTAAGCAATACCGTCTAATAATACTGCCTAAGGGAAGCATGTATAAAGTGAATAAAATTGGTCCTAGCACAGAACCTTGTGGAACTCCATAATTAACTTTAGTCTGTGAAGAAGATTCCCCATTTACATGAACAAATTGTAATCTATTAGACAAATATGATTCAAACCACCGCAGCGCAGTGCCTTTAATACCTATGGCATGCTCTAATCTCTGTAATAAAATTTTATGGTCAACAGTATCAAAAGCAGCACTGAGGTCTAACAGAACAACAGACAGTTTCCAGGTAGCCCTCACGTGACTCCCGTTTGAGAAAAAGTTAAAATGTGGAGGGTAAATTTGAAATATTCTGAGAGTAAAGTTGAAATGTGGAAAATCAATTTGAAATATTTTGAGAATCATGTTGAAATGCTGAGAATCAAGTATTTTGGCTCAATCTCTTTCATGTACGTATTGCCACATTGTGTTCATGTGCTGAAGGAGAAATGATTTCCAACCCGTTCTGAACTTTGACCACTTCACCGCACACAGATGGTCACCTGTTTGAATGCTGGTCATCTAAAAAGTCTGAGATCAAGCTCAAACTCTTAAATTTATTCTCAATATTTTGACATTCTTCCCAAAATGCAGAATAAATAAAAACAGTTTTCCTGCCATCATGTATTTCTTTGATGTGGCCCTGATACTGCCTGTCTTCGTTGGTGTGATTGCCACATTCCTGATCGATTTCTTGTTGCCGTTTCATGTGATCCTGGTTTTGTTGACTGAGATGCAGCGCTCATGTTACAGTGGTTTTTTTCTCTCTTCTGTCTTCCAGCTCATCCTCATTCCAGGAAAGAACGAGACCGGCATCCTCAGGCAGTTCGGAGGTCAATTCCCGACTCAGGGGTCTTGATCCGCCTCAAAGCCCAAATGGCTGAGGTCCACAGCAAGATGTCCGATGTCAAGAGTCACGTGCTGGAGGCTCAGACCTCTGCAGAGGCCGTGTCCAGACCGTCCGGGGCCTTCAGCTTGGACGAGGCTCCTTCTCACAGTCCTGAGTCAGAGTTGCTGGTTTGTCACAAACCCAGCGAGCTGGAGCTTATGGGGAGCGCGGCTGCACCGCAGCCCAGGCCAGGAGGTAAGGATGGCAACACAGTTACCAAAGCTGCAACCACGTGATAGCGGTTTTGAAGAACAGACGAAATATCTCTGTCAAATCTGAAAATGACTCAGTACCTTTGAGTAAGGTGATTCATCCCGACGCTGCTGTCAGTGTGCCGTTGAGCACCTTGAGTGTCGCTGTGGGAGTGTTGGATTACCTCTCTGAGGACGGTTTCAGGTACCTGCAAGTTGATTTAAATGTTGGAACCAAATGAAGGGAAGGCAGAAGAAGGCAGGAACTGCTCCGTTTCAGTGTGATGCCTCACATACTGATCCTCTGATCGTTTCCTGCACAGGCTGATGTTGGACCAGTGTCCAAAGACCTGCGTGTTCCTTTGCTACAAAATGTTGCAGCACAGTGCTAAAATACCCTCAGCCCGATGAGCGTGTACCTTTTAACTGCAAGCACATGCACATACGTGAGCTTTTGAAAAGAGTAGAAGCTAGCTTTGACCGTGTGTGATGCGCGTGCACGCTGACATCCGCGAGATGTCTTGTAAATGATTCCAGAGGTGTTTTCAGGTTACAAAAGCAGCATTTTTAGTTTTACAAGTGTTTATTTCTCACTAGCTTCATATACTGTATGAGAAACATGTTAAATTTACACAGAAACACAGCGGTTTGTGAGCGGGTTCTGCCATGTTGATATTGCCGCTAGAGAGAGACCAGGCAGTGATGTCACATTGCCTCTCTGCTGTGATTGGCTGCCCCCCCCCCAAAAAAAAAGCAGATTTGCATGATTCATAGTGTAAAAGTAGGAAACAGAATGTGACCTTTTGACCTCTTAAAATAAGTCAAGGTTAGCCATCTTTGAACTTGTCTAAGGTCTGTGTCCCAAGAATGTTCCATGTGAGGCCTTCACAGCACCAGATGGACATATTTTGGTCTCAGGTAAAAATGCAATTACCAGAAAATCGTCTGAGGCAGATGCACTCGGGATTAGAGGGAGGAGTTAGTTGCAGTTATTTGATGGGTCAAATGTGACACAGTCAGACATGCACACATTATGTCAGTGTAACGGTGGCCAGCAGGAGGTGCTGCAGTGCGTAAAGCCTCACTGTCCGAGGCCAGAAGACATTCTGGTAACAGACGCTGGGGTTGTGTGCTTTTGTCCTTGTGGTTAGAGCAGCTGATCGCCATGCAGGGGACAGTCAGGGACGTACCCCCCTCCACACAGAGGCCAAACAGAGGAATCTAACATTTTTTAATTTAATTTAGTTTTGTTTTTGTCTTGGTGTGCAGAACACTGAAGAGTCGACTGATCCTTTCCTCGGCCTCCTTTAGCAGTAATGGTACTTGTAATAAGTGTAGCTTATTCGTAGCTTTGGAGGCCAGGCTGGGCGAATTGGCAACTCGGCTCCGCACCGTGGAAAATTCTACAGCTAGCCAGGCCCTTGTAGTCGGTGCGGACCAAGGTAGCTTAGCCGCCGTTAGTTTCCCTCTGGCAGATCCCGAGCAGCCGGGAAAGTAGGCCGACTGGGTGACTGTGAGGAGGAAGCGTAGCCCTAAACAGAAGCCCCGTGTACACCGCCAACCCGTTCACATTTCTAACCATTTTTCCCCACTCGACGACACACCCGCCGAGGATCAAACTCTGGTTATTGGCGACTCCGTTTTGAGAAATGTGAAGTTAGCGACACCAGCAACCATAGTCAGTTGTCTTCCGGGGGCCGACATTTCCGACATTGAAGGAAATTTGAAACTGCTGGCTAAGGCTAAGCGTAAATTTGGTAAGATTGTAATTCACGTCTGCAGTAATGACACCCGGTTACACCAATCGGAGGTCACTAAAATTAACATTGAATCAGTGTGTAACTTTGCAAAAACAATGTCGGACTCTGTAGTTTTCTCTGGGCCCCTCCCCAGTCGGACCGGGAGTGACATGTTTAGCCGCATGTTCTCCTTGAATTGCTGGCTGTCTGAGTGGTGTCCAAAAAACGAGGTGGGCTTCATAGATCATTGGCAAAGCTTCTGGGGAAAACCTGGTCTTGTTAGGAGAGACGGCATCCATCCCATGGAGCAGCTCTCATTTCTAGAAATCTGGCCAATTTTCTTAAATCCTCCAAACCGTGACTATCCAGGGTTGGGACCAGGAAGCAGAGTTGTAGTCTTACACCTCTCTGCAGCTTCTCTCCCCCTGCCATCCCCTCATTACCCCATCCCCGTAGAGACGGTGCCTGCTCCCAGACTACCAATAACCAGCAAAAATCTATTTAAGCATAAAAATTCAAAAAGAAAAAATAATATAGCCCCTTCAACTGCACCACAGACTAAAACAGTTAAATGTGGTCTATTAAACATTAGGTCTCTCTCTTCTAAGTCCCTGTTAGTAAATGATATAATAATTGATCAACATATTGATTTATTCTGCCTTACAGAAACTTGGTTACAGCAGGATGAATATGTTAGTTTAAATGAGTCAACACCCCTGAGTCACACTAACTGCCAGAATGCTCGTAGCATGGGCCGAGGCGGAGGATTAGCAGCAATCTTCCATTCCAGCTTATCAATTAATCAAAAACCCAGACAGAGCTTTAATTCATTTGAAAGCTTGACTCTTAGTCTTGTCCATCCAAATTGGAAGGCCCAAAAACCAGTTTTATGTGTTGTTATCTATCGTCCACCTGGTCGTTACTGTGAGGTTCTCTGTGAATTTTCAGACCTTTTGTCTGACTTAGTGCTTAGCTCAGATAAGATAATTATAGTGGGCGATTTTAACATCCACACAGATGCTGAGAATGACAGCCTCAACACGGCATTTAATCTATTATTAGACTCAGTTGGCTTTGCTCAAAATGTAAATGAGTCCACCCACCACTTTAATCATATCTTAGATCTTGTTCTGACTTATGGTATGGAAATTGAAGACTTAACAGTATTCCCTGAAAACTCCCTTCTGTCTGATCATTTCTTAATAACATTTACATTTACTCTGATGGACTACCCAGCAGTGGGGAATAAGTTTCATTACACTAGAAGTCTTTCAGAAAGCGCTGTAACTAGGTTTAAGGATATGATTCCTTCTTTATGTTCTCTAATGCCATATACCAACACAGTGCAGAGTAGCTACCTAAACTCTGTAAGTGAGATAGAGTATCTCGCCAGTAGTTTTACATCCTCATTGAAGACAACTTTGGATGCTGTAGCTCCTCTGAAAAAGAGAGCTTTAAATCAGAAGTGCCTGACTCCGTGGTATAACACAAACTCGCAGCTTAAAGCAGATAACCCGTAAGTTGGAGAGGAAATGGCGTCTCTAATTTAGAAGATCTTCACTTAGCCTGGAAAAAGAGTCTGTTGCTCTATAAAAAAAAGCCCTCCGTAAAGCTAGGACATCTTACTACTCATCACTAATTGAAGAAAATAAGAACAACCCCAGGTTTCTTTTCAGCACTGTAGCCAGGCTGACAAAGAGTCAGAGCTCTATTGAGCTGAGTATTCCTTTAACTTTAACTAGTAATGACTTCATGACTTTCTTTGCTAATAAAATTTTAACTATTAGAGAAAAAATTACTCATAACCATCCCAAAGATGTATCGTTATCTTTGGCTGCTTTCAGTGATGCCGGTATTTGGTTAGACTCTTTCTCTCAGATTGTTCTGTCTGAGTTATTTTCATTACTTACTTCCTCCAAACCATCAACATGTCTATTAGACCCCATTCCTACCAGGCTGCTCAAGGAAGCTCTACCATTATTTAATGCTTCGATCTTAAATATGATCAATCTATCTTTATTAGTTGGCTATGTACTACAGGCTTTTAAGGTGGCAGTAATTAAACCATTACTTAAAAAGCCATCACTTGACCCAACTATCTTAGCTAATTATAGGCCAATCTCCAAGCTTCCTTTTCTCTCAAAAATTTTTTAAAGGGTAGTTGTAAAACAGCTAACTGATCATCTGCAGAGGAATGGTCTATTTGAAGAGTTTCAGTCAGGTTTTAGAATTCATCATAGTACAGAAACAGCATTAGTGAAGGTTACAAATGATCTTCTTATGGCCTCAGACAGTGGACTCATCTCTGTGCTTGTTCTGTTAGACCTCAGTGCTGCTTTTGATACCGTTGACCATAAAATTTTATTAGAGATTAGAGCATGCCATAGGTATTAAAGGCACTGCGGTGGTTTGAATCATATTTGTCTAATAGATTACAATTTGTTCATGTAAATGGGGAATCTTCTTCACAGACTAAGGTTAATTATGGAGTTCCACAAGGTTCTGTGCTAGGACCAATTTTATTCACTTTATACATGCTTCCCTTAGGCAGTATTATTAGACGCCATTGCTTAAATTTTCATTGTTACGCAGATGATACCCAGCTTTATCTATCCATGAAGCCAGAGGACACACACCAATTAGCTAAACTGCAGGATTGTCTTACAGACATAAAGACATGGATGACCTCTAATTTCCTGCTTTTAAACTCAGATAAAACTGAAGTTATTGTACTTGGCCCCACAAATCTTAGAAACATGGTGTCTAACCAGATCCTTACTCTGGATGGCATTACCCTGATGTCTAGTAATACTGTGAGAAATCTTGGAGTCATTTTTGATCAGGATATGTCATTCAATGTGCATATTAAACAAATATGTAGGACTGCTTTTTTGCATTTACGCAATATCTCTAAAATTAGAAAGGTCTTGTCTCAGAGTGATGCTGAAAAACTAATTCATGCATTTATTTCCTCTAGGCTGGACTATTGTAATTCATTATTATCAGGTTGTCCTAAAAGTTCCCTGAAAAGCCTTCAGTTAATTCAAAATGCTGCAGCTAGAGTACTGACGGGGACTAGAAGGAGAGAGCATATCTCACCCATATTGGCCTCTCTTCATTGGCTTCCTGTTAATTCTAGAATAGAATTTAAAATTATTCTTCTTATAAGGTTTTGAGGTTATTAGGGTTTGTAAGAGTAGAATGGGAGGCAGAGCCTTCAGCTTTCAGGCTCCTCTCCTGTGGAACCAGCTCCCAATTCAGATCAGGGAGACAGACACCCTCTCTACTTTTAAGATTAGGCTTAAAACTTTCCTTTTTGCTAAAGCTTATAGTTAGGGCTGGATCAGGTGACCCTGAACCATCCCTTAGTTATGCTGCTATAGACGTAGACTGCTGGGGGGTTCCCATGATGCACTGTTTCTTTCTCTTTTTGCTCTGTATGCACCACTCTGCATTTAATCATTAGTGATTGATCTCTGCTCCCCTCCACAGCATGTCTTTTTCCTGGTTCTCTCCCTTAGCCCCAGCCAGTCCCAGCAGAAGACTGCACCTCCCTGAGCCTGTTTCTGCTGGAGGTTTCTTCCTGTTAAAAGGGAGTTTTTCCTTCCCACTGTTGCCAAGTGCTTGCTCACAGGGGGTCGTTTTGACCGTTGGGGTTTTTACGTAATTATTGTATGGCCTTGCCTTACAATATAAAGCGCCTTGGGGCAACTGTTTGTTGTGATTTGGCGCTATATAAATAAAATTGATTTGATAAACGCTGACGTGAATAAATGAGGCGCTGTTACTCTTTCACCTTTTTTTTTTTTGACACTTTAATTTTCTAACACTAAACATACAAGGCAACTCAAAGAAAAAAAAAGGAAAGCAATCAAACAGTGCTGGTTGCGAGTGTTCCGTAGATACACACACACATACATATATACACATATACACGAGGTCTGTCAATAAAGTAACGGTCCTTTTTATTTTTTTAAAAAACTATATGGATTTCATTCATATGTTTGTACGTCAGACAAGCTTGAACCCTCGTGCGCATGCGTGAGTTTTTCCACGCCTGTCCGTGACGTCATTTGCCTGTGAGCACGCCTTGGGAAGGACTGGTCCCGCCCCCTCGTCGGAATTCCTTTGTCTGAGAAGTTGCTGAGAGACTGGCGCTTTGTTTGATCAAAGTTTTTCAAAACCTGTGAGGCACATCGAAGTGGACACGGTTCGAAAAATTAAGCTGGTTTTCGGTGAAAATTTTAACGGCTGATGAGAGATTTTGAAGTGATTCTGTTGCTTTAAGGACTTCCCACCGTGCGGGACGTCGCGCAGCACTCCCAGGCGCTGTCGTCAGCCTGTTTCAAGCTGAAAACCTCCACATTTAAGCCTCTGTTGACCCGGGACGTCGTGAGAGAACAGAGAAGTTTCAGAAGAAGTCAGTTTCAGCATTTTATCCTGATATTCCACTGTTAAAGGAGATTTTTTTAATGAAAGATGTGCGGGTGGTTTGCAGCCGGCGCAGAGCGGCGCAACAGGAAAAACACCTCCGTTGGAAGCCTTAAGGACAAGTTGGAACATGCCCAACTGTTAAACAATTTCTCAGATACTCACTCCACTGAAAGCCATCAAAAGCCGCCTGGATTTTACAAATGGTTATCAACACGGAGGTGTTTTTCCTGTGCCGCCGCACCGCGCCGGCTGCAAGCTGATGTGCTAATCCACCCGCACGTCTTTCATTAAAAAAAATCTCCTTTAACAGTGGAATATCCGGATAAAATGCTGAAACTGACTTCTTCTGAAACGTCTCTGTTCTCTCACGACGTCCTGGATCAATAGAGGCTTAAATGTGTAGGTTTTCAGCTTGAAACAGGCTGACAACAGTGCCTGGGAGTGCTGCGCGACGTCCCGCTCCGTGGGAAGTCCTTAAAGCGACAGAATCACTTCAAAATCTCTCAGCCATTAAAATTTTCACAGCTGTGATTGGCTATTGCAATCTGAGTGGAGAACACACATATATATATATATATATATATATATATATATATATATATATATATATATATATATATATATATATATATATATATATATATATATATATATGCACACACACACACACACATGTCTGTATTCATGCATTTATTTCCTCTAGGCTGGACTATTGTAATTCATTATTATCAGGTTGTCCTAAAAGTTCCCTAAAAAGCCTTCAGTTAATTCAAAATACTGCAGCTAGAGTACTGACGGGGACTAGAAGGAGAGAGCATATCTCACCCATATTGGCCTCTCTTCATTGGCTTCCTGTTAATTCTAGAATAGAATTTAAAATTCTTCTTCTTACTTATAAGGTTTTGAATAATCAGGTCCCATCTTATCTTAGGGACCTCGTAGTACCATATCACCCCAATAGAGCGCTTCGCTCTCAGACTGCAGGCTTACTTGTAGTTCCTAGGGTTTGTAAGAGTAGAATGGGAGGCAGAGCCTTCAGCTTTCAGGCTCCTCTCCTGTGGAACCAGCTCCCAATTCAGATCAGGGAGACAGACACCCTCTCTACTTTTAAGATTAGGCTTAAAACTTTCCTTTTTGCTAAAGCTTATAGTTAGGGCTGGATCAGGTGACCCTGAACCATCCCTTAGTTATGCTGCTATAGACTTAGACTGCTGGGGGGTTCCCATGATGCACCCAGTGTTTCTTTCTCTTTTTGCTCTGTATGCACCACTCTGCATTTAATCATTAGTGATTGATCTCTGCTCCCCTCCACAGCATGTCTTTTTCCTGGTTCTCTCCCTCAGCCCCAACCAGTCCTAGCAGAAGACTGCCCCTCCCTGAGCCTGGTTCTGCTGGAGGTTTCTTCCTGTTAAAATGGAGTTTTTCCTTCCCACTGTAGCCAAGTGCTTGCTCACAGGGGGTCGTTTTGACCGTTGGGGTTTTACATAATTATTGTATGGCCTTGCCTTACAATATAAAGCGTCTTGGGGCAACTGTTTGTTGTGATTTGGCGCTATATAAATAAAATTGATTGATTGATTGAAGGTCTGTTATAAAAGTATCAGACCTTTATATTTTTTGTAAAAACCTGATGGATTTGAATCACGTGTGCTTGCGTGAGCAAACCTGTTGTGTCGGCCGCTGAAGAGGAGGTACTGTTGGCCCACCACCACAAGATGGTGCCCTGCTTGAAGTGCGGGCTTCAAGCACGAGAGGGCGTCGGAGTGACAGCTGTCACTCATCCACTACACATCACCACCACCATAAAGGCCGGACTGCAACTCCACCTCCCCGCCGAGAAATCAGCTACCAATCAGGTAACTTCTCTGCTGACTTAAAACTGAATAATAGTCTGAACTCTTTTGCAGCCGTTTTCCTGTGGTGTTGCCTTATCTGTGGGATTGGCGTTTGGTGTGATCAGCGACGGCTTCGCTTCACACCCCAACCAGATAAGTGGTTAGACAGGAGCTGCATGAGTGTGTGATTGGAGGTGGAGGTGCTCCCTCCTAACTAAACACAGACTGTGGGATTACTGAGTGTGCGAACTCACACTCATCAGTACTGTCTCTGTTCTCTGCCAGCAGTACCGGGTCTGACTGCTGAAGACAGTGGCCACCTGGGGCGCAGGGCTTGGCGGCTCCGGTGTTATTCAGATCCATTGGTGGTGGAAGCTGTGTGGGATCCGGCTCTTCTCTCGCCAGACATCTTCTATCTTCGAGCCTGCCACACGTCACCTTGTGTATAATTGACATTCCACCATATTGTTATTGTCTGTACTTCGTTGTGCGATTCACAACATTAAATTGTTACTTTTTGGCTTATCCATTGTCCGTTCATTAACGTCCCCTGTTGTGGGTCTGTGTCACAACACTTTCACAACAAAACCTTGAACCTTTGTGCGCATGTGTGAATTTTTTCACGCCTGTTGATTGTGTCATTTGCTTGTAAGCCACCTTTGTGTGAGGATGGGTGGAGTCTCTCATCAGATTTTCATTGCAAGGAAAAAGATGGAACAACTGGAGCAGCACTGCATCAAATTTTGCCAGAAACTGGGCGACAGCCAGGTGGAAACCATTCGGAAGATTCATACGGCATTTCCGTGACTTTTCAGTCGTGTGACTATCTGAGAAATTGTGGAAGAGGTGGGCATGTCACAGCATGTCCTGTGAGACTTCAACACGAAGGTGCTTTTACTCCGCCACTCTTTTCATGGCCAATTCTTCTGTCACAGTGGAATGTGCCGAAAAAGTGCTGATGTCCACCTCTTCCGCAATTTCTCGGACAGTCACACGACGGTCCCACATCACCACAGCGTTCACTTTGGAAATGATCTGGTCATTTCAGCATGTTGATGGCCGCCCGGAGCGAGGCGCGCTCTCCACTGTTGTGCGGATGTCTTTAAACTGGTTGTACCGCTCCTTAATCTGTGTGACGCCCAGAGGATCGTCACCAAAAGCCGTTTGAATAATCCGAATGGTTTCCACCTGGCTGTCGCCCAGTTTTTGGCAAAATTTGATGCAGTCGCGCTGCTCCAGTCGTTACGTCTTTTTCCTTGCAATGAAAATCTGACGAGAGACTCCACCCATCCTCACACAAAGGCGGCTTACAAGCAAATGACGCAACCAACAGGCATGAAAAAATTCATACATGCACACGAAGGTTCAAGGTTTGCTCATGCAAGCACACGTGATTCAAATCCATCAGGTTTTTACAAAAAATAAAAAGGTCAGATACTTTTATAACAGACCTCGTATATATATATATATATATATATATATATATATATATATATATATATATATATATATATATATATATATATATATATATATATATATATATATATATATATATATACACACACACACACACACACACATACATACATACATGCAGTAGTGTTCAGAATAATAGTAGTGCTATGTGACTAAAAAGATTAATCCAGGTTTTGAGTATATTTCTTATTGTTACATGGGAAACAAGGTACCAGTAGATTCACACAAATCCAACAAGACAAAGCATTCATGATATGCACACTCTTAAGGCTATAAAATTGGGCTGTTAGTAAAAAAAAGTAGAAAAGGGGGTGTTCACAATAATATTAGTGTGGCATTCAGTCAGTGAGTTCGTCAGTTTTGTGGAACAAACAGGTGTGAATCAGGTGTCCCCTATTTAAGGATGAAGCCAGCACCTGTTGAACATGCTTTTCTCTTTGAAAGCCTGAGGAAAATGGGAGGTTCAAGACATTGTTCAGAAGAACAGCATAGTTTGATTAAAAAGTTGATTGGAGAGGGGAAAACTTATACGCAGGTGCAAAAAAATTATAGGCTGTTCATCCACAATGATCTCCAATGCTTTAAAATGGACAAAAACCAGAGACACGTGGAAGAAAACAGAAAACAACCATCAAATGGATAGAAGAATAACCAGAATGGCAAAGGCTCACCCATTGATCAGCTCCAGGATGATCAAAGACAGTCTGGAGTTAACTATAAGTGCTGTGACAGTTAGAAGACGCCTGTGTGAAGCTAATTTATTTGCAAGAATCCCCCGCAAAGTCCCTCTGTTAAATAAAAGACGTGCAGAAGAGGTTACAATTTGCCGAAGAACACATCAACTGGCCTAAAGAGAAATGGAGGAATATTTTGTGGACTGATGAGAGTAAAATTGTTCTTTTTGGGTCCAAGGGCTGCAGACAGTTTGTGAGACGACCCCCAAACTCTGAATTCAAGCCACAGTTCACAGTGAAGACAGTGAAGCATGGTGGTGCAAGCATCATGATATGGGCATGTTTCTCCTACTATGGTGTTGGGCCTATATATCACATACCAGGTATCATGGATCAGTTTGGATATGTCAAAATACTTGAAGAGGTCATGTTGCCTTATGCTGAAGAGGACATGCCCTTGAAATGGGTGTTTCAACAAGACAATAACCCCAAGCACACTAGTAAACCAGCAAAATCTTGGTTCCAAACTAACAAAATTAATGCCTCGCAGATGTGAAGAAATCATGAAAAACTGTAGTTATACAACTAAATACTAGTTTAGTGATTCACATGATTGATAAAAAAGCAGTTTGAACATAATAGTTTTGAGTTTGTAGCGTCAACAGCAGATGCTACTATTATTGTGAACACCCCCTTTTCTACTTTTTTACTAATAGCCCAATTTCATAGCCTTAAGAGTGTGCATATCATGAATGCTTGGTCTTGTTGGATTTGTGAGAATCTACTTAATCTACTGGTACCGTGTTTCCCATGTAACAATAAGAAATATACTCAAAACCTGGATTAATCTTTTTAGTCTCACAGCACTACTATTATTCTGAACACTACTGTATATATAGACACACACACACACACACACATTAAGTAAGTCCTCTGTCCATGTGCGTTTTTCAGGTCATTTCCATGGTGACATATATGTTCCATTTCCTCCATTTGTCTTCAAAAACATCCTCCTGCAGCCTGAGAATATAAGTCATTTTTTTCCATATTGTATATTTCTCCAGTGATGGTCAGCCATTGTCATAGCAAAGGGGGATCCAACTGGCACCACTTCCTTGTTATAGCTTTTTTTACAGGCAATCAGCAGTATCTTAGTCAAGTACCTGTCATTAGTATGGACAAACTCCGTCGAGTATCCAAGGTACATGGTTTTAAAATCCCTTGGTATTTTATAACCCAGTAGTTTTTCCCATAACAGAATTCACAGTATTCCAAAAACCTTAACTTTTTGGACATTCCCAGAATCCCCTTTCCCACACATTCTCCAACACGGAAGATGGACCTGAGATTGTTTACTTTTAATTTTTGGGGTGATAAACAAAATCTAGTCAGGTTTTTCCACGCAAACGCCCTCCATAGTGTAGAATTTGTTGTTGTACACTGAGTTTCACATATATCCCTCCATTCATCCAATGTTATTTCAGTTTTTATCTCCTTCTCTGATTTGGCGCTATATAAAAAAATTGATTGATTGATTGATTGATTGATTCTCCTATTTAGATTTGATATAGATGGTTGATGTTGACGTGTTTTCTCTTAAGGTTTTATACAGTGCTGAGATTTCTTTGGATTGTATCCCTTTGTATGTTTAAATCACCCAGTATAACAAGCCATACGATGACCGAGGACTTTGTATTTCCTTCAAAAAATAATTCCTAAATTGTAGGTAGCAGAAGAAATCATCTTTTCCCAGTTGGTAATGCTCTTTCAATTCCTGAAAACTGATCAGATTGCCACCCTTAATTATAGTACATATTGCCGTTATTCCCCTTTTTTCCCAGTTTTTAAATCCTTGATCATGTATACCCGGTGTAAATCCACTGTCATATGCAACCCAACTCAACAACTTTACTTCCTTTTCCAATTTGTCCTGTTTAATTTTCTCAGACCAAATCTCCAAGCATAAATACTATAGGATCAAGTGAGTGCTGTAGAGTTTTTTTAAGTTTATTATTTCCCAGAAGTGTCTGAACTGGGAAATCTTCCACTTTTGTCTCATTATCTTTCCATTTAGCAGAATAATTTTGATAATACCACTTAATTACTGTTCTGAGCTGAGCTGCATAGTAGTAGTCCCTCAGATTAGAGAGTGCCATTCCACCCTGTTCATTACACAATTGTATTGTTGAATATTTGGTTCTTGGTTTTTTACCATTCCAGACAAATCTAGAGATGATCTTATCACAGTATTAGAACGGCTCTGGTGGAATTTTAACTGGTAATGTCTGGAAAAGTTATAGTAGACGGGGGAGAATGTTCGTTTTTATAGTTGAAATTTTTGAATTGAGATCTAAGGCAAGAGTTGACCATTTATTTAAGTCCTGCTTAATATGAAGATTGATTTGATTATAATTAATTTTATACAAGTCGTTAAGGTTCCTAGTTAGATTTACACCAAGATATTTTATACATTTTAAATCCCATTTCAATTTAAACATAGTCTTAAGTATAGTTAAATGATTGTCATGAGCTTGGTAGGCATGGCACAGAAGGAGGTTGAACACAAATGCAGACTCAAAATACTGAGATATATGTTAAAGGCTTTACCTCAGAAATCAGGCTGGGGTTCAGTACACAGGAAGGCAGTCTGAGAAGCAGGGGTCTGGCAGAGACATATTCAACAACAAGCACAGTTCCAAAATACCAGGAGACACAATACATGGGCTGAGGCAGGAGCGAGGTCAAAAAAACAAAGCACAGTCAAAAATGGCAAGGCAAATACCGAGCAAAAAACAAAGGCTGGAACGTGGACAAGAAATCAATGAACTGGCAGGGAGTGGAGAAAGTGAGGTGCTTAAATAACAGGTGCAGTAATTAGGGAAACAAGGCACAGGTGTCAGGAAAGGGTCTGGAAGGGGTGTCGTCAGATGAGACAGAGGTGAGACAGGAGTCAAGAGAGTGCAGGAAGACAGAGCAAACAGAATTACAATGGAAGTGAGAGAAGCTGGTGCAAGATAGTGCAGTAAGACAAATGCAAAGTGAACAGGACCTGACAAGATGGTGAACCTAACCACAGTGATCAGAATAAAACACCAACACAAAAGATGAACAAAACCCAAGTCCCAATAAACAAGAAATAAAATAAAGAAAACCCAACATGAAGGAACAAAGAATTAAACCATGAAACAAATGTAACCACTGAAAAGAGCTAAACAAGAAAATAAAGACTAAGACCAAACCAGAATGGAACTATGTAGAACAATAAACAGATAATAAACAGATAATTCAACATAAGACAAAAGAAAAGCAAACAGATAATAAAACAAATGAATATACAAAGGTAGGACTGAAACTAGACACGACTAAAATAAGATAAACAGGAAATAACTGAAACAGAAAATAAAACCACTGATAAAAGTATTACAAACAAAATAACACAAGATAATCAGAATCAAAGTATGACGAGACTAGATTAATAACTAAAATAACACGACCAGATAAAAACAATAAAGGACGAAACATGACTGGGCCAGACTGGGGCCGAAACCTGACAATGATAGTGTCTGGGTTTTAGTCACATAAATTTTATACCCTGAATCTTTGGAAAAAGTGTTAATTAAGGGATGAGGGTTTGATTTGGGTTCTCTAGATATAGTATTACGTCATCTGCAAATATACTTATGATACGTTGTCCTCCTTTTACTTGTATTCCTCTCACTTCTTCATCCTGTCGTACAGCCTGTGCCAAAGGTTCAATAGAGAGTGCAAAGAGGAGAGGTGAGAGGCAGCAGCGCTGGCGTACTCCCCTCTTAAGTGTTATTTGTTTTGATAGGCTACCGTTAATTTTTATCCAAGCTGTGGGGTTTTGATAGACTTAATACATTTAACTGCTTCTTCATTAAGACCTAATCTTTCAAGTACTGCATATAAAAAAACCTCTGATTTACACTATCAAACACCTTTTCTGCATCCAAACTTACTAGGACTGCACATTTTTTTATTGTTACATATAGAATGGATTATGTGTACGGTTCTTCTGATGCTGTCTTGAGTTTTGTGCCCTGAGATGAAACCAGTTTGATCCTCATCAATCAAATGTGCCATTATTTTTTCATATTGTTTAGCCAATATAGATGTATAGATTTTGTAGTTAACAATAAGCATGTCGTGTGGGCCGCTGAAGAGGAGGTACTGCTGGCCCACCACCACCAGAGGGCGCCCTGTCTGGAGTGCGGGCTCCAGGCACCAGAGGGCGCTGCCGCCTCACAGGAGCAGCCGGGGTGACAGCTGTCACTTATCGCCTACGACAGCTGTCACCAATCATCTGATCAGCAGGGGTATATCAGCAGGACGACATCTCCACCTCTTTGCCGAGATATCGCTCTACCTAGAAGGTACCGTACTCAGCCGACTGTGTTCTTTGACATTAACCCTTTGTTACTTTTGTGCGTTAAATAGCAGACATTCTTCCAACGAGAGGTGGAGGTGGTTTTCCCGCCATACGGGTTGCTGGGTGCAAACGCACCCACATCTAACTGTTTTTGTTCCTCGCCAGCAGTACCAGATCCGACACGCGGAGGCAGTGGCCACCTGGGAGTTCGGGACTTGGCGGCTCCAGTATTCCCGGGGTTCGGTGGCGGAGGAAATCGTGTGGTTCCGGTTCTGCTTTGGACAGACGTCTCTTATCTTCGAGCCTGCCCACGTGACACATTTTTGTGAATTGACTTCTTTGTCTATTGTTGTAATCCGTTGTGTTTGTTGTGCTTATTCACAACAGTAAAGTGTTGTTATTTGACTTCCTCCATTGTCCGTTCATTTGCGCCCCCTGTTGTGGGTCCGTGTTCCTACACTTTCACAACAAAGCATGGATATTGGTCTATAATTACTACAATATTCTATGTCTTTCCCCTCCTTTGGTATCATGATAAATGATTGCCTCGTTCCATAAAATTGGAATCTGACCCTCCTTATGAGTAAAATTGAATGAGGACTCAAGTATGGGGACTAACTCCTCCTTAAAGCACTTATACCACTCTGATGGAAAACCTTCACCCCCCCCAAACACTTGTTAGCCTTGAGTCTTGATATAGCTTTTGATATCTCTTCTGGGGTTATAGGTGCTATAAGGTTACGATTTTGTTCGGCTCCAGTTGTCGGTAGATTTAAAGAGTTAAGAAATGATATTTTTCAGCTTTGCTAGAGGAAGATGGTTGACTATACAGTTTTTCGTAGTATTGCCTGAACATTTCCTCTATTGCATCATGGCTATATTGTACGTCATTTGTAGAATGATTCCTAATCTTACATATTGTATTTACAGTTTGTTGTTTTCTGAGCCGCCTTGCTAATAATCTAGTTGCCTTTGGACCATGTTCGTAATAGTTCTGTTTCTTTTTCTCCCCCTCTCCATTCAAAACTTCTCCTATTTCCTCTTTTATACACTTGATTTCTTCAAAGAATTGAGTATTATGGGTAGTTTCATATCTTAATTCTGCATTTTTTTATTTTTCTGCCAGATTTAAATAAGAGGCAGTTTTCATTTGATTTTGTTTTGAAGTTATAGCTATCAATTTACCTCTAAGTACAGCTTTGAGAGCATCCCAGAAAACAACTGGATTTCTTTTTTAATTTGCTCTGTTGTGTGGGCCGCTGAAGAGGAGGTACTGCTGGCCCACCACCACCAGATGGCGCCCTGCTTGAAGTGCGGGCTTCAAGTATGAGAGGGCGTCATAGCAACCGGGAGTAACAGCTGTCACTCGTTATCAGCACCAGCTGTCACTCATTCACATCACCACCACCATAAAGGCCGGACTGCAACTCCACCTCCCCGCCGAGAAATCAGCTACCATTCAGGTAACTTCTCTGCTGACTTAAAACTGAATAATAGTCTGAACTCTTTTGCAGCCGTTTTCCTGTGGTGTTTGCCTTATCTGTGAGACTGGCGTTTGGTGTGATCAGCGACGGCTTCGCTTCACACTCCAACCAGATAAGTGGTTAGACAGGAGCTGCACGAGTGTGTGATTGGAGGTGGAGGTGCTCCCTCCTAACTAAACACAGACTGTGGGATTACTGAGTGTGCGAACTCACACTCATCAAACTGTTTCTGTTCTCTGCCAGCAGTACCGGGTCTGACTGCTGAAGACAGTGGCCACCTGGGGCGCAGGGCTTGGCGGCTCCGGTGTTCTTCAGATCCGTTGGTGGTGGAAGCTGTGTGGGATCCGGCTCTTCTCTCGCCAGACGTCTTCTATCTTTGAGCCTGCCACACGTCACCTTGTGTATAATTGACATTCCACCATATTGTTATTGTCTGTACTTCGTTGTGCGATTCACATTAAATTGTTACTTTTTGGCTTATCCATTGTCCGTTCATTAACGCCCCCTGTTGTGGGTCCGTGTCACAACACTTTCACAACACGCTCTTTTTCTTTTTTATTCAAAATACCCACATTTAATCTCCAGGTAGTGTTTTTCCATCTATTATTTAGGTTTAAATTCAAATAAATGGTACAGTGGTCTGCAACGTCAACTTTACACTGGGTTACTCTGTGGATGTCCCACTTATTCATTAACACATAGTCAATTCTTGAATGTGTATTATGTGTCATTGAATAATTTGTGTATTCTTTATCCAGAGGATTTCGTTCCCTCCACACATCCACCATTCCTTCATCCCTCATAACACTCAAAAAATCTAGCCTTCTCTCCCACCTCCTGTTCTGACCGGAGGGTGCCAAATGGCACTACTGGGGTCATTTACAACTCATTAGGTCACCTTTTCTTATGTACCTGTTCTTATGTTTCATATGTAAGTGCAGCCATTAGATCAGAATGGTGCAGTACCAGAGTGACCGGCAGGTTGAGCTTTCTACTCAAGCTTGCATTCTGACTTTGAGAAAGTCGGAAAAGTCCCTGTTATGGAGGCATACAAATAAAAAAAAAAAGACCAAACAAATTTAACAAATTTAAGACTTAAAAAACAAAACTAAGTTTCATGAGTTAAATGTAAAGGCAGTTTTCTTTTAAAAGTTTGCAGTGATGATGAGCTCTCTGTTACATTTCTTTTATCATTCCATATTTGTACGACACAATATCTGATGGAAAACAGACCATGTTTAGTTTCGTAGAAAGGAAGCTGATGATGACTATTCTGTTTGGTGTTATATGAATGAATCTGTGAATTTAATATGAACACATTTCTAAATGCTGATGTAAACATAAAGGTGAGAACATGTTTTTGTAAATAACACACATCTGATGAATATTTATATTGTATACTGTGAGAATGTTCAGTTTTTTAAAAAGTGGTGCAGAAGCTTCTGTTGAAATACCAAAGTGCTTTAGACAGCTTTTACAGATGGGTAGATGAACATAAACCCATATCAGCTTGTGCTGCTCAAACTCTATACTGGAGTTTCAATTGAAGGAAATGAAATTTATCCCATGTCAAATTTGGATAAGTGGATAAGAATTTGAACCAGAAACAACACATTAGTTTTATCCACAAAAAACAGTAAGATCATTTGGATTCATTTTGTAGATAAGGCTTGTCCATTGACCCTGTATTATTCTTTGATTTATAAATATTTGATTCACGGTAACATAATTTGGGCAAACTCATACCCGTCCAACTTCCTTAAAATTTACACACTGCTGAAATGTTTTTTTTAAGACGGGCAACTTTTTCTAATTCAACAGAAGCTTCTGCACCACTTAAAAAAAAAAAAAATGGAACATTCTGACAGGCTCAAACTGCTGGTCACTCTGGTACTGACACATTCCAATCTAATGGCTGCACTTCCATAAGAAAAGGTGGCCTAATGAGTTGTAAATGAACCCATCGGTGCCATTTGGCACCACCTTGGTCATGAAAGGAAGAAGTGCCATTTGGCACCACTCTGATAGTTCTAGTGATAAATGTATTAATTATTCTGGTCAAATTGGTTTTACATCTCTTTGTGCTTGTTGTGTCAATTCTGTGGTCAAGAACAATGTTGAAATCACCTGCACATATAACCACGCCTTCAGATTCAGACACAGTGGTTGTGAGTAAGGTCTTAAGATTTTATCGATCTCAGGTGGAACATAAAGATTAATCAGTGTGACATTCTCCATCCATCCATCCATCCATTTTGTTCCGCTTTATCCGGAGTCAGGTCGTGGGGGCAGCAGCTCAAGCAAAGCCGCCCAGACCTCCCGATCCACACACACATCCCCCAGCTCCTCCGGGGGAACCCCAAGGCGTTCCCTGCCAGCCGAGAGATGTAGTCCCTCCAGCGTGTCCTGGGTCTTCCCCGGGTCCTCCTCCCAGTGGGACGTGCCTGGAACACCTCTCCAGCGAGGCGTCCAGGGGGCATCCGGAAAAGATGCCTGAGCCTTTCGATGTGGAGGAGCAGCGGCTCGACTCCGAGCTCCTCCCGAGTGACCGAGCTCCTCACCCTATCTCTAAGGGAGCGCCCAGCCACCCTGCGGAGAAAACTCATCTCGGCCGCTTGTACTCGCGATCTCGTTCTTTCGGTCATGAGCCAAATCTCATGACCATAGGTGAGGATCGGAACATAGATCGATCGGTAAATCGAGAGCTTTGCCCCCCCTCCTCTGCTCTCTCTTCACCACGACGGTCCGATACAGCGACCGCATCACTGCAGATGCTGCACCGATCCGTCTATCGATCTCACGCTTCATCCGTCCCTCACTCGTGAACAAGACCCCGAGATACTTAAACTCCTCCACTTGAGGCAAGGACACTCCACCGACCTGAAGAGGGCAAAGCACCTTTTTCCGGTCGAGAACCATGGCCTCGGATTTGGAGGTGCTGATTTTCATCCCGGACGCTTCACACTCGGCTGCAAACCGCCCCATTGCACGCTGAAGGTCCTGATTTGACGAAGCCAACAGAACCACATCATCCGCAAACAGCAGAGACGAGATTCTGTGGTTCCCAAACCAGACCCCCTCTACACCCTGGCTGCGCCTAGAAATTCTGTCCATAAAAATAATGAACAGAACCGGTGACAAAGGGCAGCCCTGGTGGAGGCCAACGTGCACTGGAAACAGGTTTGACTTACTACCGGCAATGCGAACCAAGCCTAGAACCCTAGAATAATAATGTAACGCCCCCTCACTGTCTTTAATTTCTCCTGAGCATTCGAAGTTAATGGAATTATTTATAAGTATAGCCAGTCCTCTGTTGCGTTTTTTTTTTTTTGCATGTACTGTAATATATGTTTCTAAAGCCAAATTTCTTCCATTTTTCATGTTCCTCCTGAGATCGATGTTTCCTATAAATATATGATATTGCCATTCAGTTTCCTCATCTTTAGTACGACTTTGCCTCTCAATCTGATTATTCATCCTGTTGACATTCATTGAGAGCAAGGTTATATTATTCATTATTTATTTATTATTAATCAAGATTTTGCACTCAGTTTGACATCTCGCAACCATAGCAACCAACATAAACTCTGCGAACATATAACTATAATAACATAGAACCATACCATCAAAAGTTAGGTACTTAACTCCCACAGCATCCTTGCGGGTCGGGGGGGTATGTCCCTTTTGAACCAGGGGCCCCCATGAGGTCCAGTTTGACGTCTAACAGCCCACTCACTCACTGAGCAACACAAACGTGCCCACTGATCAAACCTGACATTGAAGACAGTCAAAAATAGAAACTCTGTTTTCTCCTCATCCTTTCATGTCTTGTATCCAGTGTCATTCAGTTCGACTCCCTCTGTTCTGCTCTGTCTTATATACTCTGCCGTGTTGATGCTGCCCGCAGCCTCTCCTCCAGCTCCGCCGGGTCTCCGCTCCCGCACATCCACTGGTATCCCCCTCCTCTTCAGCTCCTCCTCCGCCGCCTGCGCACTTTCGTATGTCCTGACGCCGTTGTCCCAGTGAATTCTGATTTTGGTCAGGGGAGTCTGGAAACGAATTTCAGAGCCTTTTTCAGGCCGTTGTATTCCTTCCGCCTCTTAAGCACCTCCACAGCGTAATCATGGTCGAAGAACAGCTGTTTATCCTGATATAGGACTTTTTTTTTCTCCCATGCTGCCTTCAATACCTTCTCTTTAGTCATGTATTGTAGGACGTTGACCACCAGTGATGGCGGGGGTTTGTCAGCTGCAGGCCCGGGCAGGAGTACTCTGTGTGCTCACTGAATATTCAGAGCCGTGTCCGACGGGACCGAGAGCTCTCCCTTCAGCAGATCCCCGATAAACTGAAGCAAAGAGTTTCCCTCTGCACCCTCTTTTAGACTGAAAATATGAATATGAATGTTCCGACAGATTCTTCCCTCTAAGTCGGTCAGTTTTCCCTGTAGGATCCGCTGCTGTTGCAGTGACTGTATTAATGCATCTTTCGCAGCCATGTTGCAGCTCTCCATCTCCACAATTCTGTGTTCGGCCTCCTCGAGTCTCTTTGTATGTTTTGCTACCTCCTTCGTTGTTTCAGCAATTTTTTTCATTAATGTCTCTTTTGGATTTTTCAATTCTTCTTTTAATTCTCTCTTAATGTCTTCATTAAATGCAGCAATATCGGCTTTAAATTCCATCCCAAGTGACTGGATTTCTTTCATTATGGCACGGAGGACTGAGTGTAGGGAACCTGCTGCTTCGCCTTGTACAGGTTCACCCTGTCCGCTGCTCTCAGTCTCTGACATATCTGGGTCTTCGGTTTCAGTCAACTTGGCTTGTTTGACAAATTCTTTGATATTTCTTTGTCTTCTTGGTCGTCTCTTGCCTTTCATTGCACTCCATCTGTATTTTATACACTCAACAAAAATATAAACGCAACACTTTTGGTTTTGCTCCCATTTTGTATGAGATGAACTCAAAGATCTAAAACTTTTTCCACATACACAATATCACCATTTCCCTCAAATATTGTTCACAAACCAGACTAAATCTGTGATAGTGAGCACTTCTCCTTTGCTGAGATAATCCATCCCACCTCACAGGTGTGCCATATCAAGATGCTGATTAGACACCATGATTAGTGCACAGGTGTGCCTTAGACTGCCCACAATAAAAGGCCACTCTGAAAGGTGCAGTTTTATCACACAGCACAATGCCACAGATGTTGAGGGAGCGTGCAATTGGCATGCTGACAGCAGGAATGTCAACCAGAGCTGTTGCTCGTGTATTGAATGTTCATTTCTCTACCATAAGCCGTCTCCAAAGGCGTTTCAGAGAATTTGGCAGTACATCCAACCAGCCTCACAACCGCAGACCACGTGTAACCACACCAGCCCAGGACCTCCACATCCAGCATGTTCACCTCCAAGATCGTCTGAGACCAGCCACTCGGACAGCTGCTGAAACAATCGGTTTGCATAACCAAAGAATTTCTGCACAAACTGTCAGAAACCGTCTCAGGGAAGCTCATCTGCATGCTCGTCGTCCTCATCGGGGTCTCGACCTGACTCCAGTTCGTCGTTGTAACCGACTTGAGTGGGCAAATGCTCACATTCGCTGGCGTTTGGCACGTTGGAGAGGTGTTCTCTTCACGGATGAATCCCGGTTCACACTGTTCAGGGCAGATGGCAGACAGCGTGTGTGGCGTCGTGTGGGTGAGCGGTTTTCTGATGTCAATGTTGTGGATCGAGTGGCCCATGGTGGCGGTGGGGTTATGGTATGGGCAGGCGTCTGTTATGGACGAAGAACACAGGTGCATTTTATTGATGGCATTTTGAATGCACAGAGATACCGTGACGAGATCCTGAGGCCCATTGTTGTGCCATACATCCAAGAACATCACCTCATGTTGCAGCAGGATAATGCACGGCCCCATGTTGCAAGGATCTGTACACAATTCTTGGAAGCTGAAAATGACCCAGTTCTTGCATGGCTGGCATACTCACCGGACATGTCACCCATTGAGCATGTTTGGGATGCTCTTGACCGGCGTATACGACAGTGTGTACCAGTTCCTGCCAATATCCAGCAACTTCACACAGCCATTGAAGAGGAGTGGACCAACATTCCACAGGCCACAATTGACAACCTGATCAACTCTATGTGAAGGAGATGTGTTGCACTGCATGAGGCAAATGGTGGTCACACCAGATACTGACTGGTATCCCCCCCCCAAGCATGGAGATGTTGTGCGCACTGATAAAGAAGACAAACAGGCAGGTGGACAGCTCCGGTGCTGAAATGGTGGCAGATTGAGCTTCTTGATCTGTCCACCTGATCTATGCAGAAACAGACATGTTCAGGTTGCTGTTTTCTGTGTGAGACTTCAGATGGGGAGGTGAAGTATTTATGACCACAAGTTCTCATGATGTTGCCACAGTGGAATGTGCCACCACTGTCAAGTCAGTTTGATGTTGGACATGATATAAGTGATGGATTTATGTCAGACCAGCTGTAATGTTTTCACAGACGCACAGGTCTAGTTTTGTTTATTGATTGATTTATTTTCTGAAAATAAAATAGAAAATCAAGCCAAAGGTGTTTTACAGAATGGTTCGTGTGATACACGTGATATGTCCCGTGTTAGTTTGGACTCATCAAAGTCAGTTTGACCTCAAAATGCTGTTTGGATTTGTGACCCGTATAAAGACACCACAGTTGGTCTGCCGTGAATCCATCACTCAGAATGCTAAATGAGTTTTATTTATGTGACAAATATCAACAACATCAAACTGTCTTCATGGTGATGGCAGATTCCTGGCAAAATACTGAGGATTTGTGGTAATAAATGCTTCACCTCCATGTCCTTGTCCCGCCATGTTCATTTACGCAGCACAGCATTCATCAGTCAGTTGTCCTCACCTGCCAGGTTTTCATGGTGGGACGAGGACATACTGACCATGAACCATGTTTATTAATGAGGAGAGAAATCAGCAGATGGCCACAGGTTGGCGTTGTTCCTGAATTTGTTGCGGTTATTCTCCACGTTATTTCACACACTTTGCTTGGGCTTGATGGCCCCGTTCAGCCAGTCACAGCCGCAGCACGTGACTCGCTGTCAGACTCCGGCTTTTATCGCCGTGTGATTGCGCACCTGACTGCAGGTCGCCATCTTCCATACACCCATTTCAGGGATGCTTGGTTGCAGCGTGATGGCGCTGATTGCAGATGGTGGCGGTCTGTAGCTACTGAGATGATTACTGTGCCTATAAGTGACTGATTTCTTTATTTTCACAGCAAGGAAATCCCTCTCCCCTGTTCTGGAGAGCAG
Source organism: Thalassophryne amazonica (assembly GCF_902500255.1). Lineage (NCBI taxonomy): Eukaryota > Metazoa > Chordata > Actinopteri > Batrachoidiformes > Batrachoididae > Thalassophryne > Thalassophryne amazonica. The sequence goes on along the minus strand of NW_022986260.1, from coordinate 109,212 downwards.
CAAGTCAGGTATCATGAAGAGGAGGAGTCCACAGGAGAAGGACAAGAATGTGAGAGGCGGAGACACAGAGCTGACTTCACATTCCAAAGACATCCTTGCAGGAACTGCCGGTCAGTTGGCTTTCAGCTGTCATTTTCTGAATGGGACTCACGATTTACTCCCCGGCAGACAAGTGGTCCAACTCAACAACATGCTGTAGTCATCACAGAACAAAATAACAACAATATAACACTGCACAGCCATAACAAGTCCTCCAGCTCATCAGCTGATTCCAAAACCAGCACCCTGACCGTGCAAGCACAGAAAAACCGTAAGGGCTAGAACACAACTGTGTATATCCAGGTAAGGTGTCTGTGTTCTGAAAGGCCCTTCCGGCCCACACGCAGCAATCAGTCATAAGGATGGACTCGCCACAATATATATGTCCCGATTGAAGTTTGTTATATCCTACAACATGCACAACAGCAGTGATGAAGTTACATTTCTGCTGCATGTGGACACCAGAGCAAACACAAGCCTGTCAGAGTCCACAACAACGTGACAATCACACGGCAAGGTCAGTCTGAGAAAGCAAGTGGGTTTTTGAAGATCTGGTAGAGTTCACCAAAGTAACAAGAAGTGCTCAGTCCATCCAAGTTGAGAAGCCGAGTCTTGAAGCAGTGCCATGGCTGCTTTTTAGTTTAGGAGAAGCAAAGATGTCATCTCAAATGTCGCTGACGAGCCTGGGGAGGTGGTACAGTGCTGAAGTGCACGACATGTGAGTGTGAAAGAGGTGAAGCTAAGATTACTGGAGAGGAGTAGCCTTCCAGGGAATATGAGCCCTGGTGCCACCGACACACTGTCCTTTGGAGATTCCTGGAAGTGCTGCTTGTGTGTGGGATTCCCCTGCCAGCAGTAGAGGCTTTGGAAAATAAAACGACTCTTAAGGAAGAGGCTTTCCACTCCCAACAGATTGTATTCTGCCAGCTTGCACAGTTCACGGAAGAAGCTACATCAGTCTGGGAAGAGCACAAGATAGTAAACATCTGGCTATTTCTGATACTGAGGGGCGTGCAGCATGAGGCAGTGTAGCAATCTGACAGGAGACAAGTGGTGGTGAAAGGGCTTCAGCATGATGATATCCTGTAGCTGGTGAATCTTACGCTCAGGGACAAGGTGATGCACTCAGATATCGCATGGAAAGGAGCCAGCTCAGGTGGCTTGGGCATCTGCAGAGGATGTCCCCTGGTGGTTTGTCTAGGGTGGTCTTTCAGGCATATCCAATGGGAGGACACCACAGGGACCACCAAGGACACACTGGAGGAATTATATTTCCTTGCTGGACTGGGAATGTTCAGGATTCCCCCAAAAAGAGTTGAGGACTTGACCTAGTGTGGGAAGAGCAGCTTGGTCTGCTGCCACCACGACCTGGATCTGAATAGACTACAGTGGTGCCACCTCACCGTCACTTAGTCATCACACAGCTGTCAGGCAGTCATCCCACAGTCGTCACTCAGTCATCAGTTTCAGTTTTTTTTTTTTCAGTTTTTTTTTTTTATATAGCGCCAAATCACAACAAACAGTTGCCCCAAGGCGCTTTATATTGTAAGGCAAGGCCATACAATAATTATGTAAAACCCCAACGGTCAAAACGACCCCCTGTGAGCAAGCACTTGGCTACAGTGGGAAGGAAAAACTCCCTTTTAACAGGAAGAAACCTCCAGCAGAACCAGGCTCAGGGAGGGGCAGTCTTCTGCTGGGACTGGTTGGGGCTGAGGGAGAGAACCAGGAAAAAGACATGCTGTGGAGGGGAGCAGAGATCAATCACTAATGATTAAATGCAGAGTGGTGCATACAGAGCAAAAAGAGAAAGAAACAGTGCATCATGGGAACCCCCCAGCAGTCTCCGTCTATAGCAGCATAACTAAGGGATGGTTCAGGGTCACCTGAATGTCTGTAAGACATAAAGACATGGATGACCTCTAATTTCCTGCTTTTAAACTCAGATAAAACTGAAGTTATTGTACTTGGCCCCACAAATCTTAGAAACATGGTGTCTAACCAGATCCTTACTCTGGATGGCATTACCCTGACCTCTAGTAATACTGTGAGAAATCTTGGAGTCATTTTTGATCAGAATATGTCATTCAAAGCGCATATTAAACAAATATGTAGGACTGCTTTTTTGCATTTACGCAATATCTCTAAAATTAGAAAGGTCTTGTCTCAGAGTGATGCTGAAAAACTAATTCATGCATTTATTTCCTCTAGGCTGGACTATTGTAATTCATTATTATCAGGTTGTCCTAAAAGTTCCCTGAAAAGCCTTCAGTTAATTCAAAATGCTGCAGCTAGAGTACTGACGGGGACTAGAAGGAGAGAGCAAATCTCACCCGTGTTGGCCTCTCTTCATTGGCTTCCTGTTAATTCTAGAATAGAATTTAAAATTCTTCTTCTTACTTATAAGGTTTTGAATAATCAGGTCCCATCTTATCTTAGGGACCTCATAGTACCATATCACCCCAATAGAGCGCTTCGCTCTCAGACTGCAGGCTTACTTGTAGTTCCTAGGGTTTGTAAGAGTAGAATGGGAGGCAGAGCCTTCAGCTTTCAGGCTCCTCTCCTGTGGAACCAGCTCCCAATTCAGATCAGGGAGACAGACACCCTCTCTACTTTTAAGATTAGGCTTAAAACTTTCCTTTTTGCTAAAGCTTATAGTTAGGGCTGGATCAGGTGACCCTGAACCATCCCTTAGTTATGCTGCTTTAGACGTAGACTGCTGGGGGGTTCCCATGATGCACTGAGTGTTTCTTTCTCTTTTTGCTCTGTATGCACCACTCTGCATTTAATCATTAGTGATTGATCTCTGCTCCCCTCCACAGCATGTCTTTTTCCTGGTTCTTTCCCTCAGCCCCAACCAGTCCCAGCAGAAGACTGCCCCTCCCTGAGCCTGGTTCTGCTGGAGGTTTCTTCCTGTTAAAAGGGAGTTTTTCCTTCCCACTGTAGCCAAGTGCTTGCTCACAGGGGGTCGTTTTGACCGTTGGGGTTTTACATAATTATTGTATGGCCTGTTGTTGTTGGGGCAACTGTTTGTTGTGATTTGGCGCTATATAAAAAAAATTGATTGATTGATTGATTGATCACGCAGTCGTCACACAGTCATCACACAGTCGTCACACAGCCGTCACACAGCCGTCACACAGTCATCACACAGCCGTTACACATTCATCATGTAGTCATCATACAGTCATCACTCAGTCGTCACACATTCATCATGTAGTCATCACACAGTCATCACACAGCGTCACACAGTCATCACACAGTCATCACACAGTCGTCACACAGCCGTCACACAGTCATCACACAGCCGTTGCACATTCATCATGTAGTCATCATACAGTCATCACTCAGTCGTCACACATTCATCATGTAGTCATCATACAGTCATCACACAGCCGTTACACATTCATCATGTAGTCATCACACAGTCATCACACAGCGTCACACATTCATCATGTAGTCATCATACAGTCATCACTCAGTCATCACACATTCATCATGTAGTCATCACACAGTCGTCACACAGTCATCACACAGCCGTCACACATTCATCATGTAGTCATCACACAGCCGTCACACAGTCATCACACAGTCATCACACAGCCGTCACACATTCATCATGTAGTCATCATACAGTCATCACTCAGTCATCATGCAGTCATCACACAGTCGTCACACAGTCATCGTGTCGTCATCACACAACCGTCACACATTCATCATGTTGTCATCACACAGTCGTCACACAGTCATCGTGTCGTCTTCACACAGCCATCACACAGTCATCACACAACCGTCACACATTCAAACAGCTGTCACGCAGTCATCAAACTGTTGTCACGCAGTCATCAAACAGCTGTCACGCAGTCATCAAACTGTTGTCACGCAGTCATCAAACTGTTGTCACGCAGTCATCAAACAGCTGTCACGCAGTCATCATACAGCTGTCACGGAGTCATCATACAGCTGTCACGCAGTCATCATACAGCTGTCACGGAGTCATCATACAGCTGTCACGCAGTCATCATACAGCTGTCACGGAGTCATCATACAGCTGTCACGCAGTCATCATACAGCTGTCACGGAGTCATCATACAGCTGTCACGGAGTCATCATACAGCTGTCACGCAGTCATCATACAGCTGTCACGGAGTCATCATACAGCTGTCACGCAGTCATCATACAGCTGTCACGCAGTCATCATACAGCTGTCACGGAGTCATCATACAGCTGTCACGCAGTCATCATACAGCTGTCACGGAGTCATCATACAGCTGTCACGCAGTCATCAAACAGCTGTCACGCAGTCATCAAACAGCTGTCACGCAGTCATCATACAGCTGTCACGCAGTCATCATACAGCTGTCACGGAGTCATCATACAGCTGTCACGCAGTCATCAAACAGCTGTCACGCAGTCATCATACAGCTGTCACGGAGTCATCATACAGCTGTCACGCAGTCATCAAACAGCTGTCACGCAGTCATCAAACAGCTGTCACGCAGTCATCAAACAGCTGTCACGCAGTCATCATACAGCTGTCACGCAGTCATCATACAGTTGTCACGCAGTCATCAAACAGCTGTCACGCAGTCATCATACAGTTGTCACGCAGTCATCAAACAGCTGTCACGCAGTCATCAAACAGCTGTCACGCAGTCATCAAACAGCTGTCACGCAGTCATCAAACAGCTGTCACGCAGTCATCAAACAGCTGTCACGCAGTCATCAAACAGCTGTCACGCAGTCATCATACAGTTGTCACGCAGTCATCAAACAGCTGTCACGCAGTCATCAAACAGCTGTCACGCAGTCATCAAACAGCTGTCACGCAGTCATCATACAGTTGTCACGCAGTCATCATACAGTTGTCACGCAGTCATCATACAGTTGTCACGCAGTCATCATACAGCTGTCACGCAGTCATCAAACAGCTGTCACGCAGTCATCAAACAGCTGTCACGCAGTCATCAAACAGCTGTCACGCAGTCATCAAACAGCTGTCACGCAGTCATCAAACAGCTGTCACGCAGTCATCAAACAGCTGTCACGCAGTCATCAAACAGCTGTCACGCAGTCATCAAACAGCTGTCACGCAGTCATCATACAGTTGTCACGCAGTCATCAAACAGCTGTCACGCAGTCATCAAACAGCTGTCACGCAGTCATCAAACAGCTGTCACGCAGTCATCATACAGTTGTCACGCAGTCATCATACAGTTGTCACGCAGTCATCATACAGTTGTCACGCAGTCATCATACAGCTGTCACGCAGTCATCAAACAGCTGTCACGCAGTCATCAAACAGCTGTCACGCAGTCATCATACAGCTGTCACGCAGTCATCAAACAGCTGTCACGCAGTCATCAAACAGCTGTCACGCAGTCATCAAACAGTTGTCACGCAGTCATCAAACAGCTGTCACGCAGTCATCAAACAGTTGTCACGCAGTCATCATACAGCTGTCACGCAGTCATCAAACAGTTGTCACGCAGTCATCAAACAGTTGTCACGCAGTCATCAAACAGTTGTCACGCAGTCATCAAACAGTTGTCACGCAGTCATCAAACAGCTGTCACGCAGTCATCACACAGCTGTCACGCAGTCATCAAACAGTTGTCACGCAGTCATCAAACAGCTGTCACGCAGTCATCAAACAGTTGTCACGCAGTCATCAAACAGCTGTCACGCAGTCATCAAACAGTTGTCACGCAGTCATCAAACAGCTGTCACGCAGTCATCAAACAGTTGTCACGCAGTCATCAAACAGCTGTCACGCAGTCATCAAACAGTTGTCACGCAGTCATCAAACAGCTGTCACGCAGTCATCAAACAGTTGTCACGCAGTCATCAAACAGCTGTCACGCAGTCATCAAACAGCTGTCACGCAGTCATCAAACAGCTGTCACGCAGTCATCAAACAGTTGTCACGCAGTCATCAAACAGCTGTCACGCAGTCATCAAACAGCTGTCACGCAGTCATCAAACAGCTGTCACGCAGTCATCAAACAGCTGTCACGCAGTCATCAAACAGTTGTCACGCAGTCATCAAACAGCTGTCACGCAGTCATCAAACAGTTGTCACGCAGTCATCAAACAGCTGTCACGCAGTCATCAAACAGCTGTCACGCAGTCATCAAACAGCTGTCACGCAGTCATCATACAGCTGTCACGCAGTCATCATACAGCTGTCACGCAGTCATCATACAGCTGTCACGCAGTCATCAAACAGCTGTCACGCAGTCATCAAACAGCTGTCACGCAGTCATCATACAGCTGTCACGCAGTCATCAAACTGTTGTCACGCAGTCATCATACAGCTGTCACGCAGTCATCAAACTTGTCACGCAGTCATCATACAGCTGTCACGCAGTCATCATACAGCTGTCACGCAGTCATCAAACAGCTGTCACGCAGTCATCATACAGCTGTCACGCAGTCATCATACAGCTGTCACGCAGTCATCATACAGCTGTCACGCAGTCATCATACAGTTGTCACGCAGTCATCATACAGCTGTCACGCAGTCATCAAACAGTTGTCACGCAGTCATCATACAGCTGTCACGCAGTCATCAAACAGTTGTCACGCAGTCATCATACAGCTGTCACGCAGTCATCATACAGCTGTCACGCAGTCATCAAACAGTTGTCACGCAGTCATCATACAGCTGTCACGCAGTCATCATACAGTTGTCACGCAGTCATCATACAGCTGTCACGCAGTCATCAAACAGTTGTCACGCAGTCATCATACAGTTGTCACGCAGTCATCATACAGTTGTCACGCAGTCATCATACAGCTGTCACGCAGTCATCATACAGTTGTCACGCAGTCATCATACAGCTGTCACGCAGTCATCATACAGTTGTCACGCAGTCATCATACAGTTGTCACGCAGTCATCATACAGCTGTCACGCAGTCATCAAACAGTTGTCACGCAGTCATCATACAGCTGTCACGCAGTCATCATACAGCTGTCACGCAGTCATACAGCTGTCACGCAGTCATCATACAGCTGTCACGCAGTCATCAAACAGTTGTCACGCAGTCATCATACAGCTGTCACGCAGTCATCATACAGTTGTCACGCAGTCATCAAACAGTTGTCACGCAGTCATCACACAGTTGTCACGCAGTCATCAAACAGTTGTCACGCAGTCATCACTCAGCTGTCACGCAGTCATCATACAGCTGTCACGCAGTCATCAAACAGCTGTCACGCAGTCATCAAACTGTTGTCACGCAGTCATCATACAGCTGTCACGCAGTCATCATACAGCTGTCACGCAGTCATCAAACTGTTGTCACGCAGTCATCATACAGCTGTCACGCAGTCATCATACAGCTGTCACGCAGTCATCAAACTGTTGTCACGCAGTCATCATACAGCTGTCACGCAGTCATCAAACTGTTGTCACGCAGTCATCATACAGCTGTCACGCAGTCATCAAACTGTTGTCACGCAGTCATCAAACAGTTGTCACGCAGTCATCAAACAGTTGTCACGCAGTCATCAAACAGTTGTCACGCAGTCATCATACAGCTGTCACGCAGTCATCAAACTGTTGTCACGCAGTCATCATACAGCTGTCACGCAGTCATCAAACTGTTGTCACGCAGTCATCATACAGCTGTCACGCAGTCATCAAACAGCTGTCACGCAGTCATCATACAGCTGTCACGCAGTCATCAAACTGTTGTCACGCAGTCATCATACAGCTGTCACGCAGTCATCAAACAGCTGTCACGCAGTCATCAAACAGTTGTCACGCAGTCATCAAACTGTTGTCACGCAGTCATCAAACTGTTGTCACGCAGTCATCATACAGCTGTCACGCAGTCATCACACAGTTGTCACGCAGTCATCAAACAGTTGTCACGCAGTCATCAAACAGTTGTCACGCAGTCATCACTCAGCTGTCACGCAGTCATCATACAGCTGTCACGCAGTCATCAAACAGCTGTCACGCAGTCATCAAACAGTTGTCACGCAGTCATCAAACTGTTGTCACGCAGTCATCATACAGCTGTCACGCAGTCATCAAACAGCTGTCACGCAGTCATCAAACAGCTGTCACGCAGTCATCAAACAGTTGTCACGCAGTCATCAAACTGTTGTCACGCAGTCATCATACAGCTGTCACGCAGTCATCAAACAGCTGTCACGCAGTCATCATACAGTTGTCACGCAGTCATCAAACTGTTGTCACGCAGTCATCATACAGCTGTCACGCAGTCATCAAACAGCTGTCACGCAGTCATCAAACAGCTGTCACGCAGTCATCAAACTGTTGTCACGCAGTCATCAAACAGCTGTCACGCAGTCATCAAACAGCTGTCACGCAGTCATCAAACTGTTGTCACGCAGTCATCAAACAGCTGTCACGCAGTCATCAAACAGCTGTCACGCAGTCATCAAACTGTTGTCACGCAGTCATCAAACAGCTGTCACGCAGTCATCAAACAGTTGTCACGCAGTCATCAAACTGTTGTCACGCAGTCATCAAACAGCTGTCACGCAGTCATCAAACAGCTGTCACGCAGTCATCAAACAGCTGTCACGCAGTCATCAAACTGTTGTCACGCAGTCATCATACAGCTGTCACGCAGTCATCAAACTGTTGTCACGCAGTCATCATACAGCTGTCACGCAGTCATCATACAGCTGTCACGCAGTCATCAAACAGTTGTCACGCAGTCATCACTCAGCTGTCACGCAGTCATCATACAGCTGTCACGCAGTCATCAAACAGCTGTCACGCAGTCATCATACAGCTGTCACGCAGTCATCATACAGCTGTCACGCAGTCATCATACAGCTGTCACGCAGTCATCATACAGCTGTCACGCAGTCATCATACAGTTGTCACGCAGTCATCATACAGCTGTCACGCAGTCATCATACAGTTGTCACGCAGTCATCATACAGTTGTCACGCAGTCATCATACAGCTGTCACGCAGTCATCATACAGCTGTCACGCAGTCATCATACAGCTGTCACGCAGTCATCATACAGTTGTCACGCGGTCATCATACAGTTGTCACGCAGTCATCATACAGCTGTCACGCAGTCATCAAACAGTTGTCACGCAGTCATCATACAGCTGTCACGCAGTCATCATACAGCTGTCACGCAGTCATCATACAGCTGTCACGCAGTCATCATACAGTTGTCACGCAGTCATCAAACAGTTGTCACGCAGTCATCAAACAGTTGTCACGCAGTCATCAAACAGCTGTCACGCAGTCATCAAACAGTTGTCACGCAGTCATCACAAAGCTGTCACGCAGTCATCACACAGCTGTCACGTAGTCATCACACAGCTGTCACGCAGTCATCACACAGCTGTCACGCAGTCATCAAACAGTTGTCACGCAGTCATCAAACAGTTGTCACGCAGTCATCAAACAGCTGTCACGCAGTCATCAAACAGTTGTCACGCAGTCATCACAAAGCTGTCACGCAGTCATCACACAGCTGTCACGTAGTCATCAAACAGTTGTCACGCAGTCATCAAACAGCTGTCACGCAGTCATCAAACAGTTGTCACGCAGTCATCAAACAGTTGTCACGCAGTCATCATACAGTTGTCACGCAGTCATCATACAGTTGTCACGCAGTCATCATACAGTTGTCACGCAGTCATCATACAGTTGTCACGCAGTCATCAAACAGTTGTCACGCAGTCATCAAACAGTTGTCACGCAGTCATCAAACAGCTGTCACGCAGTCATCAAACAGCTGTCACGCAGTCATCAAACAGTTGTCACGCAGTCATCAAACAGTTGTCACGCAGTCATCATACAGTTGTCACGCAGTCATCATACAGTTGTCACGCAGTCATCAAACAGTTGTCACGCAGTCATCAAACAGTTGTCACGCAGTCATCAAACAGTTGTCACGCAGTCATCAAACAGTTGTCACGCAGTCATCAAACAGTTGTCACGCAGTCATCAAACAGTTGTCACGCAGTCATCAAACAGTTGTCACGCAGTCATCATACAGTTGTCACGCAGTCATCATACAGTTGTCACGCAGTCATCAAACAGTTGTCACGCAGTCATCACACAGCTGTCACGTAGTCATCACACAGCTGTCACGCAGTCATCACACAGGCATCACGCAGTCATCACACAGCTGTCACGCAGTCATCACACAGGCGTCACGCAGTCGTCACACAGCTGTCACGCAGTCATCACACAGGCATCACGCAGTCATCACACAGCTGTCACGTAGTCATCACACAGGCGTCACGCAGTCATCACACAACCGTCACACATTCATCATGTAGTCATCACACAGTCGTCACGCAGTTTTCATACAGTCATCACTCAGTCGTCACACAGTCATCACTCAGCTGTCATGCAGTCATCATACAGTCATCACACAGTCATCACTGTCCTTGTAAAGTCATCACGCAGTCATCATGTAGTCATCACACAGTCATCACACTCATTCCACAGCTGTCATGCAGTCATTAAACAGCTGTCACGCAGTCATCATACAGTTGTCACGCAGTCATCATACAGCGGTCACGCAGTCATCAAACTGTTGTCACGCAGTCATCATACAGCTGTCACGCAGTCATCAAATAGCTGTCACGCAGTCATCAAACAGCTGTCACGCAGTCATCATACAGCTGTCACGCAGTCATCAAATAGCTGTCACGCAGTCATCATACAGCTGTCACGCAGTCATCAAACAGCTGTCACGCAGTCATCAAACAGCTGTCACGCAGTCATCAAACAGTTGTCACGCAGTCATCAAACAGTTGTCACGCAGTCATCAAACAGCTGTCACGCAGTCATCAAACAGTTGTCACGCAGTCATCATACAGCTGTCACGCAGTCATCATACAGTTGTCACGCAGTCATCACACAGCTGTCACGTAGTCATCACACAGCTGTCACGCAGTCATCACACAGCTGTCACGCAGTCATCAAACAGTTGTCACGCAGTCATCAAACAGTTGTCACGCAGTCATCAAACAGCTGTCACGCAGTCATCAAACAGTTGTCACGCAGTCATCACACAGCTGTCACGCAGTCATCGCACAGCTGTCACGCAGTCATCAAACAGCTGTCACTCAGTCATCAAACAGTTGTCACGCAGTCATCAAACAGTTGTCACGCAGTCATCAAACAGCTGTGACGCAGTCATCAAACAGTTGTCACGCAGTCATCAAACAGTTGTCACGCAGTCATCAAACAGCTGTCACGCAGTCATCATACAGCTGTCACGCAGTCATCAAACAGCTGTCACGCAGTCATCACACAGTTGTCACGCAGTCATCAAACAGCTGTCACGCAGTCATCAAACAGCTGTGACGCAGTCATCAAACAGTTGTCACGCAGTCATCAAACAGTTGTCACGCAGTCATCAAACAGCTGTCACGCAGTCATCATACAGCTGTCACGCAGTCATCAAACAGCTGTCACGCAGTCATCACACAGTTGTCACGCAGTCATCAAACAGCTGTCACGCAGTCATCACACAGTTGTCACGCAGTCATCAAACAGTTGTCACGCAGTCATCAAACAGTTGTCACGCAGTCATCAAACAGTTGTCACGCAGTCATCAAACAGCTGTCACGCAGTCATCACACAGCTGTCACGCAGTCATCAAACAGCTGTCACGCAGTCATCAAACAGTTGTCACGCAGTCATCAAACAGCTGTCACGCAGTCATCAAACAGCTGTCACGCAGTCATCAAACAGCTGTCACGCAGTCATCAAACAGTTGTCACGCAGTCATCAAACAGCTGTCACGCAGTCATCAAACAGCTGTCACGCAGTCATCATACAGCTGTCACGCAGTCATCAAACAGTTGTCACGCAGTCATCAAACAGTTGTCACGCAGTCATCACACAGCTGTCACGCAGTCATCACACAGCTGTCACGCAGTCATCAAACAGCTGTCACGCAGTCATCAAACAGTTGTCATGCAGTCATCAAACAGTTGTCACGCAGTCATCAAACAGCTGTCACGCAGTCATCATACAGCTGTCACGCAGTCATCAAACAGTTGTCACGCAGTCATCATACAGCTGTCACGCAGTCATCAAACAGCTGTCACGCAGTCATCAAACAGCTGTCACGCAGTCATCAAACAGTTGTCACGCAGTCATCAAACAGCTGTCACGCAGTCATCAAACAGTTGTCACGCAGTCATCAAACAGCTGTCACGCAGTCATCAAACAGTTGTCACGCAGTCATCAAACAGCTGTCACGCAGTCATCAAACAGCTGTCACGCAGTCATCAAACAGTTGTCACGCAGTCATCAAACAGCTGTCACGCAGTCATCAAACAGTTGTCACGCAGTCATCAAACAGCTGTCACGCAGTCATCAAACAGTTGTCACGCAGTCATCAAACAGCTGTCACGCAGTCATCAAACAGTTGTCACGCAGTCATCAAACAGTTGTCACGCAGTCATCACACAGCTGTCACGCAGTCATCACACAGCTGTCACGTAGTCATCACACAGCTGTCACGCAGTCATCACACAGCTGTCACGCAGTCATCAAACAGTTGTCACGCAGTCATCAAACAGTTGTCACGCAGTCATCAAACAGCTGTCACGCAGTCATCAAACAGTTGTCACGCAGTCATCAAACAGCTGTCACGCAGTCATCAAACAGCTGTCACGCAGTCATCAAACAGCTGTCACGCAGTCATCAAACAGCTGTCACGCAGTCATCAAACAGTTGTCACGCAGTCATCAAACAGCTGTCACGCAGTCATCAAACAGCTGTCACGCAGTCATCAAACAGTTGTCACGCAGTCATCACACAGCTGTCACGCAGTCATCAAACAGCTGTCACGCAGTCATCAAACAGCTGTCACTCAGTCATCAAACAGTTGTCACGCAGTCATCAAACAGTTGTCACGCAGTCATCAAACAGCTGTCACGCAGTCATCACACAGTTGTCACGCAGTCATCAAACAGCTGTCACGCAGTCATCACACAGTTGTCACGCAGTCATCAAACAGTTGTCACGCAGTCATCATACAGTTGTCACGCAGTCATCACACAGTTGTCACGCAGTCATCAAACAGTTGTCACGCAGTCATCAAACAGTTGTCACGCAGTCATCAAACAGCTGTCACGCAGTCATCACACAGTTGTCACGCAGTCATCAAACAGTTGTCACGCAGTCATCAAACAGTTGTCACGCAGTCATCAAACAGTTGTCACGCAGTCATCAAACAGCTGTCACGCAGTCATCACACAGCTGTCACGCAGTCATCAAACAGCTGTCACGCAGTCATCAAACAGTTGTCACGCAGTCATCAAACAGTTGTCACGCAGTCATCACACAGCTGTCACGCAGTCATCAAACAGTTGTCACGCAGTCATCATACAGTTGTCACGCAGTCATCAAACAGTTGTCACGCAGTCATCAAACAGCTGTCACGCAGTCATCAAACAGCTGTCACGCAGTCATCATACAGCTGTCACGCAGTCATCATACAGTTGTCACGCAGTCATCAAACAGCTGTCACGCAGTCATCAAACAGTTGTCACGCAGTCATCACACAGCTGTCACGCAGTCATCAAACAGCTGTCACGCAGTCATCAAACAGTTGTCACGCAGTCATCAAACAGTTGTCACGCAGTCATCATACAGTTGTCACGCAGTCATCAAACAGCTGTCACGCAGTCATCAAACAGTTGTCACGCAGTCATCACACAGCTGTCACGCAGTCATCAAACAGCTGTCACGCAGTCATCATACAGCTGTCACGCAGTCATCATACAGCTGTCACGCAGTCATCATACAGTTGTCACGCAGTCATCATACAGCTGTCACGCAGTCATCATACAGCTGTCACGCAGTCATCATACAGTTGTCACGCAGTCATCAAACAGTTGTCACGCAGTCATCAAACAGTTGTCACGCAGTCATCACACAGCTGTCACGCAGTCATCAAACAGCTGTCACGCAGTCATCAAACAGCTGTCACGCAGTCATCAAACAGTTGTCACGCAGTCATCACACAGCTGTCACGCAGTCATCAAACAGTTGTCACGCAGTCATCAAACAGTTGTCACGCAGTCATCAAACAGTTGTCACGCAGTCATCAAACAGTTGTCACGCAGTCATCAAACAGTTGTCACGCAGTCATCACACAGCTGTCACGCAGTCATCAAACAGCTGTCACGCAGTCATCAAACAGCTGTCACGCAGTCATCAAACAGTTGTCACACAGTCATCACACAGCTGTCACGCAGTCATCACACAGCTGTCACGCAGTCATCAAACAGCTGTCACGCAGTCATCAAACAGCTGTCACGCAGTCATCACGCAGCTGTCACGCAGTCATCACGCAGCTGTCACGCAGTCATCACACAGGCGTCACGCAGTCATCACACAGGCGTCACGCAGTCATCACACAGGCGTCACGCAGTCATCATGCAGCTGTCACGCAGTCATCACACAGGCATCACACAGGCATCACGCAGTCATCATGCAGCTGTCACGCAGTCATCACGCAGGCATCACGCAGTCATCACGCAGCTGTCACGCAGTCATCACGCAGGCATCACGCAGCTGTCAGGCAGTCATCACGCAGCTGTCAGGCATTCATCACGCAGGCGCCACGCAGTCATCACACAGTCGGCTCAGTGTCCAGCGTTGATTCTGAGGAGAACAAAGAACACATTCAGCAATGGTTCCTGAGCACCACGATAACATACAGCTACCCAACACTGCGGTCCAGGAGCCGTATGTGTGTGTGTGTTATGACTTTCAGACTTGCACTTCATTTTTCCCGTAATCCATGCTTGTCATAAACATCATGTATGTGTATGTGTTTACTGTGCAGTGACAACTAAACCTGCTCACATGCATAAGTCTGTTTATGCTGCATTTACACATAACAACGACAAGACACAAATGCCACAAAGTACACATTGTTGGCTGCTGATCATGAATGTGATGATTTGGGGCAGAGGCGTCAGGTGTCCTCAGGAACTGCTGCAACCTGTTACCACACATTACGATTAATGGCACGTGTTGGTGGAGAATTATCAGGAACCATTACGCACGGTCAAGAATAGCGTTGTACACTGTTGCACGCTATCGTGTGAAATAGCACATCATTAAGTTCTGTCATGTTGTGAATGATGCAAATTGTCTCCACACACCCATATTCATTCTGCTGTCAGCTGCTGAACAATTCAGTTTGCTCTTCAAAATCACCTCAGTTGCGACCTCCACGACATGAGGCAAAATGAGGGTGGTGCGTGGTATTTGTGGAAGATTTTTTTGACAGCCAAAAACATGTTCCACGAATAACGCACCAACACGCCCTATTAAGAAACCTATTCAGATGCGTCACATTAATAATGTTAGGAATGTGCCAAGAATAACACAAATATGACATTCGTAACGCGTCCTGCCTATGTGCAAACGCAGCATAACTAGTCTTTTCGAGCAAAGCCCTATTTGATCGATTTTATTGTGATCAACTCAGCAATAAGTTGCAGTATTCAGCTACACGTGGCTTGCGGCATGAATGCTTGCTCCTGATGATGATTAGTACTCTTCAGTGCTTTACGGCCTTCATGGTTACTGGCTTCATTATGTCTGCGCCACCATCTATCTGTTCCAGGACTGTTTAAGTTGGAACGTGCACACAGCTCTGGTGGCAGCACTTTTTCACAGCAGGCTTTGGCCTCCAAACAGCAGCTCTCCACTGGCCAGCAGATGTTTGGGGCCTCAGAGTCCAGGGATGACTTCTTCTCTTTGGGAGGATCGACCTACGTCACTGGCAGCAGCAGGAGCAAAGGGTGGGCCTCACACTCAGAACACTGAGGTCCCTGCACAAATTCAAACAAACAACACTGAATTACAGAGTTACAGCACACTCTATGAAAGAATTAAGATTATTTATTTATTTTTTGTTTGAGCCCTTTGAAACCATTAATGCAGAATGCAACAAATGTGTGCTTCATTATTTCTCTGCTAATGACTGAGTACTTAGTTTTAATGTTTCTACCTTAAAGACTGAGTACTTAGTTTTAATGTTTCTACCTTAAAGACTGAGTGCTTAGTTTTAATGTCTCTCCCTTAAAGACTGAGTACTTAGTTTTAATGTTTCTCCCTTAAAGACTGAGTGCGTCGTTTTAATGTTTCTACCTTAAAGACTGAGTGCGTCGTTTTAATGTTTCTACCTTAAAGACTGAGTGCCTCGTTTTAATGTTTCTACCTTAAAGACTGAGTGCCTCGTTTTAATGTCTCTCCCTTAAAGACTGAGTACTTAGTTTTAATGTTTCTACCTTAAAGACTGAGTGCCTCGTTTTAATGTTTCTACCTTAAAGACTGAGTGCGTCGTTTTAATGTTTCTACCTTAAAGACTGAGTGCCTCGTTTTAATGTTTCTACCTTAAAGACTGAGTGTGTCGTTTTAATGTTTCTACCTTAAAGACTGAGTACTTAGTTTTAATGTTTCTCCCTTAAAGACTGAGTACTTAGTTTTAATGTTTCTCCCTTAAAGACTGAGTGCGTCGTTTTAATGTTTCTACCTTAAAGACTGAGTGCCTCGTTTTAATGTTTCTACCTTAAAGACTGAGTGCCTCGTTTTAATGTTTCTACCTTAAAGACTGAGTGCCTCGTTTTAATGTTTCTCCCTTAAAGACTGAGTGCGTCGTTTAATGTTTCTGCCTTAAAGACTGAGTACTTAGTTTTAATGTTTCTACCTTAAAGACTGAGTGCCTCGTTTTAATGTTTCTACCTTAAAGACTGAGTACTTAGTTTTAATGTTTCTACCTTAAAGACTGAGTGCCTCGTTTTAATGTTTCTACCTTAAAGACTGAGTGTGTCGTTTTAATGTTTCTACCTTAAAGACTGAGTACTTAGTTTTAATGTTTCTCCCTTAAAGACTGAGTGCGTCGTTTAATGTTTCTGCCTTAAAGACTGAGTACTTAGTTTTAATGTTTCTACCTTAAAGACTGAGTGCCTCGTTTTAATGTTTCTACCTTAAAGACTGAGTACTTAGTTTTAATGTTTCTCCCTTAAAGACTGACTGCCTCGTTTTAATGTTTCTCCCTTAAAGACTGAGTGCGTCGTTTAATGTTTCAACCCTAAAAGACTGAGTGCGTCGTTTAATGTTTCTGCCTTAAAGACTGAGTACTTAGTTTTAATGTTTCTACCTTAAAGACTGAGTGCGTCGTTTTAATGTTTCTGCCTTAAAGACTGAGTACTTAGTTTTAATGTTTCTACCTTAAAGACTGAGTGCGTCGTTTTAATGTTTCTACCTTAAAGACTGAGTGCCTCGTTTTAATGTTTCTCCCTTAAAGACTGAGTGCCTCGTTTTAATGTTTCTCCCTTAAAGACTGAGTGCGTCGTTTTAATGTTTCTAACTTAAAGACCGAGTACTTAGTTTTAATGTTTCTCCCTTAAAGACTGAGTGCCTCGTTTTAATGTTTCTCCCTTAAAGACTGAGTGCATCGTTTAATGTTTCTGCCTTAAAGACTGAGTACTTAGTTTTAATGTTTCTCCCTTAAAGACTGAGTGCGTCGTTTTAATGTTTCTCCCTTAAAGACTGAGTACTTAGTTTTAACGTTTCTCCCTTAAAGACTGAGTGTGTCGTTTTAATGTTTCTACCTTAAAGACTGAGTACTTAGTTTTAATGTTTCTCCCTTAAAGACTAAGTGCCTCGTTTTAATGTTTCTCCCTTAAAGACTGAGTGCGTCGTTTAATGTTTCTGCCTTAAAGACTGAGTACTTAGTTTTAATGTTTCTCCCTTAAAGACTGAGTGCGTCGTTTTAATGTTTCTCCCTTAAAGACTGAGTGCGTCGTTTTAATGTTTCTGCCTTAAAGACTGAGTACTTAGTTTTAATGTTTCTCCCTTAAAGACTGAGTGCGTCGTTTTAATGTTTCTCCCTTAACGAGTGAGTGCGTCATTTTAGTGTTTTTCCCTTAAAGACTTAGTGCGTTGTTTTCATGTTTCTCCCTTAAAGACTGAGTGCTTAGTTTTCATGTTTCTCCCTTAAAGATTGAGTGTGTCGTTTTAGTGTTTTTCCGTTAAAAACTGAGTGCTTCGTTTTAATGTTTCTACCTTAAAGACTGAGTGCTTCGTTTTAATGTTTCTACCTTAAAGATTTAGTGCGTCGTTTTAATGTTTTTTCCTTAAAGACTGAGTGCGTCGTTTTAATGTTTCTACCTAAAAGACTGAGTGCTTCGTTTTAATATTACTACCTTAAAGATTTAGTGCGTCGTTTTAATGTTTTTCCCTTAAAGACTGAGTTCGTCGTTTTAATGTTTCTACCTTAAAGACTGAGTGCGTCATTTTAGTGTTTTTCCCTTAAAGACTTATTGCATCGTGTTCATGTTTTTCCCTTAAAGACTGAGTGCTTCGTTTTAATGTTTCTACCTTAAAGACTGAGTGCGTCGTTTTAATGTTTTTCCCTTAAAGACTGAGTGTGTCGATTTAATGTTTGTCCCTTAAAGACTGAGTGCATCTTTTTAATGTTTCTGCCTTAAAGACTGAGTGCATCGTTTTAATGTTTTTCCCTTAATGACTGAGTGCGTCGTTTTAATGTTTCTCCCTTAATGAATGAGTGCGTCGTTTTAGTGGTTTTCCCTTAAAGACTGAGTGTGTCGTTTGAATGTTTCTTCCTTAAAGACTGAGTGCTTCGTTTTAATGTTTCTACCTTAAAGATTGAGTGTGTCCTTTTAGTGTTTTTCCCTTAAAAACTGAGTGTGTCGTTTGAATGTTTCTTCCTTAAAGACTGAGTGCTTCGTTTTAATGTTTCTACCTTAAAGATTTAGTGCATCATTTTAATGTTTTTTCCTTAAAGACTGAGTGCGTCTGTTTAATGTTTCTCCCTTAAAAACTGAGTGCGTCGTTTTAATGTTTCTCCCTTAACGTCTGAGTGCGTTGTTTTAATGTTTCTCCCTTAACGACTGAGTGCGTCATTTTAATGTTTCTCCCTTAACGACTGAGTGTGTCGGTTTAGTGTTTTTCCCTTAAAGACTTAGTGCGTTGTTTTCATGTTTCTCCCTTAAAGACTGAGTGCTTAGTTTTAATGTTTCTACCTTAAAGATTGAGTGTGTCCTTTTAGTGTTTTTCCGTTAAAAACTGAGTGTGTCGTTTTAATGTTTCTACCTTCAAGACTGAGTGCCTCGTTTTAGTGTTTCTCCCTTAAAAACTGAGTGCGTCGTTTTAATGTTTCTACCTTAAAGACTTAGTGCGTCGTTTTAATGTTTTTCCCTTAAAGACTGAGTGCGTTGTATTAATGTTTCTACCTTAAAGACTGAGTGCGTCATTTTAATGTTTTTCCCTTAAATACTGAGTGCGTCTTTTTAATGTTTCTAGCTTAAAGACTGAGTGCGTCCTTTTAGTGTTTCTCCCTTAAAAACTGAGTGTGTCGTTTTAATGTTTCTCCCTTAACGTCTGAGTGCGTCGTTTTAATGTTTCTCCCTTAACGTCTGAGTGCATCGTTTTAATGTTTCTCCCTTAACGACTGAGTGCGTCGTTTTAGTGTTTTTCCCTTAAAAACTTAGTGCGTCGTTTTCATGTTTCTCCCTTAAAGACAGGGTGCTTAGTTTTCATATTTCTCCCTTAAAGATTGAGTGCGTCGTTTTAGCGTTTTTCCGTTACAAACTGAGTGCATCGTTTTAATGTTTCTACCTTAAAGACTGAGTGCTTCGTTTTAATGTTTCTCCCTTAAAGACTGAGTGCGTCGTTTTAATGTTTCTCCCTTAAAGACTAAGTGCCTCGTTTTAATGTTTCTCCCTTAAAGACTGAGTACTTAGTTTTAACGTTTCTTCCTTAAAGACTGAGTGCATCCTTTAATGTTTCTGCCTTAAAGACTGAGTACTTAGTTTTAATGTTTCGCCCTTAAAGACTGAGTGCGTCGTTTTAATGTTTCTCCCTTAAAGACTAAGTGCCTCGTTTTAATGTTTCTCCCTTAAAGACTGAGTACTTAGTTTTAACGTTTCTCCCTTAAAGACTGAGTGCATCGTTTAATGTTTCTGCCTTAAAGACTGAGTACTTAGTTTTAATGTTTCTCCCTTAAAGACTAAGTGCGTCGTTTTAATGTTTCTCCCTTAAAGACTACTTAGTTTTAACGTTTCTCCCTTAAAGACTGAGTGCATCGTTTAATGTTTCTGCCTTAAAGACTGAGTACTTAGTTTTAATGTTTCTCCCTTAAAGACTAAGTGCGTCGTTTTAATGTTTCTCCCTTAAAGACTGAGTACTTAGTTTTAACGTTTCTTCCTTAAAGACTGAGTGCATCGTTTAATGTTTCTGCCTTAAAGACTGAGTACTTAGTTTTAATGTTTCGCCCTTAAAGACTGAGTGCGTCGTTTTAATGTTTCTCCCTTAAAGACTAAGTGCCTCGTTTTAATGTTTCTCCCTTAAAGACTGAGTGCGTCGTTTTAATGTTTCTGCCTTAAAGACTGAGTACTTAGTTTTAATGTTTCTCCCTTAAAGACTGAGTGCGTTGTTTTAATGTTTCTCCCTTAACGAGTGAGTGCGTCATTTTAGTGTTTTTTCCTTAAAGACTTAGTGCGTTGTTTTCATGTTTCTACCTTAAAGACTGAGTGCTTCGTTTTAATGTTTCTACCTTAAAGATTTAGTGCGTCATTTTAATGTTTTTTCCTTAAAGACTGAGTGCGTCGTTTTAATGTTTCTACCTTAAAGACTGAGTGCTTCGTTTTAATATTACTACCTTAAAGATTTAGTGCGTCGTTTTAATGTTTTTCCCTTAAAGACTGAGTTCGTCGTTTTAATGTTTCTACCTTAAAGACTGAGTGCGTCATTTTAGTGTTTTTCCCTTAAAGACTTATTGCATCGTGTTCATGTTTTTCCCTTAAAGACTGAGTGCTTCGTTTTAATGTTTCTACCTTAAAGACTGAGTGCGTCGTTTTAATGTTTTTCCCTTAAAGACTGAGTGCATCTTTTTAATGTTTCTGCCTTAAAGACTGAGTGCATCGTTTTAATGTTTTTCCCTTAACGACTGAGTGCGTTGTTTTAATGTTTCTCCCTTAACGTCTGACTGCGTCGTTTTAATGTTTCTCCCTTAATGAATGAGTGCGTCGTTTTAGTGGTTTTCCTTTAAAGACTGAGTGCTTAGTTTTAATGTTTCTACCTTAAAGATTGAGTGTGTCCTTTTAGTGTTTTTCCCTTAAAAACTGAGTGTGTCGTTTGAATGTTTCTTCCTTAAAGACTGAGTGCTTCGTTTTAATGTTTCTACTTTAAAGATTTAGTGCATCATTTTAATGTTTTTTCCTTAAAGACTGAGTGCGTCTGTTTAATGTTTCTAGCTTAAAGACTGAGTGCGTCATTTTAGTGTCTTTCCCTTAATGACTTAGTGCGTCGTTTTAATGTTTCTCCCTTAACGACTGAGTGTGTCGTTTTAGTGTTTTTCCCTTAAAGACTTAGTGCGTTGTTTTCATGTTTCTCCCTTAAAGACTGAGTGCTTAGTTTTAATGTTTCTACCTTAAAGATTGAGTGTGTCCTTTTAGTGTTTCTCCCTTAAAAACTGAGTGCGTCGTTTTAATGTTTCTACCTTAAAGACTTAGTGCGTCGTTTTAATGTTTTTCCCTTAAAGACTGAGTGCGTCATTTTAATGTTTTTCCCTTAAATACTGAGTGCGTCTTTTTAATGTTTCTAGCTTAAAGACTGAGTGCGTCCTTTTAGTGTTTCTCCCTTAAAAACTGAGTGCGTCGTTTTAATGTTTCTCCCTTAACGTCTGAGTGCGTCATTTTAATGTTTCTCCCTTAACGACTGAGTGCGTCGTTTTAGTGTTTTTCCCTTAAAAACTTAGTGCGTCGTTTTCATGTTTTTCACTTAAAGACTGAGTGCGTCATTTTAGTGTTTTTCCCTTAAAGACTTAGTGCGTTGTTTTCATGTTTCTCCCTTAAAGACAGGGTGCTTAGTTTTCATATTTCTCCCTTAAAGATTGAGTGCGTCGTTTTAGCGTTTTTCCGTTACAAACTGAGTGCATCGTTTTAATGTTTCTACCTTAAAGCCTGAGTGCTTCGTTTTAATGTTTCTACCTTAAAGATTTAGTGCGTCATTTTAATGTTTTTTCCTTAAAGACTGAGTGCGTCGTTTTAGTGTTTCTACCTTAAAGACTGAGTGCTTCGTTTTAGTGTTTTTCCCTTAAAGACTTAGTGCATCGTGTTCATGTTTTTCCCTTAAAGACTGAGTGCTTCGTTTTAATGTTTCTACCTTAAAGACTGAGTGCGTCGTTTTAATGTTTTTCCCTTAAAGACTGAGTGTGTCGATTTAATGTTTCTACCTTAAAGACTGAGTGCATCTTTTTAATGTTTCTACCTTAAAGACTGAGTGCATCGTTTTAATGTTTCTACTTTAAAGACTGAGTGTGTCGTTTTAATGTTTTTCCCTTAAAGACTGAGTGCATCGTTTTAATGTTTCTCCCTTAACGACTGAGTGCGTTGTTTTAATGTTTCTCCCTTAACGTCTGAGTGCGTCGTTTTAATGTTTCTCCCTTAATGAATGAGTGTGTCGTTTTCGTGTTTTTCCCTTAAAGACTGAGTGCATCATTTTAATGTTTCTGCCTTAAAGACTGAGTGCATCGTTTTAATGTTTCTCCCTTAATGAATGAGTGTGTCCTTTTCGTGTTTTTCCCTTAAAAACTGTGTGTCGTTTTCGTGTTTTTCCCTTAAATACTGAGTGCGTCATTTTAATGTTTCTCCCTTAACAACTGAGTGCGACGTTTTAGTGTTTTTCCCTTAAAGACTTAGTGCGTTGTTTTCATGTTTCTCCCTTAAAGACTGAGTGCTTAGTTTTAATGTTTCTACCTTAAAGATTGAGTGTGTCGTTTTAGTGTTTTTCCGTTAAAAACTGAGTGCATCGTTTTAATGTTTCTACCTTCAAGACTGAGTGCCTTGTTTTAGTGTTTCTCCCTTAAAAACTGAGTGCGTCGTTTTAATGTGTCTACCTTAAAGACTTAGTGCGTCGTTTTAATGTTTTTCCCTTAATGACTTAGTGCGTCGTTTTAATGGTTCTCCCTTAACGACTGAGTGCATCATTTTAATGTTTCTCCCTTAATGACTGAGTGCGTCATTTTAATGTTTCTCCCTTAACAACTGAGTGCGACGTTTTAGTGTTTTTCCCTTAAAGACTTAGTGCGTTGTTTTAATGTTACTCCCTTAACTACTGAGTGCTTAGTTTTAATGTTTCTACCTTAAAGATTTAGTGTATCATTTTCGTGTTTTTCCCTTAAAGACTGAGTGCTTCATTTTAATGTTTCTACCTTAAAGACTGAGTGCATCTTTTTAATGTTTCTACCTTAAAGACTGAGTGCGTCGTTTTAATGTTTTTCCCTTAAAGACTGAGTGCGTCGTATTAATATTTCTGCCTTAAAGACTGAGTGCGTCATTTTAATGTTTCTCCCTTAACGACTGAGTGCGTTGTTTTAGTGTTTTTCCCTTAAAGACTTAGTGCGTTGTTTTCATGTTTCTCCCTTAAAGATTGAGTGCTTAGTTTTAATGTTTCTACCTTAAAGATTGAGTGTGTCGTTTTAGTGTTTTTCCGTTAAAAACTGAGTGCATCGTTTTAATGTTTCTACCTTAAAGACTGAGTGCGTCGTTTTAATGTTTCTACCTTCAAGACTGTGTGCCTCGTTTTAGTGTTTCTCCCTTAAAAACTGAGTGCGTCGTTTTAATGTTTCTACCTTAAAGACTTAGTGCGTCATTTTAATGTTTTTCCCTTAAAGACTGAGTGCGTCGTATTAATGTTTCTACCTTAAAGACTGAGTGCGTCGTATTAATGTTTCTACCTTAAAGACTGAGTGCGTCATTTTAATGTTTTTCCCTTAAAGACTGAGTGCGTCATTTTAATGTTTCTGCCTTAAAGACTGAGTGCATCGTTTTAATGTTTCTCCCTTAACGACTGAGTGCGTTGTTTTAATGTTTCTCCCTTAACGACTGAGTGCGTCGTTTTTGTGTTTTTTCCTTTTAAGACTTAGTGCTTCGTTTTAATGTTACTCTCTTAACTACTGAGTGCTTAGTTTTAATGTTTCTACCTTAAAGATTTAGTGTGTCGTTTTCGTGTTTTTCCCTTAAAGACTGAGTGCATCGTTTTAATGTTTCTCCCTTAATGAATGAGTGTGTCGTTTTAATGTTTTTTCCTTAAAGACTGAGTGCATCTTTTTAATGTTTCTACCTTAAAGACTGAGTGCATTTTTTTAATGTTTTTACCTTAAAGACTGAGTGCATCTTTTTAATGTTTCTACCTTAAAGACTGAGTGCGTCGTTTTAATGTTTTTCCCTTAAAGACTGAGTGCCTCGTTTTAGTGTTTCTCCCTTAAAAACTGAGTGCGTCATTTTAATGTTTCTACCTTAAAGACTTAGTGCGTCGTTTTAATGTTTTTCCCTTAAAGACTGAGTGCGTCGTATTAATGTTTCTACCTTAAAGACTGAGTGCGTCGTATTAATGTTTTTCCCTTAACGACTGAGTGCGTTGTTTTAATGTTTCTCCCTTAACGACTGAGTGCGTCGTTTTTGTGTTTTTCCCTTTTAAGACTTAGTGCATCGTTTTAATGTTACTCCCTTAACTACTGAGTGCTTAGTTTTAATGTTTCTACCTTAAAGATTTAGTGTCGTTTTCATGTTTTTCCCCTTAAAGACTGAGTGCGTCTTTTTAATGTTTCTAGCTTAAAAACTGAGTGCGTCCTTTTACTGTTTCTCCCTTAAAAACTGAGTGCGTCGTTTTAATGTTTCTCCCTTAACGACTGAGTGCATCGTTTTAATGTTTCTCCCTTAACGACTGAGTGCGTCGTTTTAGTGTTTATCCCTTAAAAATTTAGTGCGTCGTTTTCATGTTTTTCCCTTAAAGACTGAGTGCGTCATTTTAGTGTTTTTCCCTTAAAGACTTAGTGCGTTGTTTTCATGTTTGTCCCTTAAAGACTGAGTGCTTAGTTTTCATGTTTCTCCCTTAAAGATTGTGTCGTTTTAGTGTTTTTCCGTTAAAAACTGAGTGCATCGTTTTAATGTTTCTACTTTAAAGACTGAGTGCTTCGTTTTAGTGTTTCTACCTTAAAGACTGAGTGCATCGTTTTAATGTTTCTACCTTAAAGACTGAGTGTGTCGTTTTAATGTTTTTCCCTTAAAGGCTGAGTGTGTCATTTGAATGTTTCTGCCTTAAAGACTGAGTGCATCGTTTTAATGTTTCTCCCTTAACGACTGAGTGCGTTGTTTTAATGTTTCTCCCTTAACGTCTGAGTGCGTCGTTTTAATGTTTCTCCCTTAAAGACTGAGTGTGTAGTTTTCGTGTTTTCCCTTAAAAACCGAGTGTGTCGTTTGAATGTTTCTACCTTAAAGACTGAGTGCTTCGTTTTAATGTTTCTACCTTAAAGACTGAGTGCGTCTTTTTAATGTTTCTAGCTTAAAGACTGAGTGCGTCCTTTTAGTGTTTGTGTTGGGTATTTTCTCCTCCAAACATTCTTAAAACCTTGATAAGACAAACAGAGTCAAGAACCACCAGTGAGACAGAAAGTCAAATTTATCATGCGCGGAGTGCAGTCAGGCTGTACACCAAGGCTACACTAAAGTCTGTCCTGCTCTCCCGCTCTTTTTATTAGAGAGGCCCTCATCACATAAAAAAACTTGTCCTAAGGGTGGGGGAAGGATGACGCAAGACAAGTTTCTTCCCGTAACCTAAACACATACGTCAATAAGTGCAGCTGTAAGGAAAAACAGTTTCTTTCTTTTACTCTTATCGTCGAAGGTCAGCACATCTCGTTCGTCTGTTGCAGTTATCAGCTGTTCTGCATCTGCCTGGAACACTAAGCATCACATCACAACAGTCAAAACAACCTTCAGTTCTTTTACTCCCAGTTCAGCCTGACCCCGTCATGCTTCACTCCCAGTCGTTAGTGGCTACAAAAACAAGTTGTATAATAATAATAAGTACATCCAGCTCTTCATTCCCAGTTCAGATTGACCCCAGCATGCTAAAACAAGGTTGAATAACACGTACATTCCCAGGGTTAGGTGCAAAACAGCACAACACCGTTCTCATGAGAAAGAAGACAAAGGTACAAATGTTTAACAGTGATAACATATATACAAAATCTTTAACATTTCCCTCCTGTTATCACTTGTTAAACATATAGTAGGCATCACCCAGCTTAGCACTTCTTTTTGAGATTTTCACTAAGAGGTTCATCATGGTATGTTCTATAGGCTTACACCCCAGAGGTGATGTCATCATTGTCACCATCATCGGTGTCTGGGTCATCATACTTCCATTGGTC